>NW_019208921.1:466171-859546 GCF_001890105.1 Penicilliopsis zonata CBS 506.65
ACTTCTTAGTTATATAGTATTAAATTTATTGACTATATATATTCTGTACTTAGGTATGACTCTAAATATATAGTATCTCTATATAAACATTAGAATATCCTTATTAAAGAGATCTATCACTAAAGAGGCAAATTTAGCCACTAATAGGCTTAAGAAATAGTAAGCCCCCCCTCCTTTAACTATTATTAGAAATACTTATAGGTTATTTAAGGTATTAATATACCCTTTGGTTAAGCTATTTATTATATATGTCTACTAATGCTCATTAGAGTCTTAGTATATCCTCTTTTACTTAGATCTTTCTTTAATTATACAACCTCTTTAGTTATTATTGAATTTAGGGAAGCTGTTAGTAGAGCTTCTTTAGATCCTTAAAGTTCTTTTAGTGCGGTTTTACTATTGGAACCTGAAGAACTATATTAGTTATTTACCCTTCTTAACTATAATATTATTCTTGGATAATCTTTATAGACTTGCAGCGTCAGATCATGTAGCCCTCCTTACTTAATATAATCTAAAGAATTTTAATAAAGGGTGGGGGTAGAGGGATCTTTAAGCCTGCTGGGACACTCTTTCTTATCTGGCTAAGGAAATTATAGTGCTTCCTAATATATATTTAAGGCTTACTAACCTGATACTTATGAGCCTAACCAGTACTTTATTTATAATTATATTTTAATCCTTAATTATAGAGGCTTTACTTTCTCTGTAACTATTTCTTAATAAGTGTAATCCTCTATAGTATTAGATCATCAGGAAAAATCATTCCTTTACTTAGAAAGCTTTACCCCCTCTTTAACTATAACTATATCTTATATTAATCTTAAATATATTTATCTAGGCCTATAATCTATTTTCCAGTCTATCCTTCTCTCTTTATAAGCACTAAACAACAGTAAGCAATGGTAAGCTTTCAGCTTTATTCCCTATAGAGTCGTGGCCAGTTTTCTTGGTATTTCTTTTATCTATTTTATTACTATAGTGGTCAATTTTTTTTACAAATAATGTAATAGCCTTTTCTTTACTTGACTTTACTCTTTACTCTTTACTCTCTATTATATATTAATTCTCTAGGTGATCCCTATATTAATTCCTGCATTGATTCCTATGCCAGCAGAATTAAGCATCTAATTAAGCATCTTATTAAGTATTTAATTAATATTAAATTAGAATTAGTAATTAATACTATATTAGGCTTCTTTAAGTAGGCTGAGTAAAGCGAGGATCACCTGCTTATTAAATCCTATATTAATTTAATAGTTACAAATATAGGGCTGTAGGTCTGTAATAGCTTACTAAGTATATTTCTTATTAGTTAAGTATTATATAATTAGGATTAAAAATTGGCATGGCCTAGCTCGGCACTTTATTACTCTCTTCTATATATATTAGACCTGTCTACCTCTAAATTAATATTTATTTGTTAGATATTATTCTTATAAAAATCCTTCGTCTTAAAAAGTAAGCTAAACTATACTATGTCTACCTTATTAGGCCCAGTAATTCTGCTCTTAAACACTAAAAAAGAACTAGATGATATGCTTAAAAAGATATATAATTATATTTAGAAAAGAGAGCTAGATAAAGCTTATGACCCACTATTACAAGTTTCTACTTGGCTGATTATAGAATAAGAAGGATTAGGTATATCTTCAAATTTTCAATTAGATCACTAGCTAATAATGTTAGGATTATTATATAATTTTAAAGATACCTATTAAATCTGGCTAGAGATATGGAGAGGCTTTAATAACTGCTGGCTTACTTTTATTAAGCTATATTAGGAAGTCCTATTTAATAAAAATAGTCTATCTAACTTAGGTAGAAGTTTAATAAAACTTGGTGATATAATTTAGGGCAATGGGCTGGTTGATTATAAGATGAGGCTATAGGAGGAGGAAATTATAGATATTATTATAAATCTACTTAAGAAGTAATGAGTAAGTAGTGTCAGAATTAAGGGAGGTATATCTAGGGTATATAATAGACTACCCACTAGCTGGATCTAGTAGCTTTAAGTTAGCTATATAAAGCTTATTACTTTATATAAATACTAAGGTTAGATCTTCTATAGTTATAGGGGTTTATTAGTAGTGGTTTAGCTAAGCTCAGCCTAGGCTTTTTAAAAAGATTAAGATATAAAAACCTATCTATCTCTCTACTTTTTTAAGTACTATAATCATTATTAAGATCCCTAAGCTTTAGCGTATATGTCTATACCTCTTTTATCTATTTACTTAAAAATAATAATTGAGTTTATTCACCTTCTGTTAATCTATTTTAATTACTAATAGCTTTATAAATAAAATATAGATACTATATTATATAATGTCCCTTTAAACTAAGCAAAAGTATTATTTACTATATTTAACACTAGTTATAAAAGATAAAAAGGCTCTTTCTTCTGTCATTCATTAGATTAGCCAAAAATCTTCTAAGTCTATGATTATAAAGAGGGGTGGGAATGTTTGGGAGCTTTATGTCTCTAAATAGGAGTGGGATTTATATCTTCTTCTAGTCTTTTAAAAGCCTCGCAAATGTATAGTAGAGGCTTTTAATGCCTTAAGGGCAAAGTGTTCTAATATATATTATTAGAAAATAATAGATTAGAATAAAAGTGTTCCTAGTGATATTTATGCTTTCTATAGGGACTATATTTAGGTAAGAATAAAATGACTACACTAAAGTATTAGCTAGACTAAACTAAATTTATAGACTATAAGTCCTAACCTTTAGGCGCATCTCTAGGTATTAGGGGGTAGTGACATAAAGTGGGCGACTTAACTAGTTAGTATAATATAAATCTGCTATAAGTGATTTTAGCCTATAGAGCTATTATAACTTAGAGAAATAAAAGACTATTAAAAAGCATAATTTAGTGGCATATATCTATATGTTAAATTTGGACCAACATATCCCTAAAGAAAATATATAGAGTATTACAGTTTAATGATAAGAGCGTCTTACTTTAGTGAGTTATGTCTATTATATAGGGTAAGAAAAGCTTTATAGTCTATATCCCTATTTATAATAAACCCTCTATCTACTGACCCTGTGCCCTTATAAGATACCTAAAGGCCTTTAATAATATAGCGGCTGTTTATTAATCTACTGCTCCTTATATTTCTATTAATCACTAGGAAGGAGGTACTATGCAGCTGGCTAATATCTCCCTATATATTATTAAAGGATTTAATCTTATATCCTTTAGAGCTGTTCTTATTAAAGACCTAGGTTTAGGTCATTAGTTAGTATTGCAATATATTTTCTAGCCAAGTAAACAACCTATAGAAGTTAATTTTATTTAAGATGAGTTAAGCTTAGTTATCTTAGATTATAGGAGTTAAGTCTAAGGTCCCTAGTTTTAGATTTTTGATTGCCCTGTTAGTAGTTGTAGGAGAGGAATATACTAGTTAATCTTAATCCTAGAAAATATAGGATATGGCGCTAGTTTACTAATGTAGGGCTTATAGTGTCTTAATAGAGGACCACCTATTAAATTAATCTAGCTATTACTAAGATAATCTTATTAATCTACGCCTTACTCTCCTAGTTACTTATAGTCTTATAAACTGGATATTGATGGTGCTGCTAGGGTATAGTATACTATAACTATACTATATTTTTTAAAATTAGCCTCATATTATAACGTCAGCCCCACACTTATATATCTAGCGTGATTATTAAGGCTCTGAAAAAATAAAATATATACTAATTCTAACACTTATAATTAATAAAGTAAAACCAGGACTTAGGAAACATCAAAAATTTAAAATTAAACAACTAATATGACAGTACTTAAGAAATAAGTAAATAACTAGTTAAGATTATAAAACACCTTATATAGGGTTTAAACTATAGATATATATTAATGTGCTTGCAATTTGCTCTGACGGCCTATATACTTTAAGGTAGTGAGAGGCTGTTAATAAGGTATAGATAGCTTAATAAGCCTATATAATGAGGCATGTCTGTTATTGTTAGACTAGATATATATTAAGGCTGATCTATGTGTACCGGAAATAGAGAGGGTTTAAAAGGGTAGTAATGGGGATTGATCGCCGCTACAGTAAAGGCTGGAACCGCAGTATATTAGTAATCTAAATAGGTGTTAGATAAAGAGACTGATTATATTTAATGGTATAGACTAGGTTGAATAATATCTATTAATGCAAATGGGCCTTGCTATTGTAGGGAAAAGGTGTCTATGGTGATTCTGGTGGTGTTAGCCATTATGTGATATAGCTGATCTTTATTTATTATGGGGACTACATTTGCAGACCTGGGGATAGTGGTTAGCTAATTATTATTTAGAGCTAAAGATACTTATAAACTAGGATTAGGTTTAATAATGGTATATAAAAGTAGAACTAATTTGCGCGCGCCCTCTATAGTCTTATTAATAGTATTGGCTACTTTAATCCTATAGTTATAAATAGAAACTAAGAAGTCTAAAGCTATAACCACAAGACCATTAGTGTTATTGGGGGAGATGGTGAATTAAGTAACTAGGTGAAAAAGTAACAGAACATACTAATTTCTTTATGCTTATATCTTTCCTTATACTCCCTCACCTGGAGCATCTCCATCATAATATTATAAGATGACTTATTGTTAGGGCGCCCTATAAGGTCCTTTTCCTTTAGTATATGCTTTTAATTAAATAAAACCATTTGCAGCTGGGCCGACATGATATTATTAATTAGGTTATAAATAAGATATAGGAGTAAGGAGATATACTCTGTTCTATTAGTAAATATTTAGTAAAAGTTAGATATACTAGCTTACCTCCCTTATTAAGATGGTCTGGCTCCCTGTGCCTGATGCTCATGGGCCACTATTTCAGTTTAGTTAACTCTAGGTTTTTCTTTTTCTCACCACTGTAAGGGTGCTTAACCCATTTGTTTGGCTTAATAAAATTTATAAATGCCCTTATAAGATTGCGGCAGTTAAACTACTAAATATATTTTAACTTATCTATATAGAAAGTAAGGAGCTAATTAGAGTCACTAACTTCTACCTTAAGTATCCTAAAGTCTTTATAATATGTCTTACCACTAGATAGGGTATACTCTCTAGATAGCTTGCAGTGCTTGGCTGCATGGTTACTATTTAATATAGTATTTAGAGTTTTAAGACCTTTAGAGAAGCCTCCTTTTATTAGAGAAGAGTAAGGTAAGAATAGGGGAGTTTTGCTCACTTAGCTGCTCTAAGCCATATATAAGGTTAATACTATTAATAAAGCAGCTTTTAACATCTGGTGTGATGATACTGGCTATATATTCTTATATTAAGAGAGATATATTATAACTTGGCTTCTTATCACTATTATTAAAGAGAATGATATAGTGCTAGATATTAAGGAGTGAAGGCTAGTAGTATTTGTGCACCTGCTAGAGATTTTTATTATAAGTATCTATAAGATAAGTCTAGTTATCTTACCTGTTCATAAGAGGAGCTGGGGAAGTAGTGTGGGTCACTTATAGATCTCTTATAAGGGAGCACTGAATCTCTGCTCTTTATAATAGTTTATATAGAATCTCTAAGGGCCAAGTATTAGCAGACATATATAAATAAGAAGTATTAAAAAAGAAATTAAGAAATAGATTCACTCTGAAAAGTAATGGTTATATTAGAGGGAAGGGTGCCAGTTTATATTGAGGCAACTTAGGGGTGCAATACCCTAGCTATCCCGGCAAAGAAACTAAACACTATCTTAAGCACTAATTCCTAGTATAGATAATGCTGGACGACGCGCTGCATCATGCACCTTAGTTAATTCTAGAGTATATATAAAGCCATTATAGGCATAGTCTAGATTGCTAGCTACACCAGGTCTTATTATAGGTATAAAAAACTAGGTGTGTATAATATAGATTATGAAGTAAAAGGCACTAGATGATGTAGAAATTAGCTCTATATAGCCAGCATAAAGCTACTGGATCTAATATTTAGATATATATATGTTAGGTAGACAGGGTGACTACCTCTCTAGCTTCTATAGTTAAGTATCTATCTATTATTACACTATATACTAGTTATATGGTTTAAGACTGGAAGAAGCAGAACAATATAAGCCAGCTAGATCTTAAAGAAAATAAAAGAGAGGAAGTGAGCCATAAGGCAGACCTTTTAACTACTATAAGCAGGGAATTAGCCTAGAAGATATAAATTGGGATTTAATACTGACCTGCAGATTATTCATTTTGGCGGAGGAGATGGTGCTCCAGGTTTCTTTACGCCAGTTATATTATATGCACCATGCGCATGGGTAGCTTCTTTCTTATAATACCCTAGAACTGGTATTAGTAAGATATATAATGCTCTTCTATATAGACTTACACTGCATTCCTCAAATAATATCTGGCAGGTTTTTTTTAAAATAGGAGACTAATGCTTAGCAATGATAGATTTGTGTTCCTATATATACTATAAAAAATAGAGAAAGGGGGACCGGCTTTAATCTAGCTTAAAGGATTAGGATATATATTAAATATCTAGTTTCTTTATGCGCCGATCTAACCATGGCAAATATGCCTATCTTATCTTAGATCCAATCTCTTTCTGGTTTTCTTTTATGATTTGTTTAATTGGCTTTGCAAATTGACCCTAAAGTATAATATAGTTCTATATAGGTCTATCTAGCTCTAGCAACTCTACTACCCCTACACTGAATAAAGTCTAACTTAATTTACCCTAAGCAGCAAATATGGTAAGTAGATATCATCTAAGGATTGGCTTACTAGCTTCCTATTGTGATATCGCGAGCGAGCGATATCGCGAACTCCCGTGCGGCCATGAGCGGGATCACCTCGGCGGAACGCCAGGGTGCCCGCTCACTGACGACGCGAAATCTCCTGACCCTGGTGGAGTGGTTATGTAGAGTTTTTGCTCTATACCAGGGATTGATCAATTCTATAGAGTTCTATCGCCACCGGGTCGCTCAGCTTTCAATAAGCTAAGGGGAGGTATATAGATACCTTCTCTCTGACCCATAGTAGCGATAGAACAGAGATTTCTTAGAGACCATTAGCTTTTAAATATCATATCTAGTAGTATGTTATATTAGGGGTTGGCCCCTATATTAACCCTAATAGACTGCCGCTCTGCGGATAACATCTAAGGATTAATAGGATTTAAAAGCAGGATAAAAGGGACGAAAGACCCTTTAAGTAAAGAAAGAAGAATCATTAAGCATCTTTACTAAAGAAACTAAGTAAATAAAAGACTTAATCTTCTACTATAAGTTAATAATAAACCTTATTAGTAATGTGTAGAACCACCTATTGCCTAAGGTGTTTAAAATCCTCTTGGTGATTACAACCGCCAGGATAGATAGGATAGATGTTCACCCTCTTTTTAGATGCCTAAAGTAAGTACTCTAAGGTGAAAGAGGCTAAGTAAACCACCTGGTCTAGGAACTTAAGATCATCTATATATAGGTGGCTTAACTCTAGGATAACCTCTGCTAAGTAATTGCTGGGCAGCTGGGTTTCTAGAATAACACCTAAGTAGCCGCTAGAGAAACTGGCTATTAGAAGTTAACTAATAATCCTAATAACTAAGGTGGACGCCCCTACTAAAAGATCTTAGAACTTAATTAGATCCCTAAATATATAGGTAAATATTAAGATAAGGGCGCCCAAAAATGGCTACAGTGAGTGAATAAATACTTTTAAGATAAAGAAGTCTTATATAAGAAGTTCGCCACTAATAGAGAGAAGGTCCTAATAGTAAAATAGAAACTTAATAGTGAGGCGTATAAATAATAGAGGTATTTATAGAGCTCTATTAATAATAAGCTCTGCGCCCTTATTAAAACTATGGTGAAATTTAAGAAGTAGATTACTAATAACTATACTAAACACCTTAGTAAGGAACACTGCTAGGAGGTGTATAAGAGTCTTACCTAAGGAAAGCAACCTATTTAGGTATATGCCCATAAACTGGTAGAAGTCGCAAACCAGATTAACCCCCCACTAGCAGAGAATGTACTTATCTAATGATTTATTATGGGCAGCCAAAAACAACTCTAAGGGTAGTGAGCACATAAATCTAATAAATTAACCACCTTAGCCAGGGTTGTTATAAAATTTGCCCTTTATAAGAAAGGGGTTATTGCTGCGTAACATGTCTATAGGCTAATAAGAGTGCTAGATGCCATAAATATTAACACCCTAGGGCAACTACATGCCCTGCCTGGGAGGCCTACCCCTATAAATAGATATATACCGCACCCCCAACGATTGATCACTAGCGCGAGAGGACTCTATTTTGCATGTAGGAAACCTAAATATTATATAAAGGATTATTAACTAAATAAAATCCTAATAATAACCCCCTTAATAAAGACTCTAAGGGAGGGAAATAGAGTTGACTACTAGAACTAGAAGCGCTGGCGGCATAAATGCTTAAGGCTTCTATAGTCCCTAATATTAACCTCCCTAATATCCTAGACCCCTAGGGATTACCACCCCCATAAGGAGATAAAAAGTAAAAAATATAAAAAAGGAAGTATAAACTAATAATCTAAATAATACTAGTATAAATAAATATACTAGGTGGAGGGCTGCTAATCTTTAGAGGGGAGATCAGCACTAGGGAATAGGGGAAATTAAAGATTAAATATATGATTAATAGTGGAGCCTTCAACAACTTTATGAGCAGTAGGGTACTTTAAAAACTCACCTATACCCCACCCTAATAGATTAATAAGGGTACTTAGCTAGATATAATGTTGTTAAATGGTAATTATATCTTAGCCATACACTAAGTACGCCTCCCGCTACGCCTTAGTAGATAGATGAGAATGACCCCCACCTAGGTTATTAATAACCTTAAATATAATATTATCTTAGGACAGATATGGCTAAAAGCTACTGATCCTATTATTAAATAGTTAGAATTAAGGATAATTCTTTAGGACCACTAAGGCGAATAGTTCTCTATGCTCTTAAAGGATATTAAATAATAAGTTATAATTATGCCCTATATTAATATAATCTTAGCATAATGTATGCTATATGTGCTGTATAAGGTGAAATTAAAAGGTGTTCTCTATTTTCTTTAATAAACTACTGAGCTCCCAGATGGGCGCAAGCTATATATAAATCTTAGGGTGGAGGTAGTCCTCTAGAAGTATAATATCTTCTATTAAGAACTTGCGGCGGCCCTCCTGCCTAAATAAGATATTATATATAATATTAATATAGGCAACACTATACCTGTTAATATTAGCCCTTTCTCCCTCTCATAAGAAAAGCTTAAGGAGCTAATTTAATAACTAGAGGACCTAGAGTAAAAGGGGCTTATCTAATCCTCCGCCAGTCCCTAGGGCTTCCTAGTGGTATTTATCTAAAAAATAATAAGAGAGTAGTAAATATATATTAACTATTAAGCACTAAATAATTTAATAGTTAAGAATAGCTACCTATTGCCCTGAATCCAGGAGTTGTTGGATATGATAAGTAGGAGCCAGGTAATATTAAAGATTAATCTCCTATTAGGATACTAATAGGTACAGATAGGAGACAACTTAGTTAAAAAAATAGTATTTAATATAATATTTAGTAAATTTAAATTCTTGGCCATGCTATTTAGTCTCTGCAACGCACTAGTAATATTCTAGATAATAATAAATTATGTCTTAAGAAAGTATATTGGCTGCTTTATAGTAGTATACCTTAATAATATCCTTATCTTCTCTAAGAATATTAATAAGTACTGCTGACACCTCAACCTGGTCCTCACTACCCTAAAAGAATATTAACTATATACTAAAGTATTAAAATGCGAATTTATTATGGAGAAACTAGAGTTCTATGGACATATTATTAAAAGGGGCTAGATATCACCTATGCCCAAGAAGGTTAAAGTGGTATTAAACTGGCTAAGGCCCTAGAATATCCATAAGGTTCGCTAATTCCTAGGATTAGCTACTTACTACTAATAATTTATATGGGGGTTTGCACGCATTACTGCGCCCCTATATAACTTATTAAAAGAATTAGACACTAAATTATATATAAAGAAATTCTGACCTATTATATAGACTATGTTGTGTAAGGCTACCTTTTAAGTAATAAAGAAAGCTCTAGTAACTACCCTAGTACTTTATCTACTAGATTATAAGAAGGAGTTCTATATTAAAATAGATGTCTTTAAGTGAGCTATTAATATAGTTCTTCTATAGACGGCAGAAGATGGCGCTAACTACTCTATTATATTTAATAAATAAAAGCTATCTCCTATAGAGTAAAACTACTTAATATAGGAGAAAGAGCTGCTAGTAATAAAGGAGGCGCTATAAACTTAAGACTACTATATTAAAAATAGCACTATTATAACTATTATTATAGATTATAAGAGCTTATAGTATTTATTAATAATAAAGATATACTCTAAGAGACTTATATAATAGATTAATAAGTTTGGCAGATATAATCTAAAGATTTACTACTAAAAAGGGACTAAAGTAATTATCTCTAATGCTATTAGTTGCTAACCTAACTTTATTAAAGACGGGCCTAGGGATAAGGCGGAAGATATAGTCTAATAAGAGTGGTAATAAATATTTATGGCCTCCCTATTAGCACTTTAAGGCTATTTAAAGGAGGAGTGGCTAAAAGGTATAATAATATATCTAGTGATAGGTGAAGCACCCGCGCACCGGGGTCTCTAATATATAATTAAAAAGATAGCTCCTAACTTTTGCCTAGTAGAAGAGAATAATAATAAGCTAAAGTATATTTATAATAACTACAAAGCGCCATATTTTTTAGTTCCTTTTTATATAGACTTCGTTAAGTAAATATATAATGAATTTAGATATCTTAGACACCTAGGACTTATAGGTGTTATTTGGCCCTAAGGATGGTGGCTGACAATATAGGCTAAGATTAAATAATATGTCTAAGACTACCCTATATATTAGGTATTATAAGGCTTATAGGAGGACCTCTAATGTGGATGCCTTAACCTACTAGTAATAGCCCTACTATTTAAGAGGTGGGCCATTAATCTAATTAGGCCCCTACTATTGACTCCTAATGGCAATTAATAGATTATTATGGTAATTAAGTATATAATAGGTTGACTAGTGGCCCGCGCAGTCCTAGAAGGCATAGTAGAGGTGATTACTAAATTCCTATATAATAAAGTCTTTATAAATTATAGCGCCCCTTATGAGCTCTTATTAAATAATAGACCTAACTTGCTTATAGTAGTAGTCTAACACTATCTAAAGATCCTATAAATAAGATACTAGACGACGACACTATATCACCTATAGATAAATAGTAAGGTTGAGAACCTTAACGGCCTTCTAGGTTAAATACTTATAAAGTATGTTATAGGGAAACTAATAAAGATCTAGGATAAATACCTCCTATAGGCCCTCTTCGCTGCACGCATATGGATCTATATAGTAATAGGAAAAAGCCTCTTCTACCTCCTATATAGCATTAACCTCTATATCTTAGGTAATAATAATGAGGGACCGGCGAATAGTAATTTTATAGAGGTAGAGGAATAGCTTTAGTAGGTTAATTATATCTAATTATTAATAAATAAGCTACTATTAAATTATATAATAAAGATGAAGATAGTGTGTAACAGCCTAGTGATAAAAATAGGCTTTAAAAAAGGCGACTAGGTGTTAATTAGGAATAAATCACTAAAGAAGCTAGAGAGTAAGTGGTTTAGTCTATATAGGGTGCTAAAAATATACCCCTTAGATATATATGCCCTTAAAGAACCCGGCGGACGAGTGCTGTGAAACCTAATTAATAGTTAATAATTAATTACCGCCGAGGTAGATAAACTAAGTTAGCTATAGATATTAGTAGTGATATAATAAGTACTGCACTGGCGGGGTATTATACTTTAGCATCTAGTTAAAGTAAAGAAAATCCTAGAGGAATAGGAACCGCTGCCGCCCTCCTATAAAGAGTTATTAATAATTATAAAGAAAGAGTGGGTGGCGGTAGAGAGACGATAGATGATAAAGTGTTTAAGGGAATACTTAAGGATAGGGGGAGGAGAGGTCGGCGAAGATATTAATAATAATACTATTATAAAGTATATAATTAAAAAGGCTCAGCAGAAGGTATAATAAAAGAAATAAAACCTCCTAATAAAGATAATAACCTAATAATAAAGGGACTAATAGAGGATAATATTAATCTCCTTAGAGAGCACCTCTAAATAGGAGGCATCTAAGAAAATAATATTTAATAATAATATATCTAAAGATAACTATAGTAATAGGGACGACTAAAAGACTGACCCTAGACCATGGGACACTAACGCCTAGAATAGCATTAACTTTGACGGACCATTTATAGTAGTTGTCTAATTAATTATAAGATAAGGTAAGAAGGTAAGAATAATAGAAAAAGGCCTACACCTAATTATATAAATAAGGGATAAAGAGATTACCCCTTAAAGAGCACTAAAAGATACTAAGAAGGAATTTATTATAGAGTTTACTAAAGAAAAGAGACTAGCTATAAAGAGCTAATAATAATATCTTAGGACACAGACGCTAATTACTCCTTATAATAATACTTCTTTATATATAGAAGATACTCCCCCTATAGATCCTCCTCCTCCTCTTTCTCTATAGTGGTGGTAGTAACTAATATATCCTTATGAGCCTTAAGGGCGGTTACTCACTAATATATATTTATAATAGCTTAATAAATCTTTAGTAAATTGTCGATGTCGGCATTTAATAAAGGAAATAAAATAATAGAGGGGGTATTATTATAATTAATAAGTTAAAGGAAATTATTAATTAGACTCTCCTAATAAGCGTCCACAGTCTCCCTAACTTTCTAACCTATGAAGTTAGAGTGAAGAACTAGAAGCTCCTTAAAATGACGCGCCATCTCCTTATAAAAAACAGTTAAACACTGGAGCGACACCTTTAGGGGAGTAGAATCTAGGATAGTTTAATAAGGAGTTACTTGAGCCCCTGCTGTAGCTAGAATAGTAAGAGCACTTAATTATAAGCTAGCTAAAGCGGCGCTAGTGCTAGTAGCAGATGACAGGTTTAATAAGGCTAAAAGGATAGTAGAAAGTATAGTAGCTAATATAAGATTAGTGGCAGGAGTGGCAGGAGCGATAGGAGTAGTAAGAGTAATAAGTAATAAAGTCCTCTCCTTTTTAACCTCCTTTTTTTTTTATTACTTCTTATACTTATTCTTCTTCTTCTACTTTTTATTACTATTATAGTTAACACCTGCAACATATTAGTAACTAGCGAGGGAAAGACCTAGGAAGAAATAAATATAAGTTATAATTAGTACTCTTATTATAGAAAAGATAGTTTATATATGCCCTAGTATAGTAAACCTTATACTTATCTTTATTAATCTCCTTAATAGGAGGCGTAATATAGGCAGTCTAAGGACTATTACTATAAGTATACTTTAAATAAGGGTCAGCCGCTATAGGCCCCCGCTTAAAAATAATGGCGGCAGAAAGCTTTAATATATAGCTTAAGACTAACACCTGGCCGCCCCAAAAGAAGTCCTAATGTGCACAAATAGTAGAGAATAAATAAATAAGCTTATAATTATTAAAGGAGGTCGCACGCGCCTCTAAAGGAAGTTTAATTTTTATTACTATTAGCTATATCTTAACCCCCTAGATTAATAAACTTATAGTAAGTAATAGGCGCTAGACTACTATAATCTACAACCTACTTTAAACGACAAGAGCCTGATGGAGGTTGAGGGGGAGACTCCTTAGTAGATAGTAAAAGAGTCCTAAGAGGCACTAGATACTTAGCCTTTAATAAATAATAAGAATAATTAGACCTATAATAAGAATACTAGATAAGGGACTTAGAGTCCCTAAATTCGCTGTTAGAAGCTATTAGTAGGGGATAATTATAAGAAGTAATAATAGTAAGAGGGGGAGTAAAGGAAGAATCACTATTAGGTAGGTAAGAAGATATACCTTTTATTATAAATAAAGAGGTTATTAGGTCACCTAGTAATAATAATTATAGATGTACCCTGCGCCCTCGCCCGGGACTAGGTGACCCCCTATTAATTAGTGAGTAATTAATAAAGTGATTAAAGAATGAGTCTTTATTTACTAATCTTAGGCCTTTATTAGATAAGACTAGTAAATCACCTGTTAACAGCTGATTCATCTTAATGAGGTCTTAAAGAGAGGATTAGGACTTTATAGATAAAGTTCTGGTTAGGTAGGGGAGGATATAATATTATAAGTAAATAATATTATAAACTCCCACATAGCCATGAGCAGGATTACCTTAGTAGAATATTAGGGTGCCTACTCACTAACAACGCAAAATCTCCTAACCCTAGTAGAGTAGTTATATAGAGTTTTCACTCTATACTAGGGATTAATTAATTTTATAGAGTTCTATCGCCACTGGGTTGCTCAGCTTTCAATGAGCTAAGGGGAAGTATATAGATACCTTCCCTCTAACCTATGGTAGCAATAGAATAGAGATTTCTTAGAGACCATTAGCTTTTGAATATCACACTATTATAGTTTACTACTTAAAAGAATTCAGCTCTAACCTGGTGTAAAATACATAAAGAAATAAAAATAAAAATAGCTGCATTTATAAAGCTTATATTCTAATAATAGTGGCTATCCTTTCTTATCACTCAGCTCTAATTAATAGCACTTGTCTCTTAAATAGCCCTATTTCTAGCTTTTTTTTATAGTTTAGCTAAGTGAGCTTTAAGTAATAGGCCATTGCGCTGCAACTTGGCAGCATAGTCTAGTTTTATCTATTTCTATCTAGCTCTATAAACTACAGCTCTTCCTAAGTGCCTAAACTCTATCTTAAAATTAGACTAAGAACAGCACTAATAGGAACTATTGCGCTAGTAATATATAAAAAGGCCAGCTGGTTTAGCAATTTATAATACCACATTAATAAAAACTATCTAAGAAAAATTAGACTTATTAGCTTAGATATTAAGTATAATACTAACCTTATCCTCCTAAGCACTTCTTCTACCTAGTTGCCTCCTAATATATCTCTAAAATGATGAAAAGATACTTGCGAGGCAACTGAACATCTCTTAAGAGATATATTAAATAAGGTAAGAGGGAGGGAATGCAATGTTAAAGTATACTAGTCTATACTAAGTTATAGTAATACCTAGATAAGGCTGGCATCTTTATAGTTATTATGAGGCTTAAATTTACTTATCTTAGAAGTAGAGAGATCCTATAGATTTTTAATTCTGCCATCTAAGTTTCTTTATAAATTTAATATTGCTGCTATTATTGCTACTGTCCACAGAATATACATTCTATAAAGTCCTTTTTTATTCGCATAATAAATATATTAATATAATAAATATAGAGGCTAGAGCAGCTAGAAACAGTCTAGAGCAGAGGAGAGTATAAAAGAACAGAGAGGATTAGAGCACTAGAGGATAAATAGAGGAGTAAGGAAGAGAAGAGCATAGGGGAGTATAGTAGAGCACTAGGGAAACTTATAAGAGTAAAGTAGAGTAGAGAAGATTAGATTAAGGCTTAGTCACTCTCTTCCATTTATTACACTAAATATAATCATATAATATGAAATTTCTAGGTAATTATATAAAATATCTTGGCGCGGGGCACCGCACTCTTTTAGCAGATTAAATGCCTAAATAGAGCTTTATTTAGAACTATTATATAAGCCTTTTAGGAATTTAATATAAGTATATATTAATATATTCCTAATTAATAAATAATTTTTATCTAATACTACTTTCTTTAAGGTAGTTAAGGGTGTCACAACATTAAATTCCTTGTCCTATCCCTTATTTATGTCCTGACTATCTATCTCATTCCGCCTTATTATCCTTTTTGAGTCTATAAGTTGCAACCCCAAACCCCAGGTCGACGACACATAAAGAAGGACATATTTCATGACCAAAAGAAGTAAGGTAATTACTATTGGTGATATCGCCAATAATAAATAATAGCTTATTAAAAAAGTGTAAGATAAGGTAGTAAGATATGAGAACACATATGTATTAAAACACATTTGCTAAGGTATTATAGGTGAAAGAAGATATAATACTAGATGATAAATAGACTACTGGCAAAAATCTAGAGTGTTTAAAGCTATCTATTCTAGCTATTCTTATCTGGCAATTAGGGGATTAGGGCGCTATCTAGGTTAATATAACTTCTATTATAAATATAGTTACTAGTCTAAAGTAAGGGTAGGGTATATTATTACTTATAATTAAGCCTGGAGAGACTTGCAGGTTCTATTAAGAACCCTTAATCTAATACTTTTAGTTCTTAAGGTAAATCTTTTTATCTAAGGTATTAAATCAGTGCCTTACTGGCACATAAAGATAATTTAGCTTTAGCACTCTTCTCTATGGCAGTATTAAAATTAATCAAGATTAAGGGAGCAGGTGAATTAAGTATAGGGCATATTATTTACAGCTTATTAATAGACTATTTCATCCTTTAAAGAAAGCCTAGTAGTTCTCTAAATATAAACCTAATAATAATAGCGAGTGGTTGATCTGCAATACCTTAATTTAGTGATATATTTTTATGATTTAATTAAGAAGTATTACTAAACCTAGAGAGTATTTATGTCTAAAGTCCTTATTATAAACTTTATTTACCTTTGCAGCCAAGCCTCATAGACAACTAGAGTATAACTTTTATTATCTTTCTAGTAATAAAAGCACTTATTTTGACTCTGCTCTACCTAGTGCTGCTAAGCTTATAGAAATAGTATATAATATAAAAACTTTAGGTCCTAAATAATAGAATATGTTAATCAATATATTTTGGGCCTGATTTCAGAGAAATATCTATACTGATTTAAGGCCTAATAATATAGATTATTCTTTAAGCAGGGTTAAAAATGACTACAGCTGATCTATTTAATAGCTAAGAAATAAATAATTATCTTTATTAAATATGTTTAACTCCTTCTGAAGCAACTTAAGAAGCCTTCCTTTAGTAAGCTTCTTTAAAGGCATTTTTAATAGAGATGAGAACACTCTTAGAAAGGTAGGGAAGTAGAGGGGGAGTAGAGGGGAGCAGAGTAATAAGTAAAAGTAGAGAGAGGATAAATAAGTAGCTTTTAGTTTATCTTTCTTATATAAAAGTTAAGCCTAACTCTTCTTAGCTATAATAGCATAAGTAAGGACTCACCACGCCTTTTCTTTTATAAAAGACCTATAATATCTTTGGCCACTGAGCAGAGGCCCAAGGATATTAGATAAGAGCTAAGAAGTTTTATAATTATATATTTATATAGGGCATATATCCCTTAGCTTATATCTATATATAGCTTAGGCCTAGACATTTAAGCTGCATCTAAGCATAAATATAAAATAGATATAGGCACTTAAATATGGGCATATAGATATAAGTTTAAATATATATGCTGTAAGTAGAAGAAATAGTTACCTTATTACTATAGTTTACCTCTAGAGGTTTCCACTTTTCTACTGTTCTATACCTATATTTATTATAATTATGGGTGGCTTTGAGTGGTGAGTAGAAGAAGTAGTAGTTATTATATACTTTACTTTAGAGGGTATTTACTATTAGGTTCTTATTGAATTGTTAGCTTAAAGGGGCTTTTATTAGAAGATAGTAGCTATCTAAGCAAAGCTCTTAGAGCTCTATAAAAAGCATGGCTTTAGACATTATAGGTCCTAGGAAAAAGAGGTTATTAATAAATGGCTAGATAATCTTACTAAAGAGACTATAATTAGTATTAATAAAGTAATTCAACCAACTAATAAAGATAAAGATATTATTAAAAGAGTATATAACTAATTTATAATAATTTATTTAATATACTAATAATTATAGCACTAAGATATCTATGACTTAGAGTTAGCATACTTTAATTAGTAGGTTAATAAAGGACTAGGATCTTATAATTAAATATTAATATAACCTATACTACTACTTAATCTAAATAAAGTGAATAGGTATAATAGCATAAATATAGATATTATAGCCTGCGCGCTTGAGGTGAGGAGCTATATAGAGAAAATATATTAAGACTTATCTTTCTGTTTCTAGACTGCTTTTTTATAAGGCCTTTTTATATAGAGTTCCTTAGTAAATAGGACAGTAAATGGAGCTTCCACCATATATATATAAAAAGGTTGTAAAGATATAGCCATGACATTATCATAACAACGCCGCTGAAAATTCTTGATGGAGATAGGAGGTACAAAATAAATGGCCACAGCTAAGTACTAGATTAATAATATTCTTATGACATATCTTATAGAGGAGGTCTATAGAAAGAATTAGTACTACCCTATACCTTAGTTAAGCTAAGTTAATATACCTTTGGCAGTATTTAATTATGGTAAATTCCTCTAGGAAATATTAGTATTTTTTTCTAGATTATTAAATAATAGATATACCTTCATCTAAACTAGATATTTGGTCTTCTTTGAGTGGGTCACGGACCATTAGACCTTCCCATGCAATCTCAGACCATTTAATGCCAGTTGAAAGGGTGTGGTCAATAGAAATATAGATGATCTTAGAAGATTTATTATTAGTATCTAGGATAATTGGATATTCTCTTAAACTATAGTTAAAAGATATATTTGCAAGAAGTGGAAAAGGGCTAAGAAAGAGATTTAAGCATGGCATAAGACCTGGCGTTTCTTAAGGGATTTATATCTTTTAAAGACTAAGCCCTGGACTTGTGACTGCTGCTAATTGAATCTGCCTTGGTGGCTAGTATAACTATAAATAAGCCTTTATATGTCATATTACTATAGGGAATGTTTATGGATTAGTGGGTAGTACTTAATTAGATGCAGACCTGGTATCTCAGCTCCTGAGGGATGCATATAGACTTAACAGCAGAAATGCCTTATATCTCTGCTGTTAGATATAGATTGGCTGTCAGTGCTTTATAGACTCATCTAGCAGCTCTATCTTGCGCCTAGATGTTATACCATGATAGGAGCTTAAGATTAATTGGTCATTAATATTAGATAGACTTAATGACAGAAATACCTTATATCTCTGCTATTAGATATAGATTAGCTATTAGTGCTTCATAGACTCATCTAGCAGCTCTACCTTGCGCCTAGGATGTTATACCCCTATAAGAGCTTAAGATTAATTAGCCATTAGTATTAAATAGACTTGATAGCAGAAATGCCTCATATCTCTGCTGTTAAATATAGATTGGCTATTAATACTTCATAGACTCATCTAGCAGCTCTGCTTTGGAGTATATAGATTAGCTATTAGTGTTTAATAGATATTATTATTAGTAGGCGAATAGGCGGAATAGAGAATAACCACCTAGCTGCATAGTAATTTTTAGAACTAGGAGATTTACAGGTCCTTAATCTATGCGCATGGTCACAAGATTTATCCTGCTTTGCCATGCTAGATTAATTTACCTTTCTTTAAGATATAGGGTAAAGACTCCTGCATTTTATGAAACAGGCTTTATTAAATTAGTTTAGTGCAGATGAAAACACTCTAAGGCAGAAAATTATGTGATGGCTAAAGGTTAAACTTAAGTATAAATAGGCTGTACTGTACTTCTTAAGTCTTTCACCACTTATATTTCCCAGATAAATCATTAGTTTAAGGGAAAACCTCTAATATGGCCATAACTCAAAATTCTGATAAGAGACTTCAGTCAGGATAGAGGCTCCAGGATCCACATAAGGCATTAAAAGAAAAGAAGTAAATAAGATCCCTTAGAGCTAGTGAAAAGGATATAAAGAAGCTAGTTAACCTAGCTGAAGGTTAAGGATCTCTTTTATACCCGCCTATCTATAATATGCTGACAGGTTAAAAAGCCAGTCCTTTAATAGTGGATAGCTTTAGTGATTAACTGCTTAAAATTATAGATAACTCCTAGTATAATAAGGAAGAGCTTCTCCCTTAAGAATTGCTAAGTAAGACTAGGCCAGAGAAATCCAAAAATAACAGTGAAGAGTTAAAGCTATAGGAGAAATCTAAAGTGCGCTGATGAAGAGAAGAATTTTTCCTTATATATTTAATAGATACTAAAAAGGATTAAGTCTAGTGTGATATTCGAAAGCTAACGGTCTCTAAGAAATCTCTATTCTATTGCTACTATAGGTTAGAGGGAAGGTATCTATATACCTCCCCTTAGCTTATTAAAAGCTAAGCGACCTGGTGGCGATAGAACTCTATAGAATTAATTAATCCCTAGTATAGAGTGAAAACTCTACATAACCGCTCCACTAGGGTTAGGAGATTTTGTGTTATTAGTGAGTGGGCACCCTAGTGTTCTGCTAAGATAATCCTACTTATAGCTGCGCAGGAGTTTATAATATTATTTACTTATAATATTATATCCTCCCCTACCTAACTAGAACTTTATCTGCGAAGTCCTGATCCTCCCTCTAAGATCTTATTAAGATAAATCAGCTATTAATAGGTGATTTGCTAGTCCTATCTAATAAGGGCCTAAGGTTAGTAAATAAAGACTTATTCTTTAATTACTTTATTAATTACTCACTAACTAATGGGGGGTCGCCCAGTCCCGGGTAAGGGCGCAGGGTATATCTATAATTACTATTACTAGGTGACCTAATAATCTTTTTATTTATAATAAAGGATATATCTCCTTACTTATCTAGTGGTGATTCTTCCTTTACTTCTCCTCTTACTATTGTTACTTCTTATAACTATCCCCTGCTAATAACTTCTAATAGCGAATTTAGGGACTCTAAGTCCCTTATCTAGCACTCTCATTATGGGTCTAATTATTCTTATTATTTATTAAAGGCTAAGTATCTAGTATCTCTTAGGACTTCTTTATCACCTACTAAGGAGTCTCCCCCTTAGCCTCTATTAGGCTCTTATTATTTAAAGCAGGTTGTAGATTATAGTGGTCTAGCGCCTATTACTTATTATAAGTTTATTAATTTAGGGGGTTAAGATGTGGCTAATAGTAATAGAAACTAAACTTCCTTTAGAGGCGCGTATGACCTCCTTTAATAATCATGAGCTTATTTATTTGTTCCCTACTATTTATACATACTAGGACTTCTTTTAGGGCAACTAGGTGTTAGTCTTAAGCCATATATTAAAGCTTTCTACTGCCATTATTTTTAAGCGGGGGCCTATAGCGGCTAACCCTTATTTAAAGTATACTTATAGTAATGGTCCCTAGACTGCCTATATTACGCCTCCTATTAAGGAGATTAATAAAGATAAGTATAAGGTTTATTATATTAGGGCATATATAAATTATCTCTTCTATAATAAGGGTACTAATTATAACTTATATTTATTTCTTCCTAGGTCTTTCCCTTACTGGTTGCTAATATATCGCAGGTGTCGACTATAATAGTAATAAAGAGTAGAGGAAGAAAGATAAGCATAAGAAGTAGTAGAAGAGAAAGGAGATTAAGAAGAAGAGGACTTTATTACTTATTACTTCTACTACTCTTATTACTCCTGCTGCTTCTACCACTAATCCTATATTAGCTGCTATATTTTCTATTATTCTTTTAACCTTATTAAACCTGTCATCTGCTGCTAGTGCTGGCGCCGCTTTAGCTGGCTTATAGTTAAGCACTCTTACTATTCTAGCCGCGGCGGGGGCTTAGGTAACTCCTTATTAAACTATCCTAGGTTCTGCTCCCCTAAAGGTGTCGCTCTAGTATTTAACTATTTCTTATAAAGAGATGGCGCGTCATTTTAGGGAGCTTCTAGTTCTTTACTCTAACTTTATGAGTTAGAAAGTTAAGAAGACTATAAATACTTATTAGAAGAGTCTAATTAATAGTTCTCTTTAACTTATTAATTATAATAATACCCCCCCTATTGTTCTGTTTCCCTTATTAAATGCCGACATTGACAATTTACTGAAGATTTATTAGGCTATTATAGATATATATTAGTGAGTGACCACTCTTAAGGCTTATAAGGATATATTAGTTACTGCCGCCACTATAAAGAAAGAGGAGAAGGAGGATCTATAAGGGGAGTATCTTTTATATATAAAGAAGTATTATTATAAGGAGTGATTAGTGTCTATATTCTAGAGTATTATTATTAGCTCTTTATAGCTAGTCTCTTTTCTTTAGTAAACTCTATAATAAATTCCTTCTTAGTGTCTTTTAGTGCTCTTTAAGGGGTGATCTCTTTATCCCTTATTTATATAATTAGGTGTAGGCCTTTTTTTATTATTCCTGCCTTCTTACCTTATCTTATGATCAATTAGATGACTATTATAAATAGTCTATTGAAGTTAATGCTATTCTGGGTGTTAATATCCCGCGGTCTAGGGTTAGTCTTTTAGTTGTCCCTATTACTATAGTTATCTTTAGATATGTTGTTATTAGATGTCATTTTCTTAGATGCCTCCTATTTAGAGGTGCTCTCTAAGGAGATTAATATTATCCTCTATTAGTCCCTTTATCATTAGATTGCCATCTTTATTAGGGGGTTTTATTTCTTTTATTATGCCTTCTATTAAGCCTTTTTAATTATATACTCTATAATAGCATTATTATTAATATCTTTGCTAACCTCTCCCCCCCCTATCCTTAAGTATTCCCCTGAATGCTCTGTTATCTATTGTCTCTCTACTACTACCCACTCTTTCTTCATAATTATTAATAACTCTTTATAGGAGGGCGGTAGTGGTTCCTATTCTTCTAGGATTTTCCTTACTTTAACTAGGTGCTAAAGCATGATATCTTATTAGTATAGTGCCTATTATATCGCCGCTAATATCTATAGCTGGCTTAGTTTATTCACCTTAGTGGTGATTAATTACTAACTATTAATTAAGTTTTACAGCACTTATCTGCCGGGTTCTTTAAGGGCGTATATACTTAGAAGATGTGTTTTTAGCACCCTATATAGACTAAACCACTTACTCTCTAGCTTCTTTAATGATTTGTTCCTAACTAACACCTAGTCACTTTTTTTAAAGCCTATTTTTATTACTAGGCTGTTATATATTATTTTTATCTTTATTGCGCAGTTTAATAGTAGCTTATTTACTAGTGATTAGATATAGTTAATCTACTAAAGCCATTCCTCCGCCTCTGTAAGGTTGCCGTTCGCCGGTCCCTTATTATTATTGCCTAGGATGCGGGGGTTGACGCTATATAGAAGGTAGAAGGGGCTTTTTTCTATTATTATATAGGTCTATATGCGTGCGGCGAAGAGGGCCTATGGAAGGTATTTATTCTAGATCTTTATTAGTTTCCCTATAATATACTTTATGAGTATTTAACCTAGGAGGCTGTTGAGGTTCTCGACCTTACTATTTATCTATAGGTAATATAGTATTGTCATCTAGTATCTTATTTATAGAATCTTTAGATAGTGTTAAACTACCGCTATAAGCAAGTTAAGTCTGTTATTTAATAAGAGCTCATGAGGGGCGCCATAATTTATAAAGACTTTATTATGTAGGAATTTAGTGATTGCCTCTACTATGCCTTCTAGGACTATATAGGCCACTGGCTAACCTATTATATACTTAATTACTATAATAATCTATTAATTGCCATTAGGAGTCAGTGGTAGGGGCCTAATTAGGTTAATAGCTTATCTCTTAAATAGTAAGGCTATTATTAGTAGGTTGAGGCGTCTATATTAGAGGTCCTCCTATAAGCCTTATAATACCTAATATATGGGGTAGTCTTAGATGTGTTGTTTAATCTTAGTCTATATTATTAGCCACCATCCTTGGGGCTAAATGACGCCTATAAGTCCCAGGTGTCTAAGGTGTCTAAATTTATTATATATTTGCTTAACGAAGTCTATATAAAAAGGAACTAAGAGATATAGTGCTTTATAGTTATTATAAATATACTTTAGCTTATTATTATTCTCTCCCGCCAGGCGGAAGTTAGGAGTCATCTTTTTAATTATATATTAAAGACCCCAGTGCGCGGGTGCTTTACTTATTATTAGGTATATTACTATACCTTTTAGCCACTCCTCCTCTAAGTGGCCTTAAAGTGCTAATAGGGAGGCCATAAATATTTATTACTACTCTTATTAGACTATGTCTTCTGCCTTATCCCTAGGCCTATCTTTAATAAAGTTAGGTTGGCAACTAATGGTATTAGGGATAATTACTTTAGTCCCTTTTTAGTAGCAAATCTTTAGATTATATCCGCCGAACTCATTAATCTATTATATAAGTCTCTTAGAGTATGTCTTTATTATTAATAAATATTGTAAGCTCTTATGATCTATAATAATAGTTATAATAGTACTGTTTTTAATATAGTAGTCTTAAGTTTGTAGCACCTCCTTTATCGCCAGTAGCTCTTTCTCCTATATTAAGTAGTTTTACTCTATAGAAGATAGCTTTTATCTATTAAATATAATAGAGTGGTTAGCGCCATTTTCTACTGTCTATAGAAGAACTATATTAATAGCCTACTTAGAGGCATCTATTTTAATATAGAACTCCTTCTTATAATCTAGTAGATAGAGTACTAGGGCGGTTACTAGGGCTTCCTTTACTACTTAAAAGGCAGCCTTACATAATATAGTCTATATAATAGGTTAGAATTTCTTCATGCGCAATTTAGTGTCTGATTCCTTTAGTAGGTCATGTAGGGGCGCAGTGATGCGTATAAACCCCTATATAAATTATTAGTAGTAAGTAGCTAATCCTAGGAATTGGCAAACCTTATAGATGTTCTAGGGCCTTAGCTAGTTTAATACCGCTTTAACCTTCTTAGGTATAAGTGATATCTAGCCCCTTTTAATAATATGTCTATAGAACTCTAGTTTCTCTATAGCGAATTCGCATTTTAATGCTTTAGCATATAGTTAATATTCTTTTAGGGTGGTGAGGACCAGGTTGAGGTATCGGTAGTGCTTATTAATATTCTTAAAGAAGATAAGAATATTATTAAGGTATACTACTATAAAGCAGCTAATATACTTCCTTAAGATGTGATTTATTATTATCTAGAATGTTGCCGATGCGTTGCAGAGACTAAATAGTATAGCTAAGAATTTAAATTTACTAAACACTATATTAAATACTGTTTTTTTGACTAAGTTGTCTCTCATCTATACCTACTAGTATCCTAATAGGAGATTAATCTTTAATATTACCTAGCTCCCGCTTACCATATCTAGCAACTCCTAGATTTAGGGCAATGGGTAGCTATTCTTAACCATTAAATTGTTTAGCGCTTAATAGTTAATATATATTTACTACTCTCTTGTCGCTTTTTAAATAAATACCACTAGGAAGCCCTAGGGACTAGTGGAGGGTTAGATAAGCCCCTTCTGCTCTAGGTCCTCTAGTTGTTAAATTAGCTCCTTAAGCTTTTCTTATAAGAGAGAGAAAGGGCTAATATTGACAGGCGTGGCGTCACCCATGTTAATATTATATATAATATCTCATTTAGGCGGGAGGGCCGCCATAAGTTCTTGGCAGAAGATATTATACTTCTAGAGGACTACCTCTACCTTAAGATTTATATATAGCTTACGCCCATCTAGGAGCTTAGTAGTTTATTAAAGAAAATAGAGAATGCCTTTTAATTTCGCCTTATGCAGCACGCGTAGTATATGTTATGCTAAGATTATATTAATATAGGGCGTGATTATGACTTATTATTTAATATTCTTTAAGAGCATAAAGAACTGTTCGCCTTAGTGGTCCTAAAGAATCATCCTTAATTCTAACTATTTAATAATAGGGTTAGTAGCTTTTAGCCATGTCTATCCTAAGATAACGTTATATTTAAGGTTATTAATAATCTAGGTAGGGGTTATTCTTATTCATCTGCCGAGGCGTAGCGGGAGGCGTACTTAGTATATAGCTAGAATATAATCACTATTTAGTAGCGTCATATCTAGCTAAGTGCCCTTATTAATCTATTAGGATAGGGTATAGGTGAGTTTTTAAAGTACCCTGCTGCTCACAAAGTTGTTAGAGGCTCTACTATTAATCATATATTTAACCTTTAATTTCCCCTATTCCCTAGTGCTGATCTCTCCTCTAAAGATTAGCAGCCCTCCGCCTAGCATATTTATTTATACTAGTATTATTTAGGTTATTAGTTTATACTTTCTTTTTTATATTTTTCACTTTTCATCTCTTCATGGGGGTGGTAATCCCTGGGGGTCTAGGATATTAGGGAGGTTAATATTAAGGACCATAAAAGCCTTAAGCATTCGCGCCGCCAGCGCTTCTAGTTCTAGCGGTTAACTCTATTTCCCTCCCTTAGGGCCTTTATTAAGGGGGTTGTTATTAGGATTTCACTTAGTTAATAATCCTTTATATAATATCTAGGTTTCCTATATATAAAACAGAGTCCTCTCGCGCTAGTGATTAATTATTAGGGGTGCAGCATATATCTATTTATGGGGGTAGGCCTCCTGGGCAGGGCATGTAGTTGCCCTAGGGTGTTAATATCTATAGTATCTAGTGCTCTTATTAGCCTGTAGACATGTTGCGCGGCGACAACCCCTTTCTCATAAAGGGTAAATTTTATAATAACCCTGGCTAAGGTGGTTAGTTTATTAGATTTGCGCACCTACCACCCTTAGAGTTATTTTTAGCTGCCCATGATGAATTGTCAGATAAGTATATTCTCCGCCAGTAAGGGATTAATCTAGTTTATGACTTCCACTAGTTTATAAGTATATACCTAAATAGGTTACTTTTCTTAGGTAAGACTCTTATACGCCTCCCAGCAGTGTTCCTCACTAAGGTGTTTAGTATAGTTATTAGTAATCTACTTCTTAAATTTCGCCATAATTTTAATGGGGGTGCGGAGCTTATTATTAATAGAGCTTTATAAATGCCTCTATTATTCGTGCACCTTGCTATTAAGTTTTTATTTTACCACTAGGACCTTCTCTCTATTAGTGGCGAACTTCTTATATAAGACTTTTTTATCTTAAAAGTATTTATCTACTCACTGCAGCCATTTTTGGGCGCCCTCATCTTAATATTTGCCTATATATTTAGGGATCTAGTTAAGTTCTAAGATCTTTTAGTAGGGGCGTCTACCTTAGTTATTAAGATTATTAGTTAACTTTTAATGGCTAGTTTCCCTAGCGGCTGCTTAGGTGTTGTTCTGGGGACCTGGCTGCCTAATAGTTGCTTAGTGAAGGTTATCCTGGAGTTAAGCCACCTGCGCGCGGGCGGTCTTAAGTTCCTGGATCAGGTGGTTTACTTAGCCTCTTTTGCCTTAAAGCACTTACTCTAGGCGTCTAAGAAGAGGGCGAACATCTATCTTATCTGTCCTGATGGTTATGATCACTAAGAGGATTTTAAACACCTCAGGCGATAGGTGGTTCTGCACATTACTAATAAGGTTTATTATTAACTTATAGTAGAAGATTAAGTCTTTTATTTACTTAGTTTCTTTAGTAAAGATGCTTAATGATTCTTCTTTCTTTACTTAAGGGGTCTTTCATCCCTTTTATCCTGCTTTTAAATCCTATTAATCCTCAGATGTTGTCCGCGGAGCGGCAGTCCATTAGGGTCAGCATAGGGGCCAACCCCTAATATAATATACTACCAGATATAATATTCGAAAGCTAACGGTCTCTAAGAAATCTCTGTTCTATTGCTACCATGGGTCAGAGGGAAGGTATCTATATACCTCCCCTTAGCTCATTAAAAGCTGAGCAACCCGGTGGCAATAGAACTCTATAGAATC
Organism: Penicilliopsis zonata CBS 506.65; assembly: GCF_001890105.1. NCBI lineage: Eukaryota > Fungi > Ascomycota > Eurotiomycetes > Eurotiales > Aspergillaceae > Penicilliopsis > Penicilliopsis zonata. Next base: position 493,834 of record NW_019208921.1, read on the forward strand.
AATTAATCCCTAGTACAGAGCGAAAACTCTACATAACCGCTCCACCAGGGTCAGGAGATTTCGCGTCGTCGGTGAGCAGGCACCCTGGCGTTCCGCCGAGGTGATCCCGCTCATGGCCGCACGGGAGTTCGCAATATCGCTCGCTCGCGATATCACACTAGTAATGCTGATGACTATAATAGCGTTTAGTAAGGTATTTAGATAAGCCTTAAAAGCTAAGGAGAATCATAATGATATCCTAAGTAGTCTAGTAAGAGAAATATATTGTTCTTTTTTCTGTATAGTAATTGGCTACTAAACTTTATTAGTCTCATCTATAATGGTCGTGTAAAAAGTGTGGCCCAAACCTAATATAAATATAGAGCATAGACACCTTTAGGTGCTTTTAATGTTATAGTCACTATTAAATATAGAAATAGATTTTAGACTAGGTCTGCAACAGCTGCTGTAGTTTACTAAGCCTAAAATCTAACTCACTGCTGAATAGAAGCTGAAGTTCTAGGGCACTACTTAAGTCCACTTAGATGATTTATTCTACATAATAAATCAAGATTTAAATAAAGCCAAGCTTAATCAGCTGCGTTGTATTTTTCATAAAGAAGGTTATTATTATCTAGATGTTTATAATTATATTACTACTGTTATATCTAAGGAGCATCTTTAGGCCGTACTAGTATCTTTATAAGCCTTACTAACTAATGTCGCTAACTTCCTGCAGCTAAAGTTCCTGTTTAGACAATTATAATATTTATATAGATAATATTATATCTAAGTTAGAAAAGAGCTTTTACCACCCATAGAGCGCTAGTGGGCAATTAATATTTATCTAGATAATAATTTTAGTATTTCTTTCCATCTTAAATATAACTAACTACTACTTTATAGATATTAGTAAAGAACTCTAAACCACTCTTCTAGAAGAGTACTGCAATGAAAAGCCTCCTAGTGATGGTGATATTTACCAGAAAATTCGCCAGTATAACTGTAAAAATGATGACCATTTTTAAAAGCAGTGGTGGTCAAGGCTCTCAGGAAATAAAGAGAAGTGTTTAAGGGTATTACTACTTTATAAAAGGTTCCGCAGTGCATTTAATAGCCTACTGGCCATCCCTAGTCTCTAGGGCGGGTTACATATCAGATCCTTTAGTACATTAATGGCAATAAAATGTGATGAGGTAGGGCTTTTCTCAGGTATTTTAATTTTTAACTGATGGCCAATAAATAGGAAATACTTAATTACTTAGGCTTCATCTGGTTATTCTAGTCTTCACTTATAGATAATGACCTAAATATGCTAGTAAGGATTAACTAGTGAACAGTTAAGGTACTATAATCTATGGCACCATATTTTTCAACAAAGGATGCAATAGATGTTTATAATCTTATGATTAGTGGATAGGTCTTTATAAATTTTAATCTAGATGAGTATAATTATATCTAGTAGAAGCTTTATTAGTTTAATTATATGATTCTATCTCTCTACACTTTTTTTGAGGACCTTAAATATCTAATAGCATATGCCGAATGTGTATGTTGTCTTTTGAGTTTTGATTAAGATCACATAACTATTTATAGAGTAATGAAATATATGCTTTAACCTACCAAGAATAATGAGGAGGCTTATATTATTTAGCTATTAGAGACAGATTATAGGAAAGTCTATAGAGATTAATTTAATCTTAGCTATTAATAAGTCTGGTTATACGCCATGTGGCATTATCTATATATGGCCAAGGACTAATAGAAGGATAATCTACTCACTAAGGCCCCAAATGAAAAGGCTGATGAGGCTGTACTCCATAGTATTGCTATACTTATCTATAAATTGGGCTTTAATAGCTAATAGATTAAAGAGATTATAAATTATCCCCTAGATAGGCAAATTGCTCTAGGTGCTTTACTAAAAGCATAGAAGCCTTTACACTTCTAATATAACCCTAATAAAATAGATATGCTTATTAATTAGATAATAATGTACTTCTCTAGAGCGTTGCCTCTAAAGAAACAGCCAACTTAAGATCTTATTATTGACTACGCGATGAAGCCTAAGGCGTGATGTGGACTCCCCTAAGCCTAAGTATATATTTAAGACTATTCATCTCTTTTCCTTAATTGCCTATATATGAAGATTAAGGCAGAGTAGTATTTATCTAGTCTTTCTATTAGACGCTGCATTTACGTCGCCTTTTTTGGCATAGATCCTATTATTAATTTATCTTCCACTATTCTTATCAACGATCAAGAACCTCTAGTGGTCTATAGTAGAGACATTCTGACTATTTCTTAAATTAATGCCCTTTAAGGTGAACTTGCCAAGAAGACTACAAAACTTAGCCATCTAAAAATATATTATCAAAATCAATAAAAGAGGCTTAAGGAGGCTTAAAGAATAATAGCCATTTAGGCCAAAGATATAAAGTGGTTAGATAAGAGGAAAAGAAGGGCTAACTACAATGCGCCAAATTTAATAGACCAGTCATTAGCAGCTATAAAGAATACCCCCTAACCCTAGAAGATTTCTAATGGCAGGGCTATTAAACAGAAAAGGGCTCCAGCTTATAAGAAAAATAGAGAAATAGCAGCAGCATTATAAATTATAGAAGCTAGAATAGCCACACTATAAATTAAAGAAGAAAATACTCTAATAGAGGATAATATAATATAGTAAATTAAAGAATTATCTCTATATTCTAGTGCTATATTTATTATTAATTAAGAGCTAGACTAGAAGTAGGAGGGTCTTACCTAAGTAAGTAATATAGCCTCTTCCTTAGTTAGCACTAGTAGTTATTTAATTAAATCCTAGTCTATTTATAAGCGCTGTAAGAACCTAAGAATCACATCTTTATCTTATATATTTCTATTATCTATAAATTCTAGGTGCTCCTTGCGAACTTGATCTAATTTCCTGCGCACTAATATGGTTGTTCTCCTTAATATAACCTGGGTTCTATATAGGGTAGATTACCAAGTCGTTAAGAGATCAGCAATTTAGTAATAGTATATACCTTATAAGTTAAACAGCACTATAATTATCATCTCCTTATCTATCTAAGAAACCATTGCCATTTTAGATTCTTTAGTAATTTCTTTCTATCTATATATATGCTATAGTTTTTAGATATAATAAGTAGTGATTCTCTTACTATGGCATAATAGAGAAAAGACCACTCTTTTTACGGCGCAGAAGGGTATTCTTATTGAAATCTAGATCTAAGCGCCTATAGTAAGGCAATTTATCTTAAGAGCTACTTAATTTAACTAGTGCAGCACTGTTAGCCTGCATCAGCGCATTAGTATATATTATTATAGTTATATAATAAGAGTTAACCACTAACTAGGTACTAATTGAATAATTAATTAGATAATACTTTATTGGGATATAAGTCAGTTTATACTACTTTTTATTTAGCTTACTTAATAACTCATCGCCCTTTCCCTCTTTATATCTAGTAAGAAAGTCTATTAAGTGCTTAGTATAGAGTTTTCTAATCTAGATAACACCTTATAAGGCGCCTAAAATGTATTTACTGCTATTAGTTCCAAAAATTATATTTCCTTTTCTGTCTTATTATGAGCTCTAAGCGTATCCTATGGCTTCCAGAAGATGAGCTTCTTCTAATTAAATTATAAGAAGAATATATCTCTCTAATGTAGGAAAGTTTTACTAATATATTTAATAGTAAAATACCCTAGGAAAGGTGGAGGTCAGCCGACGCGATAAAAAAGAAATATAAGTTAAAAATAATATCTTAGTTATAATTATTCTATTTTAATTAGTGCTTTAATCTTGGGTCTTTAGATCCTCACCCTTATATTTAAAGTCTATAATTCTCTAAAAACCTTAACTATTACTATCTTCTATGTCTATCTTCTTCTAATATCTGCCTATTTAACTAAAGCCTTCTATAAACTATATTAGAACAGACTATAGTAATGGCAGTCTACTAGTCTAGGCTAGATAAGATTAGTGTTTATTAATTCTATAAAATAGTCTTTTAACACATCTATTAACTGCTCTAGTATTAATCTAGACTAAGTACCTTTATGAAGCCGGCTTCTTATAATAAGTATATAACCCTCCTTAATAATATTCTTCAGCAGTCGACTGCAGCCAATTATTAACTCTATAATAAAATAAATTAACAGTAGAAAATAATATAAGGAGTTACCTAAGTTAATATTATATATAAAGAAGATCTCTAGAGGCAGAAGGCCGCATATAACTAAGACCTATAATTATTTAAGATAGAAAGATAAATATATTATAAAATAGTTAGACATTAGTGAGATGAGATTATCTAGGTTAAGACAGCTAATCTTATACTAAAATAAACCATAAAAGTAGAGAGATGCCAGGCTGAAGCGACAGTGGCTAAACTAGATAGTATATAAAGGAGATTAGATAATCTAGTAAATATAATTTAACTATAGGAGGGCACTTAAGAGCAGCTGTAAGACTAGTCTAGGGAACTTAATAAAGTTATCCTTAATATTAAAAAAAGGATGACTACTATCTAAATTAGTATTAAGGAGAAGAATAAAAGGATCTTAGAATTAGAGATATTACTTAAGGAGGGAATATATATATATATATATAAGATATAGAGTAAGCCATAAGATGTCTAGTCTATATTTATTATTACTTATTTTCAACTATATAAGTTATATATTTAGTGTTTTAGTTAGTTTTTAATTCCTAAGTTTTAAGTTTTCTATTATAATAAGGGATTTAGATTGCGCCTTCTGTCTGTTTATTATTAAGTAAAATATTACTTCTAAAATTGCTGGAAGGACCTAGGAAAAGTACTCTTAGGCTTAAGTAATATAATATGACTTGATTGGCCGTGATGATTTTTAATATAGGAGTATAGGCTGTGTATACCTCTATAAACCAGGTCTTATTAAATGACAGAATTATCGCTAGGAGGATTTTATATGCTTTTAATAAGAAAAAGTTAAGTAAATAGATAATTTCTTTCTAGGCTATATAATATATAGTAATATAGTAAGGGCCATCTACTGGGTTGTTTTTATAATAAGCATAAAACTACCCAGGAGAAACATAGATATTATAAATATATATATTAGGACTAGACTATTTAATTAGACTATTACTAGAAGATAGAGCGTCCTAATTAAGAAGACTATTAGATAGAATGGTTAAAGCAACTTTTAGGCTTACTTAAAGAACTCTTAAGGTGAGTAATGGCTATATTTGCTTAGACGCCTTAAAGCAAGGGAAAAACCTTAGAAATATATCTTATTTAATGGCGAATAAGGTTAAATGCTTATAGGGTATATTATCTAATAAGGTATAGATATTATATAAGAAAAGGTACTTCTAATTAGAGAAAAAAGAATCTATATTAGTTATGCCACAACATTTATTGAGAGACCAGTCCTCAGGAGAGTCTATTATTTATAAGGGATAGACTTTAACTATTTAATACTTATATATTTATAGAAGTACCTCTGCGACCTGCTGACTATAATTAACCAAAAGGACTAGATTATAGTTAAATAGCTTAGGAGGGCGAAGATGAGCTAGGAACTTATATATTATAATATACTCTAATAAATTTAGGGATTTTAGATTAACCTAAGTCTACCCTTTTAGCAAAATAAACCCTAGCTCACAAGCAAGATTTATAAACTGATTTTATAGCTTAATCTAATTAGGTTATTATTATGGCCCTCTATATTAGCTTATACTAAGAGAGTGGCAATCAGTCAGGCCGTGAAAATAATGCATTATATATAAGAATATCTAGCAGTATATAGACTAAAATCCATATTAACTATTAGTATATTAGGTCTAAGAAAAATCATTTTTAGATACTTAAATGGGGAAGGTCTAGTTAGTAGAAGAGAGATAGCACTTCTTTATTACTTATTAAATTATATCTTTAAGCTTTGGCGGCAAAAGCATTTTCATTACTTAAGCCATAGGCTTAAGGTACTTAGTATTCTTAAAGAAGAGCTTTAAAGAGGGTATAATACTAGTATATTATATTATAGCCTATTTAAGTTGTAGACAGTCATTAGGATTAATAATATAAGAGAATACTATCCCTTTATTAAAGGCTTTATTAATATGCCATTAGTCAGCTTCTAACAGCAGTGGACAGTGACCCTATAAGAGGTTAATAGTGGCTAAATCTAGCCAGTTTAGATAATGATAAGTAATGATATCCTAGGCCTTTTAAGTATGAATAAGGTATTTGGTAAGCTCTTGTTCCTGTTAGTATATATACTATAAAGACTAAGATATAGGTGCCTCACCTCCAGGCATTATATACTTAATAGGTGAGTTCTTATTAGCTATATAGACTAGAGCCTAATAAAAGATAAGAGATTCTCTAAACTCTCCTAGAAGCTTATATAATTGTCAACTTTAGGCTTATAAATATATTTAAAATTATGGCATTTTAATTAAGACTATTTGGCCAGCCATTCTCCTGCAGCTTCTAGATTTCTATACTTTTAATAGTAGTGGATATTATAGTAGATTTCATTATTCTAAAACTCCTATAAGTTATTTCTAGCCTCATGTAATTTCCTCCATATCTCAAGTATTAATTTTATAGAGTCATATAGAAAAAAAATCCACTATATATTATTTAGGTCTAACTATTCTAAGGCCGCCGCCACCCGGTGCTGTCTCTAAAAGTAGTGTATTATAAGCTCTAAAGGTAATGCAATTTCTAAGGGATTCTCTCTATCTAAATTATTAAGATTATTTCTTATGATTATATACTGGTATTCTGTAGGTGAGATTTTAGTAGGTATCTATATAAGTAGGTTAAGGCAGCAGCAACCTTCTTTTTTAAAGCAATATAATAGGTATTTTATATTATCTTAATCCACTACCTTTAAGCCTTAGATCTCTAGGCTGTTAAAGGTCAGCTGGTTTAAATTATGCAGCTTAATATAGTTGAGGATAGCCTTCTTAAGCTATAGGGTAATACTAAGGTCATCTGCTATCGCTATATTTATATTAATAAGGATTTTTAGGGGCTAAAGAGGTATTAAAAAGAACTTGTACCATTTAAGGCCATACTTTCTTTAGTTTATGAAGGAGGGTATAGGGTGAGTAAGGTGATAAAAAAACCATAGCTAAAACATAAGTGTAGTGGACTAAATAGAGAATAATAAATAGATAGAGAAGTCCCTGAGGGCGATCCTAGGCAGTAAATAAGAAAAAAATAATTATAGTAATATTAAAATATAGTTATCTTACTTAGTTAGAGCTTGTTGAAGGGAAAGCTAGTCCCCTACTATCCTATAGATCTTAAGTTATGCAGTTAGTGGATGAGCTTTTTAAATCATCTACCTAATTTCCTCATATAATCTTCTTTATGGGTGGCCACACTAAAGACTAAGCTCTTTAGCACCTATATAGTACCAAGTATTATAGGATAACTTAATAGTTAATTAACCTATATTTAGATAACTATACTCTATAATCTAATTATCCTAGATTCTTTATAGACTATAATCCTTATTCTTGGCTAATGACATCTGCTCTTTAATATCCATAAATATATTATTAGCATATAAATCTCCCAGTGAAATAGCCATTAAGAGAATATTTAGTATATAACCTAGTAATTATATAATTACTCTTCTTATTCACAGATGTCCTCTACATCTTTGCAGATGATATTAGTGGTCTAGAGGTGGTTTAAGATCTCCTTATAACTTAGACATGAATTGGCTTAAGCTCTAGCCTCTTCCCTATAGTCTAACTAAGAATCATAATGGTGGTTAACCACCACCATACCCTAAGCATCATGCACACCCTCCTAGATGAGCAAGATCTCTTATTTAAACTATAGTAAATTAATAGATTTTCTATAGTATTTAGAGATATAATAATGACTGACTTACCTTCTAATATCCTCTTCTTAAATATATATTACCTAGAACTTAAATATGTTATCTCTACTTAACTTTACTAGGTGTGAGCCACTCGCCAGCAACACTAGGCTCTGTTCTCTATAACTTACTTTAATACTTTCTTTAAGGAAGCTCTTAACTAGTTGACTATTAAGATACTTAAAATATTTAATTTCATCTATATTTTAAGACTATATAACTCACTTAATAGTATATTTGCCTCTTATATCTATAACTTTCTTATTACTATATTATAGTCATGTTTACCTTATAATGGGATTACTTTATTTCTTGGTTTAGCCATATTAATAAATGCCTATCCTCCAGAAATATATAGTAAGGGTCTATATTTAATAGTACAAATAAGGCTAATAAATCTAGCAGAATTCTGCCTAATAGATATCTACTATATACTTTATTATGATGCCTACCATTCTGCCATGTAATAGCTATATAGTACTAAGGCTTTTATAAATTAATAATCTAAATAGATTAAATATTACTTATAGATGCTCTTTAATTCTATAATTAAAAGGCTAGAATCATTATCTTAGGTTTATAAATATAATTTAGATCCATAATAGGGGTACTAGAGCTAATATTAGTCTAATATAATATGCCTTAGCTACCTGCGGCGCTGTTCTAAGCATATTCTACCTTATAGGCACTCTATATGCGACATTTATGTTAAAATATTTAGAGAGGCATCCCCAGACTTTAAGCACTAATATATTAATCACCTCTATATTTTATATAGTAGTTCTTGGCCACTAATAATAAGACTAAAGCCTTTAACTGCTGCGCCATGGATTTTAATAATTAATAATGGTGGTCCATATGAAATCATCCCTCTTAAGAACCTTAAGCTTCTATAAAATATTCTAGGACCTGATCTACCTATCTATGAGCTAATTAACCTATCTATTAAGACTAGCTTAGGTGGCTTAATCACCTTGGTGATCTTCCTTCTCCACTTAGTAGTATTATCCTATAAGACTGATTTCATAAGACTCATAAAATAAGGATTTTCTAAAGCTCGACGCCGGCGTTTACTCAAGACTTTCCTTTATGATGGTGCTTATAATTTAAATATGCTAGACAACCTCCTATAAGAATACTATAGTACTTTACAAATGTTCAATACTCTAAAGAGCCTTCATTTATTAGGGAAAGTCGCTATCACGGCGACTTCTATAAAAGATGGCAGTCCTTTCTTATTCACCAATTATAATAGTACAGCTTCCTATTATACCTAGTCTACAGGGCCTTAGGTATATACACAACTTCAACTATAAGTCACTAAAGAGCCTTTTATTTAGCAAATATACATATCTATCTATCTAATATAATATATCTTTATCTAAAACTACTAGTGCCTGGGCCACTGCAGCTGCTCCATTATATTTCTTAACCATTTATATCCCTAGAGTAGGTATATTTTAGGACGGCAGGATAAAGTGGTATAATAATCTAGTAAATTTAGCTCTTTCTAAAGTAAAACATCTTTAGCCTAAAATTCTATAGCCTAATATTATTATATCCTTAGGGACAGGCTCAGAGGACCATGGCCAGCCTATAAAGACTTTATATTTCCGCAACCTTTTAGTGGATAGATAGATATCTAGACTCTATCAGTCTTTTGTCTCCTCTTTTGACAGGAACCTTATATAGATGAAGCTATAGGACTCCCTTAATAATAGATCCTGCAAAAGATTTTTTTAATTTAATTCATCTTTTCTAGGTGCTCCACCAGCCTTAGATTATACTAATAATCTTAATTAACTTTTATAGTGGGTTCGCCTGCATCTACCCCGCCTAAAAACCTAATATAAAGCTGTTATAGGCCTATTGACTACATGCCTATTCTTTTAGCTAGATAGAATGCCTGAGTTTTCTTTAGGGCTCTATCTTTATACTAGTACTATTAGATACTATATATCCCCCTATTATTTAATTAGCTGTTTAGAGTTAATCGCACCAACAGTCAAAGCATTCTATAAAGATAATATAAGCCTAGGATTTAGCTTATCATTAAAATATATATGCTCTACCTGCCATCACTTCTCACTACTAATATAGTTCTTTATTTATGATCTAGGAGAGGAAATTACTCTATTACTATAGATTAGTCTAGAATTCTATTAACTAAGTATATTCCCTAATAATATGTAGTGGTTTATTAAACAACAGAGCTTAGAGTTAAGCTTTAGAATACTAAATCATAGAATTCTACTTTAGATATATTGCTTAAACTGCACACAAAAATCTAGCCAAGGATAAAAAAGAAAATATGTAGAGATATAACCCCAATCATTTATTTAGTGCCTTTTCTAGGATATTAATATATTTTAAAGATGTATTATTAAGGCTGGCTAAAGTCTTCTTAAGTTATTTATTCTATCTTTAAAGTTCCTTAATATATTCTTAGTCTTTTAGATATGCTTTCTGGGTCTTATAGAGTTTAATAGAAAGCTTTAGCATAAGGTCTTCAGTAAGGGACAGTCTCTTAGAGGGTTTTATAGTAGCTTTTACAACTTTATTAGTTTAGTTTTTAGTTAATTAAAAAACTATTAAATTACTATATACATAGCTTTTAAGACGCAATGGGAGGGATAGGTAAGAAGATAAAATAGAAATTAGTAGCAGGTATTAGGAATAAGAGGGGGGATAGGAGAAGGGGGGGAAGACCTAAGACTTATAGTATATATATTAAAGAGTAACCCCCTTATGCTATAGTTTCTCCTTCTGGCGCTTATAAAATACCATGCCTATGGTCAGTATTTAAAAGGGTTAAATCGCCTTAATAGTAAGTAAGGAATTAACTTCCCTATTTAACTTATAAATAATCTAGGATAATGGGCATATATTTTAATAAAGAAGAAATAAAGTAAATACTCTTAAAGCTTAATGACCTCCCTCTAGAAGATCTTTTTCTCTATAGATTTTATCTAATATCTTGGGTAGTAGGTCTTAATAAAGACTCTTATACCCCTCCCCCCCTAATGCTTATCTAGGATGAAGGAAGCGAGGACATTAAAGACACTACTTAATATAAGCCTTATTACTAGGAAACTAAGAGAGGGGTCTTAGAAAAGCAAATTAAGGAGTTATAAGCCTTATATACTATTATTAATACTTTCTCTTCTAGATGCTAACTTCTATTAGAATTGACACTTTATATAGGTACATTTAGTAGAGTACTCTAATTAAGGTTGCTAAGTAGTCATTATAGTAAGGTTAAACATATTATAGTATATTTAGCTTCCTTAAAGCCATAGACTCTAGAAGTTGCGGAAGCTCTTAATAAACTTGGGGAGGCACCTCCCTTAGTGACAGACTTAGAATCTTTATAGTAAATATCTTAGGAGGATGCTGTAATATAATTACTATATTTAGATACTAGGTTTTCTCTATATTAAATAGGCTAAGATATAAATAGAAAGGTGCAGTGAGTGACTGGCTACCTAGATAGTTAACTATAGACTAACTAACCTCTTTTAGGTACAATATAGATATAGGTGCCTAAATACTAAGATAGGTGGATACTAGCTATTTATTATCTATTACTATAGTATCGCCTCTATAATATTTCCCTAGACTTTTTCTCTCTTATTCTGGAAAAAGGATGCCTTACTATATTCATACTTATCTAATATGCCACCTAATTACTTTACCCCTTAAGCTCCTTTATCTAATACTATAAAATCTATAAGATCTAGATGACTTTTTTGCCTTAATTTATACTTGCTGACGCCTCTTTATTAGTTTCTAAGGAGTATAAAAAATAATTATTATATTAATTCTATTAGGATATGTCTGTAAAACTAGCTAAATCCTCTATAACCACAGTCTCTATAAACTTCTTAAACAACTATAGCTTCTTATTAAATAAGATATTATATAAAGGGATATTGTGCTTTCTATCTTTACAGCTAGATAAGAACTATTTAGGTCTAGAAAATATAAAGACTTACTAATTCCCTTTAGGAGAGCCTTGGCATGGTCTTTAGTCTTAAATAATCATAAGTCTAATACTATAAACCTTCTGAATCAGCTTTTAAATAGATAATAACTATTTATCTAATTATAAAAGCTATTATTATTTCCTTTTTAACCTATCGCGGCGCTTCTGGTATAACTTATTAATAAGAAGGATAGATAGATAATTAGGTCTATCCTATAGGTCTTTAGACTATATAATTTTAAGCGCCTGCCTCTCCTTAAGATTATAGAAGAAAGATAAGATTCTATTTATATTAATCTAGATAATGTTAAGTGAGCTCACCTTCTAAGGGAGGGAATAGTGTTTAAGGAAAAGGTAATTATTATAGGTAGAGAGCTAGGCCTTAGGTTATCCTATTAGTGAGTTTAGTATTAAATAGTAGTTTAAGATAATCTATTCTTCTCTAGACCATCCTTAGTAGTAGGGCCAGAAAAGGGTCTATAGTTGACTACTAGGTAAGTAGTAACTCTAATAAAAATCTATATAAATATAAATACTCTAATAGTTTAATTAAATTATGAAATAGGGGTTTTAAGCAAAAGGTTAGGTGATATAAATAAAATTAGGTAATACTTTAAGTAAGCAGCAGGCCTATCCTCTTTATATAACTTCTATTTAGTATTATCTACCTTTACACTATATGCTAGAATAATGCTAGTTAAATGATATCTCCTATATAAATTTATTACTTATTCTTAAGCTAAAGATAGAGAGGTTAATATTATTTATTAACTTAACTATTAGTTGCAGCAAAATATATTCTTTAATTTTATTTAAGCACGCCTTCATCTAATTAAAATATAAGTAGCCCATTATTTATAAGTAGACCCAAGTAAATATTATACCTCTATAGATAATAATTAGATATATAGGAGCTTTAATCTCTGTGTTCCTATAATAGTTAAGGGGTTTAGGTCTGTTATAATTCACTTCCCTCTTCTATACTATATTAGTGAAAACCCCTACCCTAGTAATAATAATGAGAAAGTCCTTTGTAAAGCTAGTATATATACTTGGATATAGAACTTTTATCCTTTAATACTAATTCTACATTTACATGGGTTCAGCTTGGATACTGGTTAGAGCGTAAGAACTTAGTGATCATAGAAAATTATTTACTAATTATGCTCAACTAGTACACCACTCTTAAATAATTACTACTCTTTTAATATATATTCTAATACTCTTGCCAGTGGTTCCTCTCTCTTTTTAGATATCTAGCCCCCTAGTTCATTTAAGATAGCTATGACATTAGTAATAACCTTAGACTATATCTACTTATTAACTATATACTAGAGGGAGAAATACTCTTTAAAACCTAGCTATACCTTAATACTTAAAGGGAGCTGCGTGTAAACCTTTTCCGTGATCTAGCAAGAATAATACTTAATATAAGTTAATATAAAATCCCTAAGATTAGCTCTTTTATTATTAATAGTAATAGTTATCTATAACTAGCAAACAGGCCTCTAACATTGATGCTATATAACCTAGAAAATAAAAATATCTTAGTTAATATGCTAAAGAATCAAACCTTAATAAGTGTTAATATATATATTAATAGTCTTCTACTTTACTATAATAATTAACTATATTTTTAAGTAAACTCTATAAATAATATTAGCGACTGTGTTTCTTAGATGACTGCCCTTATCTTAATAAGGACTATATAGCTATAGTTCTTTAACCGCCAGCTTAATAATAGTCCCTTTATCTTTTGTTTAATAGATCTACATCTAAGTAATATTCTTATTAATAAATAATGGTATATTAAGTATGTTATTAACTTAGAATGGGCTAGCTCTCTTCCTATTGAATTTATGCGCACTCTAATATAGCTAACTTACTAAGTGATTAATAAAATTGATCCTAACAATTATGACATACTGCGGCAGGAATTCATAGAGGTATTTAAAGAAGAGGAATAAAGCTACTTAGCTAATTATAATCTTAAGTAAACAATTATCATGTAATAAGGCTAGAAGTGAGAAACCTTCTGGTATACAGCTGCGCTAAGAAGTATAATAGGCTTATATATAATCTTTTATAATAGGATTTAACAAAAATATTTAAGAAAATATACTAAGGATCTAAACTTCTTTCTTTTTATTTCCCAGTACTAGGGCTTCAAGAGGTCAAAATTCATTAGAGCGAAACTTCAGGATAAGGCAGGCTATAATAAGAGGCTTTAAGAAATGTTCCTATATAATAATTAACTATAGTAGTATAAGATTTTATTTTATTATTAAGAGTTGAAACCTATGAGATGTACCTAGGGCTTATAAGCTAGGCTTCTTTCCTTTTGCCTTATTTTCTAAGTCTAGGTTATTAGTATGAAGTTTAGCCTAAAGAGCTCTTTTAAGGGCTGCTTCAGCATTTATAAATTATTTTTTTTTGGCAGCATTAACAGATAATAAGAGCTGACTGAATACTTAAAGAGTGCCTTTCTTTCTTATTTATACTTCTTAAACAGTAGCATCTTTATAGTCATTAGAGGAGATGGAACGTCTATCTGCCATAGTTCTAAATATATATAGAAATAGAAGAATCCTTTAATAAAAAGGTAAGCTCTATATTTACTATATTCTTAAAAAGAGAGATTTATTTATATGCGTTGCCGCCAGCCGCAATTACACTAAGGCCTACCCCACTTATAGACACGCCTACATAGGACTAATCAAGTTAATAATCAAGATTCACCTATAATTGATCTATAACCATTAGCACTAAGACTAAAGCGGCGATGCTCACCTACTAAATTAAGAAAGGAATCACTAGATTAATAAACCCCCCCAAAAAAACCTCTTTATAATCTATTAATCCTAATCTTCCCTAATTGTAAAGATGCCTCATTATTAGCTTTAATTATCTCTAAAATATTCCTTACTTACTCTGCCTTTTGAGCTCCTCTATCTAATCCTAAAAAACCTACATGACCTTAATGACCTCATCTCCATGACTTGCACCTGTCGAAGCCTTCTGATATATTTCTAAGAAGCATAAGAGATAGTCATAAAATCAATTTTATTAAAATATATAATTAACTAATTTATTAATAAGTATAGTCTTCTAAGCCAGCTGCGGCTCCTTATCTGATGAAACACTATTAAAAGAGATATTATATATTCTATTTTTATGGCTAAATAAAATAAATAGAGAGTAAAACATTAAGAAGAATACCTCATCTTATTTAGAAAGGCTTTAGCATGGTCCTTAGTCTTAAATAATTACTAGTCTAATGCCATTGATATTCTAAGAAAGTTATAAAAGGGAGAGTAACTATTCACCTAGATAAAGTTAATGAATCCTATTCTACTAATCGGAAATCTCCTGATATAATTACTTAATGAGAATAAGGGAAATAAGGATATAAGAGAGCAGTTTATAAAGGTGTTAAGAATGGAATACCATTATTATACTAACGCCTACATTTATATATATGAGAAAGGGAAGAAGCGCCTAAACCTAGACTTAGCCAAAAGTGAAAAACGCATGCTTTCAACATAGGGAATACTTTTTTAGGATAATTATATTATTATTAGATCCTTAGCTAATTAAAGGAAATCCTGCTTAATAATCTCTACCTACTTTAAAGCCAACTCCCTTATAACTTAGATATAAGGTTTAAGACAGTAAGGCTCTAGTAAAAGTTTTAGGAAGTCATCCTGTAATAGATCCTTAACTAACTTAGATCTAGTAGAGTTTTAAAAGTTAATAAGAGCAGCATCTTATATACTACTAGATAGTCTATCTTTCTTCTATAAATAAGTAGTCAGCTCTAGATACTCAATAATAAGAATCCTAATAGACTAGATATTATATTCTTATTCTTTATAATATAAGCTTTTCAGTAGACTCGTCCTAATATTAGCTAGAAATAAAGTTAGAAGTTTTAGTACCTAGATAATGCACCTTCTTACTTATTTTGACTAAGTCATTAGTTAATAAAAGCACATTCTCTAAACTTATGTCACCATAAGGTATTTTTAATATAATATAGATATATTAAATCCCTATTAATAATTTATGACAGAGTGCTGCTAGTTTAAATAACTTAAACTATCTAAAGGGCGTTATGAAGACTTGGGCTAACAACACATTTATAACTTTATAGAATAAGAATAGACTATCATTATAATAGAAAGTATTATAAAGCTAAATAAGGTTCTTATAAGAAACAGCTATAAGTCTTAAGACTTAATCTTTACTATATACCTTCACCACCTTTATAATGGCCTTAGAGAAAGTATTATTCTTGCTGTATATAAGAAATGCCGGGCCTACTTAGTCTAATTTAAATATCTTCTAAAAAAGTTTCTATAGGTTAAAGGTCTCTATTCTAATTAAAAAGACTGCTAAGGCCTGTGGCTCCTTTTATAATTTTTAGATAGGCTATCTATATATCACCTGCTCTTATTCATTAAGTAAATGCTTTAGTACTAATAGTCGTCAGATATTCCTAGTATATAGAAATATTAATAAACAACCATTGTCTGACTCCATAATACAAGGACTTGGCCCTTAATAAGGGATATAGGGAGATTAGTAGGATTATATAGAAAGAAAAAGAAAAAAGAAAAAACTATGGCATTTAAAAGTTATGTCTTCTAACTAAACTACTTAGTACCTATATACTATTAAGCAACCCTAATATGCTCCACCTTCCTCCGCTTCGCCTAAAAACCTTCCTAGGCTGTCTAGGGTTAGAACTTAAGCTTATGATAATTAACTCTCTTATTTAAATATAATATTAAGTCTCTCAGTTTATCCTGTTTTTAAGCATTAGTAGATATTAAATAAGTATTAGTATCTATTAGTATATATAATAATAATCTATTTACTAGTAAAAAGCAGTCTCCCATCATTTCGCTGCAGCTCCTTATTAAGGACTCTCTTTATATTAAGTTTTCTATAGAATAATACTCCTCTTCTATTATGCCGTACTGTTTAACCGCCTTTATATATTATATTAAAGTAATTAAGGATATAAAGAGAATACTGGAATGCCTTCTAGCAGCAAAGTAAGTAAGGAGTATTTTTTAAGGTATAAATTAGACCTACCTAGTTATCCTTATCTTTTATGAGTAGTTAGTCTATCTAGGGGTAAATCTAGTCTTTATGGTCTTTACTAAGTTAGCTTCCCCTAATAAGTAGAGAGGGCCATATATATTCTTCTTTAAGTTCTTAGATTAATAAGATCTATTGTCTCTACACCCCTATCTATCTTAAATAATACTATATAATCTCCTTTATATAAGGCAGTAGTGTGGTGATTCTAATGCCAGTTGTAAATATTATAATATAGTTATAGGGAGCAGTATTTATATAATAGCTATAGGGTCCATTAATAAGTAATCTAAGCTGATTATAACTATATGAAGTAAGGGTATTAGTAAAGCTATGCTTAACTTTAGCTAGAATATATACTTTCTTTACTTTCCCATCTAGTCTGTCTTCCCACCATATAATAGTAAAAGGGTAGGACTTGGCGAAAGACAGAGGTCTCACCCCTGGGGCTTATAAGTATATATACTATCTAGCTTATACCTTCTAGGTATATGGAAGCGGGAACTTTAACTCTATGGCATCTCTTAACTTAGTGTAGTCTATAAGTATAAATACTCTACTAGATAATATATAGAATAGTTACTATAGTAAATACTATATTATGTTGAATAGTAGTAACCTAGCAGTAGTAAAAGTGGAGATAGCGGCTAGCCCACCATTTTAGTATAAGTATAGCTAAATAGTAATAATCACAAGAATATAAAGCAGTAAATGGCCTTTTATGGCTAGCTTATATATCTACTTATAAATCTAGGAGAAGGTAAGAGCTGGCAGAAAAATAAGGGTGATAGCAGCTATAAATCTATATCACTAGAAGGCGTCTATAAGGTTAAAAGTAACATTTTACAAGGCAAAAATCACATGGAGGGTTCCTTAAAGAATTAACATAAAGCCAAGAGAATGATGTAGATGATGATATATAGCAAGTGGGAGACTAAGAAGATCTACACTAATATATGGGGTAAGGTAAAGTGAAACTAAATTAAGTATAGCTAGGGATCCTGCTTGGGCACATGCCACTTAGAGGCTATAGACTCTAATAAAGTTGCAGGTTAAAGTGCCCCTAATGAAGAGAATATAAAGAATAACCTATAGGTGGCTAATAGGCCCCCAGAATCGTTGGCGCTGAATAATATATGGAAGTATAAGATATCTAGTAAAAAATAAAATTATATATAGGTTAAGTAAGAGAATGATACCTCCTATAAGTCTTTATAGAAAATAGAGGGTGATTATACCACTAGTAATAAATATATAGATAATAAGAGCCTCCATAATTAAGAACTGACACTTAGTTATAGATAGCTATTAAAAATTTATATAAGTGAAATAGGTAATAATTTTTCTCTCCTCTTTAATTGCGTGGTCCTCTTGACCTAAGATTATAATGCTTTTACTAGAAATAGTAACTTATAGTGCTTAAAAAAGGGATGAGAGAAATAAAAAAAATGTGGTCTCTACTTATTAATATAAATTAATAGTAAAGAAAGTGATATATTATTTTATTAGTAGATTTTATTTAGCACCTTCTAAGACAAAATGCTGTCTAACTAAAATTCACTCATCTAGGATAACTCAGAGAGCCGCAATTCTCCTAAACACACTCCTTAGAGTGAAAAACGTCTAGCCCATGGTCGCTAGTATAATATAAAGAAGAAAATAAAAGCCGCCTAAGAATAGTTCCGCAGAGGAAAAGAAGGAGTCTTCTAGAGATTAAATAAGCTTTTTAATAATAGAGTTAAGGTTGAATAAGATTGTTATGTCTATGTTTTAATCTTTAATAGTAAAACGCGCGGGGGCTAGGGGAAGTACTATATATATGATTCTTATCTAGAGGAGCGCTGGATTTCTTTAGCTAAATAGGTTATAAGTATAACAATCTATAAAATTAGCTAAAAATCTAATTATAATTATAGGTATAATACTGGCCTTTAACTATAAAGACTACTTCTACTCATTTTGCTAATAATAAATGTAAGAAGGTAAAGACTACTAAGAAGCCTCGCCGTGGGCGTTTATTTACAATCTCTAGACCACTATATTTTATAATTAAGGATAGTAATGTCTAAAAGCTTCTTTATATAATACTATATTATAATAGTATTAAAAATCAGATTTACCTCTACACTCTTTTATGTTTATTAGAGTGAGATGTGTGATTATCATGATATAGATTTATTTTATTAAGTAATCCTTATTATTAGAAGTCCATATTAGTCTATAGGGTGAGCTAGAATAGATTAATACTAGCAACAATTTAGACATGCTGCAGAGATGTTAAAGCCTATATAGGTAGAGCTTACTAGGGTTTTCTCTATATAGGATAAGTATAATGGTTAGATAATTTAATCCTGCCAATAAGATGCTATTATATCCTAAAGTGCCTTCTTCCCTGGATTTAACTCTAGATCCTTCCTATACTAGGCAACTTTAAGTAGATAGTCTATTTAATATGCTCTATAGCATGGTGTCATACTAAAGAGCAATATTAGGTACTTATAGATATGACTTATAACTATTAATTGAATATATAAAGGCTCATTGCTTATAATCTCTAGATGCCATCTCATATCTCTCTAAAATCTATGAGGAAGCTAGGAGAAGTCTGTCTTAGATATAGTCCTCTAGTATTAATCATAGATAAGAAGAAAGAAATAGAGATCTAAAATCTTATTAAGATATAGAACTAAGCTATTAGATTTATTTTATAACTATAAGATAGGTAGACTATTAAGCTGCTGCCCAGTATAGGTAAGTTTAGCCTATAGCTTTTTAAATAACGCGTGCATAGTAAGGTCACTGAGGCGTAGGAAATGCTAGTCTTAAAATAAGTTTAGATACCTAGTTATATAGAATATCTATTAAAGGGACAAATAATCTAATGAGTTATATAAAGATATTACATTTATAAAAAGATCTATTTCTAGAATCCTTTCTCGGGTAAGCCCTCAAAATTTAAACCAGGAAATATAAGGGGCAGAAAAATATTATAGTATTCTAGCTACTATATAGAGATCCTCTTTTGCTAATTAATTAATTTATATTTTAACTCTAAAATCTACTAGGATAATACTCTGGCTCTGCTATTGTGGGCTAAAGATGCTAAATAACTTTAGTTCTAGATAACTATATATAATAGACCTTAAATAGATAAACTTAAGGTAAGCTAATATCTAGTCTATTAGCTAGAATAGAGTCTGCTTATTAAACTAACCTGCTCTTTTAAAGATCTCGCCTAGACTAGGCCTAATTAAGTCTATAATTAAAATGTTGTCTCTGTTAATGGTGCCAAACTAATAAAGAGTAGGGATATAGACGCCCCTAGTTAGGTCCTAAAGAATAAAGAGTTTATTCTAGAAGTAAGGATTCCCTACTGCCGAACTGACAGTCTGTTATAATATTATTATTTTTACTATTTAACTTTTAGAAATACTATAGGTAGGAAATATATGCTTAAACTCCCCATAATTTTTAGAGAATCCTCAGAAAGTGTGGTATATTATGTAGTCTTAGCCACTATAATTATTACTTCTCCTAATAATGGGCCATTTCACAGGATCAAAGTTACTATAGGAAAAGAATTACCATAGTAATTAAAGTGTCCTGTATTGGGTTGTATCTTATGTGATATATGATCTAGTAAAACTATAGCCATACCAGCCATAGTTTACTAATGCCATGGTTTTCTCTGGAAGGCATTATAGAGTATTATAAGGTGCCCATAATTATTCTATAATCTTTTATTTCCTCATTTAAATATCAAAAAGATACTAAATTATAAAGATTATTACTAGAATTGCCAGAAAGCTTAGATTAGTTAGTATTAATATCACTATTATCTGCTCCTGCTAAGGAGAAATATATGTTTTCTAGGCCACCTTTCCTTCTAATGAATGGATGGTATATATAGAAATATATGAAATATATCACCTTAGCTAATTCTTTATCTAGGAAATCTGTTTATTTCCGGACGAAGGGAAGATTAAAGATGAAGGCTACTATTAAGGGAGTGTAAATAGGTTAATTTCTTATATAATATATAGCAGGATTTAAGAATAGTAGAGAATTACTAGTTACTATTTATTACTATTAAATCATAACTAAATCTAGACTATACTAGTATTATAGAAATAGAAATCATAAAAAGAAAAAGATTATAAGGAGGGAGATTATAGAAGATAAAGCTATAATAAATAATAAAGAGTTATAATAAGCCTCTAATTTGACTAAATGACAGATTATAGTGCTTATAGGCATAGTAGTCGTGCATGATTTAAATCTAGCAACTTTACCTTAGATAAGGTAAGTAATAGTCTTAAAGACTAGAGTAGTGACTGCTATACTATTAGCTGTAGTAGTAGCTATTCCTATTCCTTTAGTTACGGCAGCTAAAGTAATAGGAATCACTAAAATTATAATAGTATTATCTATATTATCTATAGTAGCCATGCCTGCGGCAAATGTTATATTAGCTGTATCTATAGAAGTGTTAGTAGTACTATATATGTCAGCTGCAGCTGATAGAGAAATTAATGGCTATACCACTATTTCTAAAGCTTAAGCATTTTTAAGGAAAGTACTTATTTAATTATTAGGATTAATAGCAAAAACCATGCCTGCGTGACAATAAGAAATTAGACAATCTTATGTGCAAAAAAACCATAGAGGTTCTAATGAATTAATAGTTATGGTCAATAGAAGACCTCCCTTATTTACTAGGTTAAATTGACTAAATCTAGAGTTAAACTGCATGCTAGAGGAATAAGGTTACTTTAAGCTAGACTATATTAATATATGATTAAAAGAGAAGAATTTAAATATAATTTGGTCTCTAAGATTAGCATTTAGCTTATTTGGTATAAATCTAAGTGACTTAGTAAACTTAACAGCAACATAATGCACCACTCTCTGATTTAAGATTTAATTATAAGTTGAAATTCTAGGAAAAATTAGTTAATACTTTAAAAATAATGGGTTCTACTTACTCAATATCTATATAGAGAATAGATGGAATGAGGAAGCTAAGAAGAGGAATTAAAAGTAGGCCTATTTTATAATGTTTAGAAAGTATGCTAATAAGTGCTTATACTAAAATAAGTAGCATCTTCAGCAGATATTTAAGCCCCTTCTATCTTATAGACTTAGCTATGCTTTTTTATAATATTAATCATGGCTAGCCATACTTTCCTAGAATATGGCCTAAGAGAAAGTTATTTAAATGCCAGAAGGGCATCTTCTATTATCTAATATTATCCTGGGCATCTTACTACTTATATTTAGAAAAGAGAAAGAAAAGAGAAAAAATATATAAAATAGAAATATTTAAGAAAAAAAAATACTTTATTTTAAATATGTCTATTCTTATTATTTCTTCTACTATTTCTCCTACTGTTCCTCCTACTGTTCCTCCTACTGTTCCTCAAGCAATAGTAGAAAGTAGAGATGAAGATGATCCTATACTTAAAGAACTTATAGAATAAGAATAAGAAAATTTAATCAGGTTAATTGCATCTTTACCTAATGGCGTGTTGTCTAATAAAATTATATAATAAGTAAATAGTTTAATACTAATGGATAAGGTGATTAAAATAAATAAGCTTAAGAAGTACCTATATCCTGATAAAAGGAATAAGGAATTAAAAAGCCAAGCTAAATGTGTATTTTAGTGTAAGTATAGATCACTTTCAGCTTAAAACTAAAATCTAAGCTAATTATATTAGTTATTTCATCTACTAGCCTTAATGATGGATATTATTAGGGGCTATAGTTATATATACTAGAAAAGCCAAATAAACTTTCTCTTCACTAGTTTTATTATAAAAACTACCTTAAAGCTACTTCCCTCTTAAGAAAGATTACTTAAGCTATTTCACAGTATCCTTATTTATAAAAAGAGGATATTCCTAAATATATGGGTCTTTATGATGAAGTCGACAATATTAATAACCAGTTTAAGGAATATAATAAAGCAAATGGTTTAGATCAAGATTTTGGATTAATAAAACTTCTAGAACTCTAGGGCTAGTGGTTAGCATTCTATAGATTAGAGCCTAAATATTATTAACTAGAGCCAATTACTGAGCTCTATAAAGTTAATATATATTTAAAAGGCTAGGTAAATATACCTCTAACTAAAGATAAAGCAACTAATACTGGAAATGTGCTAAATAGTGGCGCTGGCCATGGCGTTGCAAGAATATTAAGTAATAAATAGATTATTATTATTTCTATAAAACCAATATATAAGTCAGTATAGAAGGGATAAATATCATTAGGAGAGAAGATTTTTTACATCTAGAGGCTTAGTTTTGGTAGGGTTTAATTTATGGTGGAGATAATTAAAGGATACTGATTAGTAGAAGGTTCTACTAATGATGGTAATCTTATATTAAAGGGTGCTATAGAAGTAGGAGTGCCGACAACTATATAAGATAAAGAGACCTTTAATATATTTAAATTAATAATAAACTCTAATAGTAAATATAGTGTTTAGAATATTACTATTAGTCCTCAGAATCTTTATAAATCTATAAGACTACCTTATATTATTATAGATTTTTTTACTTCTTATTAAGGTTAAAAGTAGACTAGATGGCTTACTTGTGGTAATATAGGAAAGCTTCTTAGTTAAAAAGGAGCAGACTATCTAATTATTAAATTAATAAGAGTAGATCTAGATCTTTTACTTCTAGATGTCTTAAATAGAATATTAGGGCAACTAAGTTTATAGTTATAACAGCCATAACAGCCATAATAGCCATAATAGTAATATATGCAGCCCAGCCCTCTATAATTAATAAATAAGGATAAAATACTATTATAGTTTCTATAAAAAAGCCCTATATTAATATCTAAACTATTAAGCCAGCCGCCCCCTGATCAGGGCGAGTGGGCATTATTTTAGAAATTTTAGAAATTCTTATAGTGGCAGCGGCAATAGTAATAGAGCAGTAGTGATAAGCTTAGTTAAGAAATATTAAATTCCTTTATACTCTCTTATATTTATTTTTAGGTAATTAATAGTATAGTATAGGTTTAGTTTAGTTAGGTTAAGTCAACAGAATGAGATCAGAAATTGAATATATAAATTAATAAGTATATTTAATAAATCCTATATATATTTAGGGCTAATAGTATTATTATTATAATACTAGCCACCTAGTGGTCTTAATAGGCAGAATGGTTGGCGGAGAACTTCTAGACGCGATATCTGGAAGTATGAGGCTAACTTAGGAGTCATATGATAATATAATAGGTGCTATATGGACATTATAGCAGGAGCTATGCGGATATTATAGTAAGTGCTATAATAGGAGGACTATATAAGGATGCTCATTTTTAAGTATATTTAATTCTTTATAATTCTTATACTAAATAATAATTACTTAAGTAGTAGTTAATTTAAACAGACTCACTAACTTATTCTAATATATAGGAATAAGGACCTTACTTCTCTTTTACTTAACTAACCCTACTTAGTACTAAGAGGATCAGCACGCGGCTGCTCTTACCTAGATAAAGTATACCTAATTAAGTGGTAACTAAAAGACTAGGTCTCTGATCTTATTTGAGCTGGTTAGTGATATATAGGGATCCCAGGGTTAGTAATACTAGTAAGAGTAGAGATTTAAACTAAATGTCACAATATCTACCTTAGCTAAATTAACTATATAGCTAGATTTATAATGCTAGATATATAATTTATCCTGTAAAAGGGTAGCACCTGATATATCCTGTAAATGGTGCTTAATAGATTAGACACTTCTTTAGTATTAAAAGATTTTCTAAGCATGATTTATAGACTATATATTTATAAAGTATTATCACCTAATGATCTGGGTGCATATAGCAGATCTTATAGTTTAGAAGACTCCCTTCTCTTTAGTGAGAAAGCTCCTCTTGCTAAGAAAGTTTCTCCTTTATCTTCTAATACTTCTCCCTCTCCTATTAAAGCTCATCTTAAAGAGTTTTATTTTTCTCTTTAAGCTTTTAAACTTTATGACTAACTTTCTTTTAAACCTTATTAAATATAGCATCCTAGTCTACTATTAGTAAAGGAAGGATAAGATCATTTTAGGAAGTGGTACTAGAGAAGACGGCTCTTTTATTTTAGTTCTTTTATATTTATATGATGGCCCTATATTTAGCTTATTATTAAGTGACTTAATTACTCTCTTAAATTCCTAATAACTGTAGTTAGGGTGAGGGGCTCTTTAAGGTTATGAGCCAGCTAGCTTAAGATTTGGCATTGCCTTATTATCCAGTATATGAATTGGGTTAAAATGATTTATCATCTTAATCCTGGTCGTCGCGCATAGGGAAGAAAGATTGAGATAAGGGTGTTCTAGAAAGAATATGATGAGAGAATACTATGTAATTAGTGATGAGGAGGGAGGCCCTTTATATACTTAAGAGCTAATAGTAATAGAGTTAGCTATAAGAGGTGATTAGATACTAATTAATATTAGGCTATAGTACAGCTGCAACGCCTATATTATGCCTATTCTACTCACCCTTCAGCAAGTGAGTTAAATAGTATAGGTGTTATTATATATCTTGCTAATGACTCTATTGCGTGACGGCTCGCGTCAGCTCTATATCTAGGTTAAGGCTATAGACTATAGAGGATAAGAGTAGTTAAGAAAGTCTTAGGGTCTAGTGGCTTTATATTAAATATATGCTGTGCCTTACTTATTAATCCTATAGAATATGTCAGCCGCTGACTAACTGGGGTTAGATAAACTTATAATATTTATAAAAGTATTTATTATACTTATTAATAAATAGTAATTTCCACCTGCGAATCTTCTTAAATTTAATAAGCCTGGTAGTTATTGTCAACTTAAACATTAAACTACCCACTCATGTTGTTTAATTATACCTACTAGTCCTTTATTGAAGTTGTCAGGAATCTTAAAGAGACTAATATCACCATTATATAGTAAATAATCAGTATTTAGTGTTAAAGAGTCCTAGCTTAAGGTAGAGTATAAATATAGATGTTTTTGTGGGCTTAGGCATTATCTAGCTTAATTAGATCTGTCTTATAAGTACTATTATTACTAAGCCTATTAGAGTTAGTCCTTACTACACTTTTTTTTCTAGGATTTCTAGACAGTTAGGGCTGAGAGTGCTTTATTATTAGGTTAGGCAATAGCTAAAGGCCGGCGGAGGAATAGATGAAGTAGAAGAAAAGAAGACCCTTAATCTTTTAAAAAGTTAAGTAGTTAAAAGAATAGAAAAATAGAAAAATAGGATATTAAGACTATAGGCTGTAAAGAAGAATAATAGACTTATACTAAATAAAGTGGTCTCTACTTATATCAGCCTGTCTAGGCATTACAAGTCTCTAGACTCTAGAGTCTAGGAGACTAAGGTCACATGCTACTAAGGTAGGATAAATACTATTAATCTAATGTTTAGAAGTACTCTACTTAAAAACTAAATGCGCTTTGGCAATACTGGGTTTAGAGCTTAAGTATCTACTACTTTATATATAAATTAATAGAATATTTATATTTTAATTAATGTTAGAGACTTATTCTATATATCTCCTATTAGTGATATTTATACTGAGTAAGTAAGTTAAAAAAAGTCTTATAGCTAGGATAGTTATATTCTTGGCCCTTAGAAAAGTGCTCCAGTAATCTATATATTGTAAAATATTTCTATAAGCTATCTTTATATATATATAAATATTTATGGGCTTTTAGATGTCCTGGTTTACCTAGATATATAGGATATTCTAGACTAGTTTTACTCTTCTTAGGGACTATGAATAGTTCCTCTATTAAGATTTAAAAGCATTTGTTCAGTGCATCCAGTATATTATTAAATTAAATTTATTTACTTAATGCCTTAGGTATTTTAATTTAATATAGAGCCAATTGTAGCTCTAAAGATTAAATTTAATCTTTAAGTAGGTCTATAAATTTAATATTATCTACATCTCTGTTTCTAAACTTAATCTCTATAAGTAGCCTTCTCTCTAGTAAGATATATAATAGGTTTAGCTCATAAGTCAGCAGTTTTCTCTATTAATTTAGTTTAATAATTATATCTCTAATTATCTTAAAGAAGTTTATATAATAGTCTTCTAGAGCTTAATTCTATAACTACTTTTATTTATTCTTAATTAATCTCTAAAGGTTATAATAGTTCCTATATAGTAATATGCCTTCTATATTTTTAATTTAACTATATAGCATAATTAAGTCTCTCTATAGTTCCTTATACTTAGTTTTTAGATTAAGAAGTTCCTTATTTATCTTAGTCTTATGTTTTTAGTCTTTAGTAAGCTTTTAAGGTGCAGATAGGTCTTAAGTTAAGCTTATATAGTAGGCTAACTATATTAATAAGAGCCTTAAAGGCATCCCTATAAAAGTAGATTAAGTGTTATCTTAGACTTATATATAGTATACAAAGGCGCTGCCATGTCTTTAACCCATAATTTAATTATATAAATATTCATTAAGATGTCCTTTATATATCTAGTTAGTTATAGAATAATTAGTTATAAAAATATATAGGTACTTATGTAACTTCTCTGTGGCTCCTTTATAGTATCTATATAGACTTTTAGTATCCTTATATCTAGCAGATTAATTAGCAACTTTTTTATATCTAAGTAGTTACTTATAGGTTGTAGGTAGGGTAGGATTCATTATTTAAACTCTATTATGACCTTTTATTAGGTGCCAGAAGATTAAAATCTCCTTTATCTCCTTCTTAATGTGAATTAGAGTGCTTAACCGATGGTCTAGAACATTAGTTAATTCCTAGATATCTTATGGTGTCTTGATGTATTTGCTTATAAAGATATTATCTAGAAAAGCATACTTAAGAATATCTTAAATAATATAAAGGCTAAGGTTATTATTTTGCTCTATATAAGTAAAAACTGGCCTAAATAATAGGTTAGAGAATGCCTGGGATTAATTAGGTATATCTACTTATGCGACACCCTTATTTTTTTTTCTCTTATTTAATTAGTGTCTAGCCTATATAATAAGAGTTTAAGTTGTCTAGTCCTCTAGGTGTATCACCATAAATAGTTTAATATCCCCCCACTTTAAAGCATCTAGGTGGCTTATATACCTAGATGACAGAATAATAGTTCCTGGGCGCATAGAGGTAGTAGTCATTATTTTCTGGAGAGTACTAAGTTAGTATTAATATTATATAGTTAGAAAAGACATATTAGTGATACTTATTAGATAATAGGTGCTATAAAGAAGATCAGTAATATTGACTAGTGGCTATAATTTTCCCCTATAATTAAGCCTATATTTATTAGTAAGTGTTAGGCATATTAACTAATAAAGTAAGTATAAGGACTACTTTACTTTAGATATATATATATATATTTATTAGTCTTTGTCTAAGGTTATATGAGAATACCTCATTTCTCTATTTACACTAGTACATTCTCTAATACTATATACAAATAAGAAATCCTGATTGAAGCCTGATATTGTGGCTTTTAATATACCACCTTAAAAATATCTTAATTACTCTTAATATAATGTTCTAAAGCTAATAATTAGCATCTAATGGCTTAAGTTCCTTAGTGAATCTATACACCATAAGTAATAGATGATGAAAGAAGGTATACTATATAATTATAACTCACTTCTTAAATAAGCCTTATATTTGATTTATAGAGTTTCTAGTACTTTAGTCCTAATTATATTTAATATTAGGATTAGATTCTTGAACTAAAGTATTTTAATTAACCTTTAATTTAGGCTTTACAATGCGTTTTCTAGTCATGGTGCCAGTAGGAGAGAAGTAAGGATAAGCTTAAGTAGATTATAAATAAGGAAAAAGTCTTAGAGCTAGTAAATGGCCACTGATTTATATCTACTTATAATATATGCGCCTGGCTCAGCCTATACAATATAAATATATTATTAGAAATTTAAGCTAAGACTAAAAAGGTATGGTCAGTATAAGCCTATGACATGGTGAAAAGGCCATAGTTTTCATGATAATTACCACGCACGTCTCATGTCATTTCCACCACCACCTAGAGTTACTCCGTACTACCTGGTACTGATCCACGCCACGCATGCAATTGTTTCCCGCCCTATGCGCCCATGATTGGCCTCAATGGTCTAGCCCAGAGTTCACCGCCTGCACAATGGCGATCAGATGCAATAGTAGTGGTGGCAAGCGAGTACCGAGTACAGAATACGGAGTAACAAGTGCTCTGTATAGAATAAGATATATACAGTATTCATACGTGAAGAGGTTCCCTATTAGAATTCTTCGTAAATATGCCTCTTCACCTTGGGTAAGTTGACTATTCATGCTCACGCTTCGCTTAGAGGGGAAATAAAGTTTTCCCACTTTTTGCTCTTTTTCTCCCGTCCAAATCCCAGAGCGGAAGGCGGTAGGCAGCAAGCCCAGGTCGGTGAGCGTCCCAGCCAATGGGGGAGCTCCCCCCCGCCCGCCGTACACAATTTTTTTTTTTCTCCCACTTGTTCCTTCCTCCTCCTCCCTCTCCTCTCCTCTCCTCTCCTCTCTCCTCTCCGTGCTGAAGCAGCAGCGAAGACCTCCCACGCACCCTCCCCGAGTTCGTTGTGTTGTCTTGCAGGCTGCTGATGCTACGGTAGAGACCTCTACTGCCGCAATTGTCCCCAAGAGGACCAGAGATACTCCCCTCCCTCTCCCTTGCGTCTTGCCCAGAGTGCACCAACCCCTCCTCTGGACAACGGTGACGTTTTTCCATCAAAAAAGAAAAGGCTGTCATCATGGCTGAATCAATCTCTACGTCGGCCTTTGTGCTGCCGGCCTCGTCCCGCGTGCTCGGCGGTGACGACAAGCTGGTCGCCCTCGAGCTCGAGGATGGTACCGTCTACCAGGGCTACAGCTTTGGTGCGGAGAAGAGCGTGGCGGGTGAGCTGGTCTTCCAGACGGGCATGGTTGGCTACCCGGAGTCCATCACCGACCCTTCCTACCGTGGCCAGATCCTGGTCGTCACCTTCCCGCTGGTGGGCAACTATGGTGTCCCCTCGCGGGAGACCATGGACGAGCTGCTGCAGACCCTGCCCAAGCATTTCGAGTCCACCGAGATCCACATCGCTGCCCTGGTCGTGGCCACATACTCGGGCGAGGACTACTCGCATCATCTCGCACAGTCGTCGCTCGGCACATGGCTCAAGGAACAAGGCGTCCCCGCCATGCACGGTGTCGATACCCGGGCTCTGACCAAGCGTATCCGTGAGAAGGGTAGCATGCTGGGACGCATGCTTCTCCAGAAGGCCGATCTCCCCCAGTCGGCTACAATTGACCGCGAGAACTGGAAGGGCTCCTTCCAGGAGGTCGAGTGGGTCGATCCCAACAAGAAGAACTTGGTCGCCGAAGGTGAGTGAAAAATCGGGGGTTTTTTTTAACTTCTTTTTTCTTTTTTTTTTTTCTTTGAAGAAATGAATTCCGGCCTGACAGATTAAAAGTGTCAATCAAGGAGCCTCGTCTTTTCTCCCCGCCAAAGGATGTTGCCCTCAAGCACCCCTCGGGTCGTCCCATCCGCGTTCTCTGCCTGGACGTCGGTCTCAAGTTCAACCAGCTGCGCTGTTTGCTCGCTCGCGGTGTCGAAGTCCTCGTTGTTCCCTGGAACTACGATTTCCCCACCCTGGCGGGCAAGGACTACGATGGTCTGTTCGTCTCCAACGGTCCTGGTGACCCGGCAATGCTCTCCATCACCATCGATAACCTGACCAAGACCATCAAGGAGGCCCGCACTCCCGTCTTCGGTATTTGCTTGGGTCATCAGCTGATCGCCCGCGCCGTCGGTGCCCAGACCACCAAGATGAAGTTCGGTAACCGTGGTCACAACATTCCCTGCACCAGCATGGTCTCCGGCAAGTGCCACATCACGTCGCAGAACCACGGTTTCGCCGTCGATGCCGCCTCTCTGCCCACCGACTGGCAGGAGCTGTTTGTCAACGCCAACGATGGTAGCAACGAGGGTATCCGGCACACCAGCCGTCCCTTCTTCAGTGTCCAGTTCCACCCGGAGAGCACTCCCGGTCCCCGCGACACCGAGTACCTCTTTGATGTCTTCATCAACACCATCAAGGAGACCATCGCCACCCCCGCTGCCTTGACCCAGCCGGTTTCCTTCCCCGGAGGCTCCATCGAAGAGAACACCAAGGCCTCGCCCCGCGTCTCGGTCAAAAAGGTCCTCGTGCTGGGCAGTGGTGGTCTTAGCATCGGTCAGGCTGGAGAGTTCGATTACTCTGGCAGTCAGGCCATCAAGGCCCTCAAGGAAGAAGGCATTTACACCATTTTGATCAACCCCAACATTGCCACCATCCAGACCTCCAAGGGTCTGGCCGACAAGGTCTACTTCCTCCCCGTCAACGCCGACTTTGTTCGCAAGGTCATCAAGCACGAGCGTCCCGATGCCATCTACGTCACCTTCGGTGGCCAGACTGCTCTGCAGGTCGGTATCCAGCTGAAGGATGAGTTCGAATCCCTCGGCGTCAAGGTCCTGGGTACCCCCATCGATACCATCATCACCACCGAAGATCGTGAGCTGTTCGCCCGCAGCATGGAGTCGATCGGCGAGAAGTGTGCCAAGTCCGCCTCGGCCTCGACCTTGGAGGAGGCCCTGCGTGTTGTTGAGGACATTGGCTTCCCCGTCATCGTCCGTGCCGCCTATGCCCTCGGTGGTCTGGGCAGTGGCTTCGCCGAAGACATGGATCAGCTCCGGGAGCTGTGCACCAAGGCCTTCGCGGCCAGTCCCCAGGTGCTGATTGAGCGCAGTATGAAGGGCTGGAAGGAAATCGAGTACGAAGTCGTCCGTGACGCCCGTGATAACTGTATCACCGTCTGTAACATGGAGAACTTTGACCCTCTCGGTATCCACACCGGTGACTCCATCGTCGTGGCCCCGTCCCAGACGCTCTCGGACGAAGACTATAACATGCTTCGTACCACCGCCGTCAACGTCATCCGTCACCTGGGTGTCGTCGGTGAATGCAACATTCAATATGCGCTCAACCCTTTCTCCAAGGAGTACTGCATTATTGAGGTCAACGCCCGTCTGTCCAGATCTTCTGCCCTGGCGTCCAAGGCCACCGGATACCCCCTGGCTTTCATTGCTGCTAAGCTGGGTCTGAACATCCCCCTGAATGAGATTTCAAACTCGGTTACCAAGGTCACCTGTGCCTGCTTTGAGCCTTCCCTCGACTACGTGGTCGTCAAGATCCCCCGCTGGGATCTGAAGAAATTCACTCGTGTCTCCACCCTACTCGGCTCCTCGATGAAGAGTGTCGGTGAAGTCATGAGCATCGGCCGAACTTTCGAAGAAGCCATCCAGAAGGCCATCCGCTCTGTCGACTTCCACAACTTTGGTTTCAACGCTACCAATGCCCTCATGTCCATCGAAGAGGAGCTGCAGACTCCCTCCGACCAGCGTCTGTTCGCCATCGCCAACGCCATGGCGTCTGGATACAGCGTTGATGATATCTGGAAGCTCACCAAGATCGACAAGTGGTTCCTCAGCAAGCTCAAGGGTCTCAACGACTTTGGCAAGATGATGACCTCCTACAACGCGACCACCGTGCCCCTCCCCCTCATCCGCCAGGCCAAGCAGCTCGGTTTCTCCGATCGCCAGCTTGCCAAGTTCCTGAGCTCCAACGAGCTCGCCGTGCGACGCATGCGTGTTGAGGCCGGTATCACCCCGATCGTGAAGCAGATCGACACTGTTGCTGCCGAGTTCCCCTCGGTCACCAACTACCTTTACCTGACCTACAATGCGTCTGCCCATGATCTCACCTTTGACGACCACGGTATCATGGTCCTCGGCTCTGGTGTGTACCGTATCGGTTCCTCGGTCGAGTTCGACTGGTGTTCCGTCCGCACCATTCGCACCCTGCGCGAACAGGGCCACAAGACTGTCATGGTCAACTACAACCCGGAGACCGTCAGTACCGACTACGATGAGGCGGATCGTCTGTACTTTGAGAACATCAACCTGGAAACCGTGCTCGACATCTACCAGATCGAATCCTCCAGTGGGGTCGTCATCTCCATGGGTGGTCAGACCCCGAACAACATTGCTCTGCCCCTCCACCGCCTGAATGTCAAGATCCTGGGTACCTCTCCCGAGATGATCGATACCGCTGAGAACCGTTACAAGTTCTCCCGCATGCTGGACCGCATTGGTGTTGACCAGCCCGCTTGGAAGGAGCTGACGAGCATCGAGGAAGCCACCGAGTTCTGCGAGAAGGTCAGCTATCCTGTGCTGGTCCGTCCCTCATACGTGCTCTCCGGCGCGGCCATGAACACGGTTTACTCGAAGCACGACCTGGCCAACTACCTGAACCAGGCCGCCGAGGTGTCGCGCGAGCACCCGGTCGTCATCACCAAGTACATCGAGAACGCCAAGGAAATCGAGATGGATGCTGTCGCCCGTGATGGTGTCATGGTTGGCCACTTCATCTCTGAGCACGTGGAGAATGCTGGTGTGCACTCTGGTGATGCCACGTTGATCCTGCCTCCTCAAGATCTGGACCCGGAAACCGTCCGCCGCATCGAAGAGGCGACCCGCAAGATCGGAAACGCCCTCAATGTGACTGGACCGTACAACATCCAGTTCATCGCCAAGGACAACGACATCAAGGTCATCGAGTGCAACGTCCGTGCCTCACGCTCGTTCCCCTTCGTGTCCAAGGTCATGGGTGTCGACCTGATCGAGATGGCCACCAAGGCCATGCTCGGCATTCCATTCACCGAGTACCCGCCCGTCTCCATCCCCAAGGACTACGTCGGCGTCAAGGTGCCGCAGTTCTCCTTCTCCCGTCTCTCGGGTGCCGACCCTGTGCTCGGTGTGGAGATGGCCTCCACCGGTGAGGTGGCCTCCTTTGGTCGTGACAAGTACGAGGCCTATCTCAAGGCCCTCCTGTCCACTGGATTCCGCCTGCCGAAGAGCAACATCTTGTTGTCGATTGGTTCGTACAAGGAAAAGCTCGAGATGCTGCCCTCGATCCGCAAGCTGCACCAGATCGGCTACAATCTCTTCGCCACGGCCGGTACTGCCGACTTCCTCAAGGAGCACGGCATCCCCGTCAAGTTCCTCGAGATCCTCCCTGACCAGGAGGAGGATGTCAAGTCGGAGTACTCCCTCAGCCACGCTCTTGCTAACAACCTGATCGATCTCTACATCAACTTGCCGTCGAGCAACCGCTTCCGCCGCCCCGCCAACTACATGAGCAAGGGTTACCGCACCCGTCGTATGGCCGTGGACTACCAGACCCCCTTGGTGACCAACGTCAAGAATGCCAAGATCCTCATCGAGGCCATCGCTCGTCACTTTGCCCTGAACGTGCAGACGATCGACTACCAGACGAGCCACCGCACCATCGTGCTTCCGGGCCTGATCAACATCGCGGCCTTTGTGCCCGGCCTGACCACCCCCGGTTCCGACGACTTTGAGCGCGTGACCCGGGCCTCCATCGCGGCCGGTTTCAGCATGGTTCGCATTATGCCCATGGGTGTCGAGAGCTCCGTCACCGACAGCCGTGCCCTCCAGATCGCCCAGCAGAACGCCCAGAAGGGCTCCTTCTGTGACTTCAACTTCTCTGTGGCGGCCACGTCTACCAACTCCGAGCAGATCGGCCAGGTCACAGGCGATGTGGGCTCCCTTTTCATCCCCTTCAACCACCTGTCCGGCAACATCAGCAAGGTCGCCGCCGTCACCAACCACTTTGGTGCCTGGCCCGCTAGCAAGCCCATCATCACGGATGCCAAGGCCACTGACCTGGCCTCCATCCTACTGCTGGCCAGCCTGCACAGCCGCAATATCCACGTCATGAGCGTGACCTCCAAGGAGGATATTGCGCTGATCGCCCTCAGCAAGGAGAAAGGTCTTAAGGTGACCTGCGATGTCTCTATCTTCTGCCTGTTCCTCTCGCGCGAAGACTTTCCCGAGTGCAACTTCCTGCCTTCGGCTGAGGACCAGAAGGCTCTGTGGGACCACATCTGCACCATCGATGTCTTTTCGATCGGCAGCATCCCCTACCAGTTGGCCGGCAAGAATGCCTCTCCCGAAGCGGGTATTGCCGAGTCGCTCCCCTTGCTCTTCACTGCCGTCGCCGAGGGCCGCATGACCGTCGAGGACGTCACTGCTCGCCTGTACGAGAACCCGAAGCGCATCTTCGAGCTCCATGATCAGACCGAGACCTCGCTGGAGATCGAGATCGACCGTCCTTACCTCTTCCAGAGCCCTGATGCTGGCTCGCCCTTCAACGGCAAACAGATGCGGGGCTCGGTCCAGCGCGTGATCTTCCAGGGCAAGACGTCTTGCCTCGATGGCGAGATCACCGCGGATGCCAACCACGGCAAGGACATGTCCGGCCACCGGATCGCTGTTCCCTCGTCTCCGTCCGTCAAGGCCACCACCCCGCGGGTGCGTCCGGACACCTCGTTCGACAACCGTCGCCTCTCCTTCACAGGCACCCCGGCTCGCCCTGCGATCCGTGCCCGGCCCGCCGAACCGGCCGCCACTGAGCTTGGCCCCCCGCTGTACACTCCCGTGACAACCCAGGTGTCGTCCTCCCTGTCGGACCTGCTCTCTCGCACAAATTTCCGTCAGAAGCACGTTCTGTCCGTCAACCAGTTCACCCGTTCGGACTTGCACCTGCTCTTCACCGTCGCGCAGGAGATGCGGATCGGCGTCCAGCGCCAGGGTGTCCTCGACATCCTCAAGGGCCGTGTCCTCACCACCCTCTTCTACGAGCCCTCGACCCGGACCTCGGCCTCGTTCGATGCTGCCATGCAGCGCCTGGGTGGTCGCACGATCGCCATCTCGACCGAGCACTCATCGACCAAGAAGGGTGAGACTCTGCAGGACACCCTGCGCACCCTGGGCTGCTACGGAGACGCCATTGTCCTCCGCCACCCGGATGAGAGCTGCGTCGAGACTGCCGCCAAGTTCTCCCCCGTGCCCGTCATCAACGGCGGCAACGGCAGCCGGGAGCACCCGACCCAGGCGTTCCTGGACCTGTTCACCATCCGTGAAGAACTCGGCACTGTCACCGGCCTGACCATCACCTTCACGGGTGATCTCAAGTACGGCCGCACCGTGCACTCGCTGCTCAAGCTGCTCCGGTTCTACGATGTCCGTGTGCAGCTGGTGGCCCCCAAGGAGCTCTCTCTGCCGGCAGACCTCCGCGAGCAGCTTGTTGCCTCAGGCCAGCTTGCCGCTGAGTCCGAGACGCTGACTCCTGAGATCGTTGCCTGCTCCGACGTGCTCTACTCCACCCGTGTGCAGAAGGAGCGCTTCGCCGATCTTGCGCAGTACGACCGCCTCAAGAACAGCTTCGTCATCGACAACGCTCTGCTTAAGCACGCCAAGAGCCACATGGTCGTCATGCACCCGTTGCCTCGCAACGCTGAGATCGCCGAGGAGGTCGACTTCGACCCGCGGGCTGCCTACTTCCGCCAGGTTTGTCCCATTTCCCTTCCCTTCTTTTTCTTTTTTTGGGTAAATCTAGACGTGCATGCTAACGGCTGTTTTAGATGAGATACGGTCTCTATTGCCGCATGGCGCTGCTGGCGTTGGTCTTGGCCCACTAAGCCGGGAGGACGTTACAATTCCGCGTCAGTGTGTTATATATAAAAGCGAGGCTTTGTGACGCACCTGTTGGGTTTTATTCTGCTTTTCGACTGCTGTGTTGTGCCAAAAGTTGCCTGCTGCCATGTTTTTGGATGTACCTTGAGATGTACCCTGCGTAGGATCTTCGCGAGGAAGTGGTATTAGAATCACCCGCGATAGACTAGATGAATCTCCTTTTGTATGATTATAATTTCCCATCTCTATGATGTGATGTGGTGTGTATGTGTTCTACGTGATAT
The DNA here is from genome assembly GCF_001890105.1 of Penicilliopsis zonata CBS 506.65. Lineage (NCBI taxonomy): Eukaryota > Fungi > Ascomycota > Eurotiomycetes > Eurotiales > Aspergillaceae > Penicilliopsis > Penicilliopsis zonata. The sequence continues at coordinate 530,672 of NW_019208921.1, forward strand.
ATGTGTTGCGTGTTGTGTGTGTTGTGTGTGTTGTGTATGTTCTGTGTGTGTTATGTGTTATTCATGTTTTATGTCGTGTTTAGCGTGGCGTGTGTTATTTTCCTATTTTTCTATTTCCCTTCTCTTCTCTTCACTTTCTTCTCTTTTCTTTTATCTTTTGGTTTCTATCTTCTGGTTTTTGTTTTTTGGAGTTGTCTGGATTGAGATACCCCGGAAGTTGAACAGGATTGACATGCCTTATATTTTGGAATACAATACGGCCTTTACAAGGCTAGAAGCGCCATGCTATTATGGTCTTCATCTCGATGAAATGCCTGGTCTTTCAAGACGACTTTTATATACTGACAACCTCAAGTATCAACAGGGCCCTGATATGGAGTCACCGAACAGAAAGTCATAAATTACCCCTCATTCCGCCGCCTTGTTTCTTATTTAGTCTGGCCTCTTATCCAGGTATGCTTATTATTTAACTGCTATTAATATTAACCATGATGAATATGCCTCCTTCATCGCGAGAGGATTATTAAATTAGATGGATCAGTGCTCTCACTAGCGAGAACTTCAGTTGCTGTTAGAAGCAGGAGCAAATGTTAATGCTGAGCATATAATTTATAGGAATCCACCTATTGCTCCTTTGTCTATAGATCTTATAGATGCCATGCAGATTCAAGTAGATCATGGAGCTGCCTTATAGATTGCTTGTTACTGGAAAATGTTGTCAAAATAATTCACCAGCGTGGAAGGGGTGGCGTTAGGCGCCCGATTGAAGAGTATATTCTATTAGATTCATGCCTATATTCGACATATCTCCATGCAATAATACAGCCTTTATATTGAAAACTTGAATGAAACATTACAATTTGATTTGCTTGAAGAAGTTATGTGGCTATAATTGGAACGTAGTACGTCAATATTACCATTTGACACGCTACACGACTTTGACATGCATATTCAGTACTTTATGCAGTAATGATAATATAGAGTAGTACGGAATATTCAAGAACTCCCTCCATATGTCTATAGAAAAATTAGTCAGTCCATTAAACTCTTCGCCTACTAGAGTAAGGGATACTGGGGTCCCTTGATACACTAGACACCCTTACAGAGTAGATGAACCCAGTTATACACTCCGTATACTCTACCACTGCTTTGGCTGTGTGACACGAGATAAGACATGTTAGACTCCTTGCATAACTACTCAATGTAAGAAAATAGGGCTTGGGTCCACCTATTTAACGGTCGACACCGAACAGTTTAGAAAGAAACGGGGAAACAAATTTTGTCGTCCGCGAGGTAATCAAGTAGGCACTCTGGCATTCTGGTATCGTCATGGAGAAACAAGACAAACCCGACGACAATCCATCGCACTCTGCCCATGCAATTGAGGCGAACGTCTTCGAGATCAACGAGAAGGCTCTGCTGAGGAAACTGGATAGACGACTACTCCCTCCTGTGACGGTTCTGTATCTTCTTTCATTCCTTGATCGGACGAATGGTAAGGAGGAACTTTATATTGTCCGAGGTAATGAATATCTTTTCTGACGGCGTCAACTAGTTGGAAATGCCCGTCTGGATGGCATGACTACCGATATCAAAATGTGTACGTTTTTGGTTCTCTCTTGGAGCTCTTTTTGAGAGTAAATTTCCTTACTGGTTGAATCTGTCCAGCAGGAGATCAGTATCTCACCGGCTTGACCCTCTTCTTCATCGGGTACGCCCTCTTCGAGGTTCCCAGCAACCTTGTCCTCAAACGTACCACGCCGCGTATCTGGCTGCCCACCCTGACTCTCGTCTGGGCCATTGTGGCAACCCTGCAGGGTGTCGTGCAGAGTTACCCTGGGTACCTGGCTTCGAGGTTCTTTCTGGGCGTCGCGGAGGCGGGCCTCTTCCCCGGCGTCGTCTTCTATCTGTCCATGTGGTACAAGCGGAACGAGCAGCATTATCGGGTTGCGCTCTTCTTTAGTGCTGCCGCGCTGGCGGGGGCGTTTGGAGGCATTCTCGCGTGGGTGAGTTTGAAAAGGAGACAAGAAAAAAAGAGCCAGGGTGCAGTGGGGAGACAAACATTCTCATTCATTCGTCTAGGGAATCGGGCATATGAAAGATGTTGGCGGGTACAAAGGATGGCGATGGATCTTCATCCTGGTAGGAAAAACTTCATTTTCTCCAATCTTAGAAACATAATTCTAATAAGACCAGGAAGGTCTCGCCACGGTGGTTACCTCCGCCACTGCATACCTGTTCGTATACAACTATCCGTCGACGGCCGAATTCCTGACGGAGGCCGAACGCGAGTTCATTAAGTTCCGCCTCAAGAATGACAGTGATGCCACACGCGATGAGAATTTCTCGTGGTCTGCCGTGTGGGAGGCATTCTCGGATCCCAAGGTGTGGTTATATGGACTTGGGTTTCACACCCTCACCTTACCGCTATACACTCTCGCTCTCTTCCTGGTAAGTACCTAACTCAAGCTCGTCTTGTCCCAAGCTAATGAGACCTCAGCCTACCATCATCGCTGAACTGGGATACTCGGATGCCCAGGCACAGCTGCTTACAATTCCGCCGTACGTGGTGGCCACGGTCCTCACCATCACTGTCGCCGTTCTCTCTGAACGGACCCGTTTGCGTGCCCCCTTCATCGTCGGATCAGCAGTCATCGCCTGCATCGGGTATATCATGCTGTTATCTCAGCATCGTGCTGGTGTTTCGTATGCGGGCACCATCTTCGCGACGGCAGGAATCTACCCAGCCGTCGCCATCATGGTATCCTGGCCGGCGAATAACGTCTCAGGCCAGACGAAACGGGCGGTCGCCAACGCATTGCAGATAAGTATCGGCATGCTGGGTGCGGTCCTGGGCACGCAGCTGTATCGCACCGAGACCAGCCCGCGCTTCTTCCTCGGCCACGGCTTTGCTCTCGGGTATATGACAGCGTGTATTTTCGTGACAATGTGGCTGTGGTGGGTGCTCAAGTGGGAGAACGCGGCAAAAGCAAGAGTGAGAGAAGCCCAAGGGTTGGGTGCCTTGGAAGGAGATGTGGGTGGTGCTGCAGAGGGAGAGTTTCTGGGAGACAAGGATCCCCGGTGGGTGTTTCAGACGTAAGCAAAACCTATAGATCTTGTAACTTTTTAGTATATGTATCGTGATTTCCAGATTGTGGTCCAGATTGTGACTCGAGCTGCGCCATTGCTGCGAGGACAGGATCTGGGGGCCTGTTCAAGGCCCCGACTCGCTCAAACCCGCATCAAGTATCGCTTTTGTAAAGTCATATTGCACCACTTCACCTAGTGTCCCCGTTGGATGGCTCACCACCAAGTCCCCTAGTCGAATATCGTTGCTGCTGGTAGGGACCCCTCCCCCGATGCCAACCATCAAGCCGAAGCAGACCGCAGGGGGTGTCGAACACAGCTGGGGGACCACGCTGGTAGTGGAGGCTACGTAGGCACCCCAGATAGATAGATTATGTCAAGACAACTGCGCGAAAGATAGACCCACAAGCGTAGAAAGGACTGGCAATCGAAGAACGCCCGGAAGCCCGGGGTATGGAGTGATCTATCAGAAACCAAACAGACCCAGACTTATCAGCATCTCCTGCATCTTTCCTCCAATAAGAAGGCTAGAGTAGTTGGGTTATCAGAGGGAATACCTGGGGGGGGGGCTGAGATCGAAAGCCCGAAAACGCAGCCGTGCATCTGAACAAGATAAGACTGGCACCAACGCCATCTTGTCTCGCCAGCGATGGAACTTCTTCACTTCCGACACCTTTGCGGCCTGTCTTGATCGTCAGAGTGAATATTCAGATGGAGGAGATGGGGACTGGCAGAGATGAGTTGATCCCAGAGAGGAGTCGAGAAGTTGGACGGTGAAAGAGAGCGAGACGCGGAACTTCCCCCTCCTTCCGCAAAGGGAAACGCGTCATCACATGATAAAACCCCTCCTTCTCAGAAACGTCTCTCAGTTCTGGAGGGAAGAAAATCCTCACGACCGACAACCATCCGCTTGCAAGAGCTTCCCTGCCATCGTCGCATCATTCGTACCACTGAGATTGGGCTCGAGACTCCCACAGACGCCACTTGCTACGATACAGCGGAGTCGGATTACCGACAGGCCTTCGCCATGAGACAAAGGAGGACGTTGGGAATCAGTGGAAGCGGACTCCAAAAATCACGCATCAATCAAGTCATGGTGGTCTTGGCTATGGCAGTTCAAGGTGATAGGAGTGGTGTTCAGGAAGAAGGGAGGCAGTCTTTGTCTTCCTAGGGGCTGACAGCAGTGTTGTTGGTCAGTTTGGCGGACTTTAAGGTATTTTTCTATCAGTCGCACTGATTTCGAGTGAGCTTTTTGTTTTTTCGTCATTCAAGAGTCCTTGTATCCTACTTGTTGTGTTGATGACTGATATTTTCCCAGTGTTTACTCAGTTTATATATCGTTTCGACGGAATATATATCCGACACTGGCCGCGGTCATTGAACCCAGACTTCCCCTCGTGTATGCTGGCATCATCAACTTTATATATATTTTGGAGACAACGGGAGCAGATTCGATAGATATGAATAAAACAAATGATGGATCCATCGTTGCAACTCGCAAGAGTCGACGGAGAACTACGGCAGGAAGGCGATGGAGGAGGAACTTCATTCGAGAACTCATAAACCACATGTTTATCCCAGTAAGGACTCTCATGGAATCTGTGTTGGAATGATGCATCATCAGAGAAGTTTCCATTACGACCTGAAAGCCGGCTGTTATTGATGAAATTCAGGAGCAAAATTCGCTCTAAAGAGGGACTCCATGAGTCTGTATAGTTAGTTACATATTTTCGTAGCTGACTATTCTGTGTTTGGAAGATACATGGCTCACCAAAATCAGGTACGTATGTGGTATATTCTGTGCCTGTGCTCTGGCTAACTACAGAAGATAGATCCATACTCTACAAAGAGCTCTGTCGACTCATCTTACGCCGTCCACATGGCACCCTTTCGTCTGAATCACGTCGACAGAAGCTGACTGGAGTCAGCGTCGAGTCTCGCAAAGGAAGCTCCTTCCAATGCGGACAGGCAATGCAGACATAATAATCCTATGCTACGCATAAACGATCGCATATCTTGTTCATTATTTTCGACCATCAGATGTTACCGCCACTGATATTGTACCTCTGGAGCAAACTGGTCTCACAAACCAGCTTCTACTTTTACAAAATGGCTGATTCAAATCCCTCACAGTCTAGACCTGCCTATTCTGCAAGCACAGACATGTTGCTCCATCCAGGGAGGGTGATATGCCGAGTTCTCAAAGATATCACCCGTCTGTCTACTATCTATAGAACAAAGAGGGCAAGGATGACAACCACGAATAAGGAGAGCGAGTTTTGACCAAGTCATTTTGGAACACCTGTACAGGTCAATTATACCTTGGTCATAATGTTCCTTCGCCAGGGATGTTTGACACTATTCGCAAGGCCCCCCCATGCTCGGTTCGAAGGCTTCGCTTACGAGATTGATATTATTGGCCTACGGATGGCACCCGGAGATGCCGGCAGGATAAGTCCTTAGGCACAAAGTGGGACCTACAGCGATGGATCCATTCGCTACTCCCCTTGTTCGGAGTAGCGAGTGAACTAACGAGCAAGTGACCCCATAGTTCGATGTCAGCTACTGAATTGAATAATTATTGACGAACCCACTTGTTGGCTAATACCTCGTTCCTAACCAGGAGTCACTGAGCACAGCGGAGAGAAAAGGGCCAGGGCCGCGGAGTAGCTATGACAGCAAAGCTCGGAGATTACGGCAAGGCGGCTACCCCATCGAAAAACGGTTTTGCCAATCCCCACAATCGATATGCGCCACGTGTGGCCTCTACCAGGCTAAGCAATGGCTGTATCGGTGGTATGAGGCAGGGCGGCAAAGGGAATCGGCGAATAGAAGCTGGCAACTGGCCAGGTTTCAGCCACGATGGGAGAGGCGCCTTTTTGGCGGCATATGACATACGAGCAGGGCAAAAGAGGCACATTTGCATTATTGGTTGGAGGTGCGCCACTAGTTCACAGCTTAGTCTGACCTGGGCTCCAGGTCGGAGTTTGTATCCATACCGACCTCGTATGGAGTACTAAATCAGGTTATCTGATCACAGGGGGAATCCTCTGCAGGAGGGTCTATTACTCCGTATATACGAGTAACTAACTAACTAGTTATTAGTTAGGTAACTAGTCTACTAATTACAAGAAACCAACCAACTGACTACTGCACTGGTAGGCCCCTACTCAAATCTCTGTCCCTGACTCCTACCAATGGCCGCCACAGCTTCCCCCTTTTGCAGCCCAGTTGAAGCTAATCGGAAGCGTCAAAGGATCGATTACCTAGGCAGGCGGTGTGCAGCAAGGAGGAGCCAAACTCTTTTGGGTGGGCCTATATTGGCACGTCAGCCCTAGCCCTAGCCCTAAGTCCGCCCGATGTGGAAATTGCCTCAATCCTGCTCTCTCCACCGGCCATTACAAAAAGAAAGGCCAGGAAAGAAGTTAGGTAAGTGAGTGATAGTGGATTCTAACTAGATGGCAGTGGACTGAACCTAATTATTATATAGAATTATAGGGGGAGGAGATAAAAAAAAAAAAAAAAAAAAAAAAGAAAAACCAAAACCAAAACCAAAACTGACCCATGCTAGTTGATTCAAGGTTACTATACTGTATTATTCCGCCGCACCCACCGCCAGACATCCTCGCAGGCTTCTCGCAATGAGCGTTCTGCCTTCCAACCCAGCTGGTCCCTGGCGCGGTCGACACAGGCGACGCTGGCGCCGACGTCTCCCGGGCGCCTGCCGACGACGCGGCGGCGGATGGGCTTCTGGGTGACGGACTCGAGGGCGTCAAGCAGGTCGAGGACGGAGTGGGCGCGGCCAGAGCCGAGGTTAAAGGTGCGCAGGGAGCCCGGGGCGATGCGGCCGTCGCGGGCGCCGGCAAGGGCGGCCAGATGGCCGACGGCAATGTCCGAGACATGGACAAAATCGCGGATCGGGGTGCCGTCCGGGGTGGCCCAGTCGTTGCCGAAGATGTGCAGTTCGGACTGGCGGCCGTCGAGCACGCGCAGGGCGACGGGCAGCAGGTTGGAGACGGTCGGGGTGCGCGGGTTCTCGCCCAGCAGGGCGGACGGGTCGCAGCCGATCGGGTTGAAGTAGCGCAGGGCAACCACCGTCCAGGACGGGTTGGATTGGGCCAGATCGGCCAGGATGTCTTCCCCCATGGCCTTTGTGCGGCCGTAAGGGTTTAGGGGTGGGTTGAGCGGGTCGGTCTCCTTGATAGGTTTGTCTTCGGAGACCATCTTGCCGTTGCCACTGCTGCTGCTGCTGCTGCTGTTGTTGTTGTTGTTGTTGCTGTCGCCGTATACGGTGGCCGAGGAGGAGAAGACAAAGAACCGAATCTCGTACTCATCCAGCAGAGTCAACAGGGTGATCAGCCCCGCGATGTTGTTGCGGTAGTATTTCAGCGGATTCAGCAGGCTCTCTTCGACCTGTTTGCACGCCGCGAAATGGATCACCCCGCCGATGGCAGGCGCATGTACGTCCAGCAGGGCGCGCATGGCCGGCTCGTCGCTGTAGTCGATGCAGTACAGTTCTGCGGCGGGGCAGCAGCCGCCGACGAGGGCGAAATGGTCGTGGGCCGCGCACAGGATGCTGTCGAACACATGGCGGAAGCTGTTGGTGAGATTGTCGACGCACAGGACGGGGTGTCCCGCCTTGAGCAGCTCGAGGGTGGTATGGCTGCCGATGAAGCCAAGGGCGCCGGTGACCAGAATGAAGGGGGAGGCAGAAAACGACACAGAAGGCAGCGCAGCAGTCGACGCCGGCGATGAAGGAACCGATGAGAGGGAAGACGACACTGACGATGAGGCAAGAGAGGCCAGAGACACGGTAGAGGAATTGACAGAGATACTCGGCGGAGGCAGCACGACGGCGGCCAGTCCACTGTCGTCAGCCATGGTGAGTCGTTTTCTTGAACTCTATTGCCAGGCTAACTGGTAAGGCTGTGTGCTATTATTATTTATTATTAGTCGATGATGATGATTGACCTCATGGCAGTAGTAATGATGGCTCTATAACTATCATTCACTAAGTGATTATAGCTAAAAACCCCAGCAATGCCCTATGCAACAAATGCAGAGTACGCAATGCACGATTCGATGGGCAACGACTACCAATCACCAGCATGGCTGGGACGCATTTCACCAGGGTGGCCAGCAGTCACCTCTAGCCCTCTACTAGACTCTCCAGCAGTCAGTGAATCCACCACCCCTGTTGCAAGGATCCCAGGGCCTGTCTGTCTAGCCCGGAGAACTATCGATCCTTTCGTGTCGCAGACCCACCAGGTAGCAAGGGAAGCGGCTAGCAAATCGACCCATCCTGCACTATCCGAGCACCTTATCGACGGACTGGACCGTGGACTCGGCCTGGCTAGTCAGTTGGGATATCTCGTCAAGCAGAATTTTCCAACTGGTCCGCCCGAATCGCTCGTAGAAGTCGCCTTCCACCTCCGTCGCGAAGACGTACGCTGCCACCTCGTGCACCTCACGGACCACTTTACCCAGGGCCCCGATCGGCACGGCGTTGAGCTGGTATCCGACCATTCCGCGCGGATACCGCATCCGTCGGAGATATGTCTGGATCTCGTCGCTCTTCCATCGGGAGTAGCTCTCTTCGCACGTCACCACCACATCCGCCGAGTGGGTGAGCCCAGGATCCGGGGGTGTTCCTGGATTATGCACGACCTAAAACGGGGGGAGAAAAACAAGAATGAATAAACTTGATGGTGTGACAAATAGAAAACGAGCAGAAATCAAGGAAAGAAAAAATACGAAAGGAGGGGGGGGGAAACCGTGGCTGACGAGAGCCAACCGACGTCAAACGTACTAGTGCATTTTGGAAGGATTTCTTGATCTGGAGGGAGCCAAGTCAGAAGGAATACGAGCACACGGGATGGAAACCTGTAAGTATGTAATAGATAGTGCAAGGCTGCTGCTCTCCTCTCTCTCTCTCACTCTCTCTTTGCTGCCTTACCTGCCGTGTCAGAGTTGCGAGGTAGGTCTCAGCCTCGTGCGTCCAGCGGTTTGGGGTCTCGTCAAGCAAGATGCCGCCGAGGGCCAGGCCCGGCAGAGCCGCCCAGGCTGCATACCGGTCGATATCGCTAGTGACCTCGTGCAGCGGGCGTCGAGTATAGTCGACCAGCACGTAGCCTACAGTGGCCACGTTGGGGAAGGCGTGCAGCCGTGAAACCGCCACGCGGTAGGCATCATCAGGGGAAGCCTGCTCGGGGGTTCCCGGGCCGCTATTGGGATTGACGATGATCAGAAAGGAGACGTGAGGGTAGTCCTGGATGCTAGAGAGAAGGTCAAAGATGTGAGTGAGCGGAGGCAAGAGGAAAGGAGGCCACGGTAAGCGAGATATTCAGCCAGCCTTTGAATTGAGGAGGAGGGAGAGATCGCTAAAAAAAAAAAAGAAAAAAGGAAAAAATACGCACGCCTGGAATAATGGATCCCACGCCTGGGGCAAGGGATAAATGTACAAGGGAACGAGAACGGTGGTTTTCATGACTAGTTTAGGGAAGTGATACCAGCAAGAAAGGGAATAGTTGGAAAGAAGAGTAGGAGAAGAACCAATGGATAGCTAGACAAAAAAGCCCTATTTATAGCGGGATGGAAGGTATTACAATTGCAGCTAGAAGCCTGGCGAGTAGCTAGTCCGTCTAGTCTGTTGCTCCCAGGTAAGCTAGGAGCCAGTGGGCATGGCGTCGCAGAAGAGCGCCAGATCAGGCCCAAACGACTCGTAGTAATTACTCGACAGGGTTGTCACAAACAGATACTCCGCCCGGCGGTCGAGAGTGTCGAGGAACGAGTGAAGCTTCTGGACCGTCATGCTAGGCATCGAGTGGAGCAGGTAGGCGTACTTGGAGCGGTCGGAGGGCATTGCCGCCAGCTCGCTCTTGGTGTCGAGATACTTGCTATACGAGATCTCGGCGACAACCGTCACATTGGCCGTGGTACTGAACTCGCTGGAAGGGATGGTGCCAGGGTTATGGATGACCTATCAGGATACCCTCGTTAGCCCTCTGCACGCACCCCGTACAACCTCCGTCGTCACGCAAGAGAGAGAGAGAGAGAGACAGGGAACAAAGGAAAAAGAACACACCATATTCCCATTCAGACCATCTGCCGCTCTGACCTTGGCATCGATGGTATTCAGATACGTCTCAGCCGCAGCGGAGTACGTGCTGGGGACCTCGTCGAAGAAAATCCCGTCCATGGCCAGACTAGAGGAATTGTCGGCCCACCGGGCGTACACCCCCACCTCCTCCTCCACCACGGTGATATTTCGTGTGGCGTACCTTGTCCGCACGTAGCCCACCGTCTGCACGTTGTCATAGCTGTTCAGCCGCTCGATCTGGGTGATGTATGTCTGACTGGGCAGCGCGGCGTCGCCAGGCCCGCTGTCGGGGTTGACCACCACGGTGAAGTTGAGCGTCGGGTAGTCATCGAGTCTGGGAGCAGTGTTAGGAGAAGAACAGAGCGCGAGTGTGACCAGGAGAAGCGTAGAGGAGAGAAACAGAAACCAATACGTACTGCTTGAAGAGAGGCGCCCAGGTGCTGCTGTTGTCCGGGTAGATGTACAGGGGAAACAGAACGGTGGCACGTTTGGGGTGGTGGTGAGGGAGCAGCACGGCCAAGGGAGTAATCAGAGCCACCAAACAGATCACCACCAACGTCACAATAATAGCAATCATTTTCCGCTGCATCTTGCCTGGAAAACCCTCAGAAAACTATTCCCCCAAAAGAGTGTCGGCAAAAAGCTGAGAGCGCTGCGAAGAAACTCTGCACAACTCGCGGGGCTTGGGGGTCTTTGGTTTTTCTAAGGCCGCCCCTAATAAAAACAAAATCCCGTCAGACTCGCGCAGTTTTGGGCCTGTTTGGCCGATTTGTCCATCCTCTTGGGCGGATTTTGCAATCAGCTCATCTCGTCTCTTGTTATCTCCTCTTCTCTCGCCCCTTGTCTCTCTTCGTCTCTTTCGTGTCTTTTCGTTTTCGTCTCTTGTCCTCTCCTCTCTCCCTCCTACCTCTTCTTCCTCCTCCCTCCCGCCGCTTCGTTCGTTTCTCATCCTTCCCCTCCGCTTTCCACGCCGTCGTCCTTGGACACGCGTTGCGTTGGGTGTCACTCGTTTTCCTTCACCATGGCGCTCTTCCTGGGCCTCACGGCCATAGGGTGGCACCAGATGATCCACACCTGGTGGGATCTGGTAAGTCTTACGTCCCTGAGCAGCTGCTGTTGATTTGGATGCGATACTGATAACTGTCAAGGTGCTGGCCTCTCTTCTGCTGGCCGTGATTGCTGCTGGGGGCATCTACATTCTTTACGTCCTTTCCAAAAGGATACACGCTCGCTTAAAGGTGAGCTTCTGCAATTGAAAGAAGATCGTCGTGAGATCGGGAGAGACGATCTGAAGAGGGTCCAGGCTGATCCTCTGCTAATCGTCTGTCTTATCAGAAAAAACCGCCTCCACTTCCATCCGCTGTTGCGCGTTGTGTCTCTCGTTTTGCCAATTCTGCTTCCTTACGAACATATACTGATGCCTCCTTCTCGTCGTTTGGCGTCTTCCTGGGCGCCATGGCGTCTCCCCCGACCCCGGCGCAGGCGGCGATTCTTTCTAAATGGGACCTGCTCGTCGTAGATCCGCACCAGTGGGGAGTGCTGGATGCCATTGCGGACTCGCCCTCGTCTGGCTATGTCATCGGCCGCCTGGACATCCACCAACTGGCTAGCTTGGGAACCGAAACTGTCAGCATCTTGGAGAAACTTACCGCCCGTCTGCTTTCCTGGAAACGCCCCCAAAATGGCCAATTCCCCTTGAACGGTGTTCTCCTGGCCTACTGGGAACCCCATCTGCCGCCCGTCGTGTTGAACATCCTCGTCGCCGCCATCCGCCAGCGCGGGCTCGCCGTCTGGCTCGAGCTCGCCCCGCCAGACTACCCTCTCTCCACCCAGATCGATCTCGCCAACGTCCGCGGCCTCATCTATCGGAATGGAACCCTCTGGCCGCACGGGGAGCGCCGTGACTTCTTCCAGATGGAGGGTATGCGCACCGCCATGCGCGTCGCCGCCAAACGCAACTCCAAGGGGTCCCCCCTGACCAGCGCCGTCTGGGAGACCGTCGACGATTCAGTGCCTCTCGGTCATCATGTCGCCCAGCGCTCATTCAAGTGGTGCAGCTATAACAGTCTGCTGTGCTGGTTCGGCCGTGAGAGCGGCCTCAACGACGCCGATCTCGCCCTCGCCTCCACCATCCAGACCGAACCGCTGACTGCCATGATGTTTCTCAAGGACGAAAAGGTCATGTCGTCGCACACCATTTGGAGGGAAAATGAGTTCCTGATCGCCCCCTCGGAACACATGGATCCCATCTACGAATCTCTCGCTTTGCCGGCCCTCAACAGCCTAGTCTTGCACCCGCCCACCACGCAAGACACCTCAGACGATATCCCTGTTGATAGTCTCGACACCGATGTGTTTATAAAGTCCTACGACTCGTCCATCCCGGCCTGCCCCCACCTGGGTCTCGACTGTACGGCTGGCGAGATCCACGACCTCCAGCAAGCCCAGAGCACCATTGAGGACCTCAAGCTCTCCGACCGCATGTCTGTAGAGGATATCGCCCAAGTTGCCGAGGCACTGCGCCCATTGGGTGCCTATGATTCCCATGTCCAAAAGCTTATCAACATGCTCCTCGCCGGTGATATCACCGTTCTGGTCGGCCTCGCGTCGGGTCTCCGTACCCGCCGCAACGCCCCGGTTTGGGGAATGTTTCAGACCACCAGCGATGGCATGACCATGTACGTTTCAGCCAAGGCCGTCGACAAACCAGCGACCATCTTACACACCTTCCTTGCGAGCCGTGGTTACAACCAGCTGGACTGTCTGCGGGCCGAGATCGCCCTCGCCGACGCGACCAACTCGCTGAACCCGGCCTGGGGGCTGACTACCCGTATGGTCGCCGACTTGGCGCAGCTCACGCCCACCGAGGCTTTGCTGTGGTTAAAGGCTCACCGCCGCAGCGACGACGAGATCATGAAACGGATCGAGGCCCGCTGCGAGCACCAGCTGCTGGTAGTCCCATCAGTGACACAGCGGCGCGTGATGTGCTCGACGGAATACCTCAGCGGTGAGGTCTCGCCGGCGGAGCTCATCGCCGACCGACTCGCCTGGTATCGCGAACTAGGGTTGCCCTGCCCGGACTATGATGCTGCCCTTGACCTATTCAACGAAGTCAGCCGTCTATATCCCATGTTGCTGCTCTGGGCCGACAGCAAGAGGTTGGATCAATTTGCTGCCGTTCTGCACACCGTCATCCAGCCTGGTAAAATCGACGTCTACGCCGACCTGTTGGCTCTCTCGGTCTTCTGTATCTGTCGCGTCTGCGCCCTCGATGAGATCGAACTCGAGGTGCTGGATCGTAACCCTCGCCCGAACGGTCATTCCGTGCAAGCCGCTTGCTTTGCTGAGGCCTATGCGCTCGGGGCCGGCTGTGACACCTTCTTCGATACAAGCCCCAAGGCCCTGGGCACGGTGCTCCGCCAGAAGTATCTGCGCTGGTATGAGGCAAATCCCGTTCCCCGCCGTGACAACGGCTTCACGGAGCTGCCGACCACCTACGCCTCGATGGAGGTCGATCTGGACGACGGATACGCCCTCCGGCAAGCATGGTACTACCGCGTCACGTTTCTCGGCATCTTCGCCGTGCCGGCCCTCATCGATATCTCCATGCTCACCATGGTCGGCCGTGGCCTGTACCTGACCACCTTCATGGCCGATGAACACAAGACCCTTGCCACCACCGCCCTTATGCTCGCCCTCCTCGTGTGCGGCGGGTTTGGCTCCTGGATCAGCTCCGGCGGTAGTTACTACCTCTACGCCATGGCCTTTCCGACAATGAGCATGTTTGTGCTGACGCGATTCGCCGCCGGGCTCGCTGTCGTATCGGTGGGCGCTGTCGTGTCACTGGTAAGCATCGCCATCACCAAGGGAATCGTCAACGGACTCGTCTTCTCCTTATATTTCACCATGCTCGCCACCTACCTCATGGCCCTGTCCACGATGGCCGTCTACCAGATGCCCGGCTTCTCCTTCCAATCCGGTCGCAGCGTGATCATGACGTGCATCCCGATTTTGTTCGCCTCGCCCGTTATAACCCTGTGGGTGACCGACCACGACCTGGTCGTGTATCTGTGCATTCTATACTTCTTTCTCTTCAATCTGCTGCTTGGAGCCAGGCGCGTAATGGCCAAATGGAATAACTGGTACCTGGACATCCCCACCATCACCGACAAAGAGGTCGCCGAGTGGTACAAGTCGACCGACCAGAACAGCGGATTGACCCCTCGAGAAGCCCTCCTGGCCCGCGTCACTGATCCAAGAACCCTCAAAAAAGAGAAGGGCAAGGATGCTCTGGTCGACCGTCTGGCTGCTGGCTATCCCTCCACCGTCTTCCTCCTGACCTGGTACTGCAACTACTCCCGCACGCAAATGCCCCTGGCGTACAGTCCGACCTGGAACCTGCAGCTCCGCGCCGCCATCGATACCCTCGGCGACATGCAGAAGGGTCTCAAGTTGCACTCGGGTTTCCTGCACTGGCGCCACACCGGTACCGACGTCGCCTGCGGCATCCTCTACTTCGTTCTGGCCTTGTTGGATAAATGGACGGCCCTCATCACCGGGCAGGGAGACCTGGTTGGCCTCTCCGCCGGCGCGAGCACCACCTACCGGCTCTCCGTCGGCTTCGGTCTGGCATACTACCTCCTTGGCGCCGTGATTCTCGACGCCGTCTCCCAGCCGCTGTGGACGGCCGTCTCGCAGAACCACAGCCGCACGGTGATCAACTCGTTCGAATCCCTGCGGGAGGCCACGGGCCAGCACACCCTCCAACGCCGCTCTCTGTACATCCACAACGTGGTGAAATATTTCTTCTTCCATCTCTGGGCCATCGCCATCACCTCCGCCATGATTTGGTCCTTCGAGGGCCACCGAGACGCTGTTATCCTGTACCTGACCTATGTCGGTTCCTACACGGGCCTGCTTTTTTATCAGTTCAACCGCATCTTCGCGGGCCCGGAAAAGTCAGCGCGGGCCCTGATTGGCGGTGCTCTTTTGGGCCTGGTTGCCGGTCTGGCTCTACGACTCTCGATGCCTCTTTTTGCCTATTCGGGAGTCATCGGCCTCGCGTCAGGAACATGGACAAGCGCGATCCTGTCTTTTGCCATGTCGGGTATCTGGAAAACCAAGAGCAAGGATACAAAGGATCAGACCGAAACCCTGCCAGTGATCCATCCTCATGGATATAGCTGTCTGGAGCCCGATCTCGAGCTGTCGCAGACCACCCTCTCGCACACGGTGGACATCATCCGCGCCGTGCCGGAGGGATTGCGCCATCACGTCCGCCCGTCGCACGAAGTTCTCCATCTGCTGCAACCGAAAAAGTCAACCACAGCCACCGTTGCCGACGTCCTCACTCATACTCTGGAGCGCTGGCAGGCAGGGACCACCGTCATCGAGCTCGTCCCCACTCGCCATATCCAGACTGAGCTACGCACCGTCAGCCGTCTGGACGAAGAGACTCTCTACATTTACGTCCTAGCGGATACAAAGGCCACAGGCGAAGATATTCATCGCAACAACCAGATGATCGCCGAGGCTCTGGTCCAGGCAACTTGCCAGATGGTCCTGGGCTGGTCGTATCATCAATCCCTCCTGGCCGAGTCCTTTGTGGTCCCGAGCGAGAACGAGATCCCCGAAGGCGTGAAACGGCAGCTGGAGCGCAACGAAGAACAGTGTGCTCGTCTTCTGGGTTCCCGCTCCACCCTCCTTCTCCGCCACGCTCTGTTGGGCTTCGAGGCTGATGACGACTGGGACAAGCTGCCCCTAAATGTCAGGACGTTCCTCTTGCGCCGGTGGTACGGTGAATCAAGTTCTCTCTCTCTCGACGCAGCAGAGTGGCTCGTCATGCGATTGGCAGGGAAGTGGCAGTTTGAAGAAAGACAAGACGATATTCACTCGCTTCTCACCCGTTGCAGTCATTCCCTCCGTGTTGCCTCGCGCACCGTCGCCCATGCCTCCATCCTGTCAGACGAGCACCCGTTCCTCCCTCACGCCATCGACCCTCTCGCCAAAAAGTCAATCCCACGCCGGCTTATCGACCGTATCACCAGTTTCAGACAAAAGCTCCGGATCGCCATCAAGTTCACGGTCCTCTCTCTCATCGCGGACCCGGAGTACCAGCGCGAACTTGTCTATACGCTGCGTAACACGCCGGCGATCGTTGCCTGGCCGATTATGGTTTTCTTGAATACCCTTTGGTTGTATACCAAGGCGTTTCAGGAGGCTATTTTCCCCCTTGTTTTGGTATGTCTAGGATTTACATATATGCGATTCTATCTTGTACCATTCTACTAACATGATATTCAGCTCCATGGCCGTGAACAGGTCTCGTCGCTCTACCACAAAATGCAAAATTGGTCGATCACGGTGGAGCGCCATCGAATTGTCCTCGACTACCTGGACGGCCCCATGACTGCTTTTCTGCATCCGACCGAGAATGGCTCCCTGTTATACTGTTACGAAGGGCGTCATGACTCCCAGCCGACGGATACGAAGCAGCTAAAGGCTATCAACACGTACTCGACCAAGCTGGTTCTGGAGCACAGAGAAGAATTCACCAAGTCCGGAAACCTAGAGTTCGTCTACGAATACGACAATAAGAAGATCTACCCGCTGCAACGCCGTTGTGTGCGTGGTGATCGTTCCGGTGAGCTCGTTGAGTACAACTCGGAGGGCTACATCACTTCCGGCTCGGCCCTGCGCGATATCAATCGTGTGGCTTTCCGTTACCGTTACCGCGAGCACCCTGGCGGGGGGCTGGATGAGGGCGATGAACTACTGCACGCTGAGTTCGTCTTGCCACACATCACCATTCGTGTCGCATGGAGCATGCCGCCGCCCACCCGGCCGCAACGGTGGGAACACTGGGTCCCGTATCCGCGTGTCACCGAGGCCACTTTCGTCAAAACCGATCGGGAGGAGGGCCAGGAAGAGGAAGTCTACCGAGCTTATTGGACGTACGATCACAAGTACCATCCGCACATCACCACGACGCTCAACGGCCGCCCCGTCAAGACCCCGGAGATGATCGAGGAGGACTGGTTCCATGTCCTGGACAAGCCGCAGCGATGCAGCTTCGCTGATGACCACCCGTTGTTGCCCTTTGCTCGCCGCCGCAACCCAGGCAAGCTGCCGACCAGCTGGCTGGCCAGGGCCTTCCGTCGCCACATCTACGTGCGCCGCATCGCCACCGCAAAGGCCCGCACGGTGCTCTGGCGCGCTTGGAAGAGTAGCAAGATGTTCGATGCGGTCACAGCACGCTGGCTGGACGAGCGCATCCTTCGCAAAGAACCGGCCCTGCGCCCTTACTGGCGCCGGCGCGATTGGGGTTGGCTGGACGGTGCCAGCAAGTACCTCGACGCACAGGTCGACACGGTGATGGCGCGGATCGACATCGACCCGGCCGTCAGCTCGTGGACGCCCCTGGCCTTTGAGATCAGCGATCTGTACAGCTTCGGCCAGGGCGGTGACGCCTGCATCAACACCCGCACGCTCTCCACCCAGATCCAGGACACAGACAAGCAGCTGCACGTTCTAGCCATGGACACGGGCACCTGGCCCAACGAACCGGGTGGTGTCTCTGCGTGTCGGCGCGATCTCGTCAACGAGCTGCAGGGCATCCGGTGGCACATCATGGCCGAGGCAGCCAACGACTACGGCGTGCCGCGCTTCCAGATCGAGCGCAATGTGCAGTCTCTCAGTGTGTTACCGCAGTGGGGGCTGGACTTCCTCAACCCGACGCACGGCGTGTTCCAGAACTATCTCGATGCCGAAGTTGTCGAGCGCTCACACGCCACTAATGCAGATGATATCCGCCGCTGCTTCGTGCCCATCCTGGCAAGTCTGGTGCGCTGTGTCCGCACCATCAAATGGACGCGACAGACCATCGAGCAGGCCACCACCGCTCTTGTCGACCTCAACGCCTACTTCGAGGCCGGCCGCAGCTGGAACGACGTCTGGATGAGCGACGTCGTCCGCCAGGCCTGGAGGGCTCTCTGGTTGGAGTATATCCCCGGCGGCCTCAATGTCGAGCAGATGGGCGAGACCCCTATCTTGGGTCAGATGGACTCTGCCTTGGATATGTGGCATCGATGTAAGTTTTATTTTTTTTCTTCCTCTTCTATCTACCCCGTTAAAGACGCCTATACTAATTTCAGACCTCTTCATCTTCTCTATCCCCATCCCCGAACGCATCCCCGATGTGTTCCAGGCCTCGCACCACTTCACGGGTGCTACGTACGGCGTCATCTGTAAGGTCAAGCGGGGTTGCGCCCTGCACGTGTGGGATCACTGCATCAGTTTCCGCGAGATGACGACCTTTCTGTCCTCGGCTGTGTCGTTTGACTCGGTGTTTGTCAACTCGACCCTGATTCCGCTGGGCCACTTGGCGTGCGTGCTGCTGGAGCACCACGCGGACGTGGTCCTGCCCTGCGCAGAATACTTCAATCCGGGTTGGGAGGTCGAGCTGGGCACGGCCGAGGGTGCGTTGCAGCACCGCCGGGCGTTTGCGCGCAAGATCGACCCGGTCGTCAACGGCATCACAAACATGGAACGCTACACACCCATCGAGGAGATCAAGACCGCAACCCCGACCGTTGTCATGCTGTCGCATATCCGTTACGTCAAAGATATTAAGACGGCCATCATGGCGACCGACCTGATTGTCAACCGGTGGGGCTTCAAGGACTACCGGCTGCACATCTACGGCGACATGGAGCGCGCCCCGGCGTACGCGTCCGAGTGCCAGGAGATCATCGCCTCCAAGGGCCTGCGCGAGCACGTCGTGCTCAAGGGGCTGGGTAACCCGACGGTCGTGCTGCAGGATGCCTGGCTGTTCATGAACTCGAGTATCTCCGAGGGCCTGCCCCTAGCCATGGGCGAGGCCGCGTTGACGGGTGTGCCGGTGGTGTGCACGGACGTCGGGGCCTCCTTCTGTGTGGTGACGGACCGAACGACAGGCAAGCGGTTCAGCGAGGTCGTTGCCCCGAACGACGGGGACTCGCTGGCGCGGGCGCAGATCCGTATCCTCGCCCTGCTGGGCGAGTGGGCGGCCTTCTCCAAGGATCCCGCGGCGCCCGTCCCCAGCTTCAGCCTGTACCCGACCGAGGAGGAAGTGCAAGCCATCTCGGAACGGATGTACGAGCAGGTCGAACAGCGACGTCAGTTGGGCATGCGCGGGCGGGCCAACGTGCTGCGTAACTTCTCGAGCCACCGGTACCTGCGCGAGCACGAGCAGATGCTCTGGCTCGGCAAGTTCCAGAGCAAGAGCTTCGTCGCACGCGGCCCGGCCTCGTCCAACGTGTCGAGCATCACGCTCAATGAAAAGGAACGGCTCTCGATCCTGGTCCAGCCGGTCGATGACGCGGATGATGAACGTAAATGGCGCAAGTGGTACACTCGCAGCAGTCGGATGACCGCCGTCGATGGCAGCCGGCTCACGGTTGACTATACTCGCAACAGTCGGTTGACTGTCGATGCCGGCAGTGCTCGGAACAGCCAGATGAGTGATTGATATGAATCTTTTTGGCATATACTACATTTTTATATACATTTGCATGTTTTTCTTTATATTTATACTTGATAGAATATCACTAATGGCATAATCATGATCTCAGACTTGTATAAGTTGATTGTCAATCCCGTAATCTGTAGATTAAACATGGCAAGTTATCAGGTAAAACCCTAACCCTAATCAACAACTTAGCAGTTCACCTGCAGTCTTTGATAGACAGAATAACTATTAATATCTATTGACTACAAATATTCAGGGTCATTAAAGGGTATTTTAGGATTGAAGCGGCCCGCAATTAATCGTTCCAGGGACTCGTGGACCCTTAATCTGTAAGCTTGGGATGTCTCGGTCTATAACACGGGATGTCTGAAATTAATTAATCTTACCAAATCCGATACTTGAATCAGCCCTGGTAGTATCAACCATCACTATAAGTATGACCATAAATCCTAGTTTTATCTTACCAGTTGATTCTCCCACTTGACATTATAGCCTGGTGCTTTTCCTTCTTTCTTTCCATCTTTCCATTCCATCTTTCCATCTTTCCATCTTTCCATCTTTCCATCTTTCCATCTTTCCATCTTTTCATTCTTTCTTTCTCTTCCACTCATTCCGAGAAATCAAAATGCTCCCTCTTCTCCTCCTGTCGCTCTCGTCCCTCGTCAGCGCCGACTCCTGGGGCGGCAGCGTCTCTCTCGGCCCAACCACGTCGGACATCATCCACGCCGTGACGACGATCATCCCCGGCGAGGCGCCCCCGACGCAGAACGGCGAGCTGTTCCTGTGGCCGGGCATGAGCAACGGCACCGGCGATCTCATCCAGACCACGCTCGAAAGCTGGCCCAGCAACGCCTGGTGCGGCGCCACGACGGGCCAGTGGTGCGTGCGCGCCTCCATCTTCGGCTCCTTTGGCCAGCTCTCGGGCACGGGCGAGCCTGTCAGCGGCGACGATCTCGTTCGCATCGAATATACCCTGCTCGCCGACGATGTGACTTGGATCCAGAACGTCACCAACGCTCGCACGGGGGCTTATTTGTCTAGTTACTCCTATCCGGCGGGGCCGTACATGACGGGGTAGGAGCTCTCTATACAACTCGATATTGCTTTCATAACAATATATATACATACTACTACCTAGGATAGTTATATACTAACTCATCAAGGTACGGAACTGGCACCGAATGCGATGATGATTGTTCCGGAACCGTCGCCGCCCAGACATACATCAACACGACCATCACCCTGCGCAGCGCCGATCCCGACTTTGGCGACACCATCGCCGTCGCCGAGGGAGGCACCTATACCGATCTGGCCTCCAGCGAGGGCGGCAAGGTCTGGTCCATTGCCACCATTAGTATTCCCGCCATGACGGCTGCCTCTTCTGCTGCCTCTGCTGCCTCTGCTGCCACTTCTGCTGCTGCTGCTGTTGGCTCTTCGGTGCCTGAGGCATCTGCTGCTGAGACCCCTGTGCCTGAGGCATCCACTTCAGTGCCTGAGGCTTATTCAGTTCCTCAGGCATCTCACATGCCTGAGGCATCTACTATGCCTGCATCCGCTGTTGAGACTCAACCTTCTTCTGCTTCCCCCTCCAAGTCCAAAGCCTGCAAGGCCTCCTACTCCTCCGTGGCCGTCAACGTCGACTCCGCGACCACCGTCGCCGTCGCCGTCGCCGCCGCCGACTCGGGCTCGACAACAACCCCTGCCGCTGTTGCTGTGGCCGAGACCTCCGCCGTCTCCGTCTCCGTCGTCACCTCGGTCGTCACCTCCACCGTCGTCTCCACGGTCGAGGTCACCGTCACCTCGCAGTCTCCCTGTGGTGCCTCTGACGGCTCTGGTGCCTCTCCCTCTGGCTACGGCCACGGCCACCGTCTTCGTCGTCACTAGTGGTGGCATTCTAAGCTTCATTGTATGTAACTGGTTCAATGCAGCTGGTTCTGTATTAGATATACTGCTAGCTATGTGGACATTGTTCCACCTGTAACTGTAGTGTATGATTATTTGCCACTACATACATGACATGAAAATAAACATATCAAGTATCGAATGACATCATGGATAGACTTTCTCATCAGATGACCCGACCAAAATGTCAACTCTAAGATGAATGAACCATGGTGTGGGAATTTCCATCCAGTCACAATAGTTGTCCTGGAGACTATGATGCGTATATTGAAGTATATCACTGAATACTTATTCAGGCGTGGTCCTCGATCTCACCATACCATATCTTTATTGATATCATTATTGCTACCATTATTGATACGCTCTTCATCATGTCTCAGGGTACGTCAGCTAGGAGAGAGGATAATAAGAGATTATATACTAATCTGATAGATAACCAGCACCACGGCCTGATGGACCGGCTCTTCCATCACCACCATCGCCACAAGGAAACCCAGGACCAGAATCTGAACCAGGACCAGCCGGTCCAGCAAGACATGGCGAGAAAGGAAGAGCAGGACTTGAGCAGGGGTGAAAATAACCTGAACGACAACGTCAACACCATGGACCAGAATCCACACCCGGATCCCATGAAAGAAGGCGAGATGGACAAAGTCCGCGATTACCTGCGCAAGGACGAGGAGCTGGAGGAAGAAGGACGGACTTATGGCGGATTGATGTAAGAATTCATCAGTGAATAAGCCATTATAGAGTACACCATGGAAAGAAGAAGAAAAATAGGCTAGTGAGGTTAACTGTTCTGGAGATAGGTACTATCTTCGTATATAGTGGGAGGCTCATTATGCGATGGTCTTGACTAGTTATAATCAATAATAATGATCAATAATTGATTTAGTACTTAAATTGTAAACTAATAATAAAATAAATAAAAGAATATTCGACTAATAAATAAAAAAACAAAAATGTGAACAAAAATAAATCGACCGACGCAGGATTCGAACCTGCCATCTCTCGCACCGGAAACGAGCGCCTTAACCACTAGGCCAGCCGGCCGTTGGAAACATTCTCCAGTATTTTGACTTGATAGCATTCATAATTCTTTCATTCTTAGGCCAGGCGATTAGCTTAGTTTAGTGGTAAGACTTCAACTCACTTATTCTATCTTCCCCTCGCATGACTAACTAGGTAGTTTACAGAGTCAAAGGTATTTATTGTGAGCTCGGCCACCTCCTCAGGCGTCCAGTCCAAGACTCCAGTGAAGATCTTGGGCTGATTCCACTGCAGCAATAAAGAAACTCACGACTCAATATTCGCCCTTGCGGAAGCTTTGGTATCGGCCGCGAGAGCTGAGTGAGACGTTGTCATCAGTCTCCACCGTATCCTTTGATTCGCCGCCTATTCCAACAACATCGGGAATCAAGTCTGGGTTGACGACTTCAGCCATGGTTGACAACTTGACAAGTTGACAGGTCACAAATGGATTACAGATGGATCTTGGGCCATGCCAGCTGCGTCAGCTGTTCTCATGGCGATGGGTTCAGCGCAGAAACCCTCTGCCATGGCGAGTTTATTGGCGGAACCCCTGGCGTTGACAAAAGTAAGGCCCGTCCTGTTCGGTCATTTTCCGTCGCTTGTGGATTGACGGATTCGGAAGGATTTCGCTCTATATAAGCTTATTAAGCCGCTTTACATACACTTCTAGAAATATATCTATGGACGCCTGATACAGTTTTTAGTTGGTCGCCTTTTTGCTTACCCGAACCCGATGACTGGCCTGTCAGCCTAATGAATGACCTTGAATTATTGCTGTTGAGATAAGCAATAAACTCTGCCTCTTCACTGTTCTATAAGTATAGGGTTCTATAAATAGCTGACTTAAGCTACTCGATTCATAAGTATTTCACTATTTGACCAGCTAGATTAGCTTGTGACAGTAATGAATAGATCAACCTTACTAAAACTAGGTTTAGCTATGGGCTGTTTTTTTTTAAATCTAGTTGAGCATGTCGGCATATCTTGTTGTGGCTGGCCTGATGATCCATAGAGATAATAAGACTTTCACTATACAGAGTTCACTACCCATGATAGAACGCCTGAAAAAGGTGAAAGGTATAAAGACCCAGCTGGTCTCACTTATGACACACCAAGACTAGCACCAAAGCAACATTCCAAGATCAAAGAAGTATAAAACCAATCGCCATGAAGACATCTGCCATTGCTACTGCGTTCTCTGCCTTTGCCGCTCTGGCAGGCGCCAACCCCGTCACCTCGCGCGACGTCTTCCAGGTCGGGATCACCTTCAACGGCGCAGACGGCTCCTCCTTCAGCCAGAACTTCCCTGCCGACACAAGCCTCGTGAAGATTAGTCCGTTGCCCCATTTGAGTCATGGGTTTGCGATGAGATAGACAGAAACTGATTTGTTGTAGCAAACCCCCTCAGCGTGACTAGCATCTCCTCGTCTGGCGGCGGATTCTGCACCTTCACGGGGGTCGATGGGACCAAGACCGTTGTGGTGGGCGAGGAGACTGTCTCCGTGGGACCCCCTCAGGCTCAAACGTATGGATCCTGCGATATCTTGTAGCACAATTTCTTCCGTGATTTGGTGTCTAGGCTACTCCATAGTCACAATGCTATAATATATAGTACTTCTGTCTAGTCTATTAATTTGAGTATTATCTAGATGGTACTAGTACTCCATACTCCCTCGACAGCCGCGACCGCTTATCGCTTATCGCAGTAGCGCCGGGTCGGCCCGACACTAGTTCCTCCGCCACGCATGTGCCACGAGGCTCGAACGAGACCACGAGGCACCCTTGTTCTGCATGGAGTATTTCGACTGCATGCATTGCAGAGTATACCCAGAGTACCCAGAGTACAGCATGGTGTGTTGTTTCTTATCAGTATACGAGTGAATAGCCGATTTTCAGTAGATAGAGGTCAGTCAGCTGATTACAATGTAGTAGTGCCATGAACCCGGCTATAGTATACTAACTAGTTGTGTTATACATAAGGTCCTTACAAGGTCAATAGCCTGGTGATACAAGTATCTACTGAGGTAGTAGACTAGTTAGTCCACTTGGATGTCTCCATAACTTGCCCTGGCAAATAGACATTTTTCATCAATTTATGAATGAACTCGGTAGCAGGACATACCGCTATCTCCGATATGACTCACTTACTGCATTCAGATTAGTTTTCGTTCCTTCTTTTTTTTTTAGGTTATCTCGGCTGGGTCGGCTGGAACGCGGGAAAGTATTTATACCCCGCACCCACTTCCCCCCGCACTATTTTCCCTTCTCCCTTCTATCTTTCATTTCAATTTCAATTTAAAACAATCGTTGCAATGCCTCAACTCCATACTGGAAACTCCATCCCCGCCATCGGGTTCGGATGCGCAGGCTGGGGCACTGGCCCCGACGCGGCGGAGGATCTCTTCGATAAGAAATTCGAGGCGGCGTACGCAAGCGGTTACAGGTGTGTTGGAAGTCATTATACTTTCATTGTGATACTGACTGGATCATCAAAGATTGTATGATTGTGCAGAGGAATATGGCCGTAAGTCTTTCCCTTTCTTCTAACTGTAGACGACTAATACTGACAATATAGCTGTTGAAAATGGTACCCTCCACGTTTATATATATATATATCTCTCTCTCTCTCTCTCTTCCATCTTTATTTAACACCATTTAGATATTGGCCGGTTGACCACCCCCGTGCGCGAGCAAGTATATCTCCTCACAAAATGCCGTGATTACCGGCCCGGCGATACTGTGGCGACGGTTCTCCCCCGGCTGCAGGCTTCGGTGCGACGGATGTGTCCTGGGATGGAGAAGCCGTGTGTGGATCTGTTCCTGATCCATGAGCCGGTGATCGGGCCTGAGGGGAGAGTTGTCATGTGGGAGGCTTTGGTTGAGGTATTTATCTTTTGATCGATCCTTTCTTCTTTGATGTATACTCACCTTGCCTAGTTGCAAAAGCTCGGCGAGACCAAGGATATCGGCGTGTCGAATTTGTATGATCATTCTACACTCTTCTATCTTTTTTTTTTTTCTAACTCTCTAGTGGATTGAAGCATCTTCTTACCCTCCCTGCTCCGAAGCCGGTGGTGAACCAGGTGGAACTGCATCCTTGGTGCCAACACCGCGAGATGGTGGAATACTGCAATAAGAATGGTACTTTTTCTCATTGAATTTGAATATACATGGAATTTTTTTTTAGTAATGAGCAGGCATCATCATGCAATGCTACGCACCCAACGCGCGCAACAAACACGCCGACAATCCTGTGCTGCAGGAGATCTCCCAGAGCGTCAACCGCTCGCCGACGCAGGTTCTTCTCCGCTGGTCGATCCAACATGGGTGGGTTTTCTTTTATATTTACACTGTTCATCTTCCTATTGACTTACTCGAAATAGATACATCCCTCTCCCCAAGTCGGACCATGCAGAGAGAATCAAGCAGAACATCGAGGTGTTTGACTTCACCCTCTCGGAGGAACAGATGGAGAGACTGGATGCTCTGGGGGCGGATGGCGACCACCCTGTGTGCAAGAGCTATGATGATTTCTGCGATTGAATAATTAGAATAATCCTTATTCACTGGTCTTATCTTATCGCGGTCCGCCGAGTTCGGCCTCGGACGGACTCTCCGTCCGGATGAATTAATTCAATTCCTCAATCCATTCCATCATTCCATCAATCCATCAGTTCTTCTTTCTTTTTCTTCTTCTCTCTCAGTTCTCTAGCCTCCATCTAATCTCCTTTCCTATCTCAAAATGAGAACAATCGCTCCCACCGCCCGAATCCTCTACGTCGGCCTCGACCCCGCCGGCGAAGAGTGTTTCCGCCAGTTAATCGCCGCTGGTATGAGTGCCTCTTTAATACCTGCTGAGCCATGCAATGCTAATTAAACAGGAGCCAAACAATTCACCATCCTCAACGACAAGATCCTCGACGAGGCAGATGTGGCGAGAAACCCCTGGCTCTCGGCGGGGGTGGGGGAGCCAGTAGCCAAGGGAATCGCGGGGTACTTACTTCTTCTAAAGCAGTATGACATAATAATCATCAAAGCTAACATTATACCAAGACATCTGGCAAAATACGATGTCACGGTTGAAACCCGCGTCGAGGTGTGTATTAATGTATTTCCTGACGCTTTGATGTTCTGTTCTTATGATAGTCAAGAACCCCCTCCTCACAGAAGATGTCCTCTCTTTCTCACTCGCCATCACCATGAACGCACCCCGGGAGGTGGAAGTGTTCCTTGGAAAGATTCTATACGAGGGTATTCTTATAAATCATCTTATATCTTATATTTATATACTGATTATTAGCACCCCCCCGCGCCCTGATCATCTCTCGCTGCGATGGCTTCAACGTCAAGATGCGCAGTCAATATCGTTCCCACAAGAGTATCTCCCCTCTCTCCCTCAAGATTTCTGTCTATCAATTCAATACTAAGTGTAGGTAGACCTTGATGATTCGACCGTCATTGAGGGCATCGATCTAGTCCCCCATCCGGAAGACGCCACTCCAGAGAAATGCGAAAGAGGTGAGAAGAAGATTTTTCCTAATTCAAGATTTGCCATATTCTAAACGGTATATAGTCTCCGCTCTTCTGAAAGAACAGTTTGACCTCTCCTCTCCATCCTTCCAATCTGGCGCCGCCCTCCTCTACGCGGCGGGAGCGGTCTTCGCCTCCGTCAAGGGATACCAGCCTGCTCATCGGCCCGGGGCTGTCACCCTGCCCGGCCATGAGGGAGAGGTCATCGCCTTGATTGAGAGTATCAAGGCGGAGAAAGGGTTGACTGTGTCTGTTGACGAGGAGGATGTCAGATCATGGTTCGTGGACTCTACTATTCATATATCCAATCCTTTTTTGCTGACTGTTAGCCTCGCAAACGGCTTCACTGGAGTCCCCTTTACGGCGACGTTGATGGGCGGGATGATTGCCGGCGAGGGCATCACTCTCCTCTCCAGTCGGGGGAAGCCTATCAATGTCGCCATTGCGGATCTACTGGCGAGGTGTGCGCTGGGGATCCCGGCGTCTACTGTATAAATAAGATATACTAGACTATAATACATAGATAGTATATAATATATATAATATATAGTATGTACTATAAGTCTAGTGTGATAAGGTTATTGATAAATGCTTAAACAAAGGTAAAAGTGAGTTAGAGAGAGAAATAAAAGTTAATGGGGTATCACCTTTAAGCCCTTTAGACTCATAAAGATGAACAGGTAGTAGCTGTTAATAAGATAGTATTAGGTGCTAGGATTTAATAATACTAATTAGCTTTAATAGTATATACTAACCCTAGTAGTTACTCACTAAGGATTTGGCCTCCACCCATATCTATGTAGTACCACCTTTAGGAAGCTTAGACAATCATCATTACATGTTTTATTCAATTCCATTGGCCCTAATTCCTTTATTCTTTATCACAAGGTAGAAGATACCTTATCTCTCACTATACCAATATTGAAGGCTTACTCTTTTAGATTTAGACCCTGGGGACTCGACTTGTCCTGGCCGATCAGCCAATGGTCTCCAGGAATTACCTCTTTGGTGCCCTATCGCGTACCTGGATTACTGATGCCCCGAAATCCTTCAGGTATAAGTAGTACGCGTCAGCGTTGCCAATGGTAATTCTCTCCTGGTAGACTCCAACCATGGACAGCACTTTAAAAAATGGAACGATTTGTTCCTCATTGAAAATCCTCATGATACATGGTATGCATGCCAGGATGTGAACCCCAAGAGGAAACGGAAACCCTAACATTCAAAACCCTAGGGTACACAGAGACCGGGGAATCGTTCCGCGCCGACATCCAGGCCTTGGAGCAAGCCCTGCAGGACGCATTCCCCGCGGCGCCTGCCCCGGGCTTCCACCCCGACTACCCCGGGGGCGTGGAACTAGTGTTTCCAACGGGGACCTGGCGCCTCAAACCGACCGACTGGGCGCGGTATATCCCCGGGACGGATCCCGGGTACGGCTGGTTTTACAAAGTCCCGGACGACGACGAGTTCCCGGGGCTGCTTGACGGGCTGGACAAGCTGGGGAAGACCATGCGCGACGACGGGCCCTTTGCAGGAGTCATCGGGTTTTCCCAGGGGGGATTCTTGGCCGGCCTGATCACCAGCCTGCTCGAACCCGGCCGCGAGCAGATCTTTGCCACAGAGACAGAAGAGAGCGGAGGCATTCCCTTTCCAGAATCCTTCAAGGGTGTTCCCCCGATCAAGTTTTCCATCACCTGCTGCGGATTTGCGGGACTGAGTCCTCGCTACAAGGCTTTTTACTCCCCCAAGATCGCGGGGCCGATGCTCCATGTTAACGGCCAGTTTGACGATATCGTGTTTGACAAGAGGAGCCGCACGTTGATCGATGCCACGACTGGGTCGGAGGAGGAAAAGGTTCTGGTGCACCCGGGGAAACACACAGTACCCACGTCCAAGCTGTATACTGATGCGATGATCATGTTTATCAGAGCTCATCTCTCCAGCTAGAATATACCCTGGTAGTATATAAACTGAGCCTTGATGGATTCAACGCTTAAAATCATATTCCTTTAGTCTTATCCTATGCTCTATATTCACTAGGAGTGGTGTTTAGGCTTATTATCTTAAAAGGTATCTTTAACTTTACTAAAGTGATTAATTTAACTCTCTGAACAGCTCTATTGTAGTTATATCAACAGTCTTGGCTGTCTTAAGGCTGATTAAGTTTCTACTTGATATTATGAATTCTATCATCCTGATAAGCAGTGTACTCTATAGAGGGCAGGCTAACACTAGAAAAAGCTATAAATGCCTGGATTAGAGCCTACTCAATCCACAAGTTAAGGAAAACAAAAGTCAAACAGCTTTCCCTTTAAGACTATATATGTTGATGTCATGATTATTTAATATAAGAACTTCATATACTGGACTATCTGAATAATCATATCACTTGGCACCTCTTAGTGAATTGGGCTTAGGGTTTTTCCCATTGCTGCCCTTGGTTCCCCTAGATATACGTCTCTTGCCCAGTCCATGATAGTCGACGATGAGCACGAGTTCCCAGTATATAGAGTACTTGCTATAGTATCACTTCTAAAGAGACAAGTAGAGTTCTGTAGATTACCTCTTCTGACCCAAATCATTGTTCAAATCTTATCTAACTATGGATCAAATGGCCAGTACCGCTCATACTCGAGCCTCTCCTCCTCCGTTGCAGCCAATTGGGCCAACATCTGACTCTTGACCTGTGCAAGGACAGCCTTACATTCAGCATATCTCTCCTGCTCAATGAATTGAATCGGGAATGGAACCTCGCTGGCGACGGCAGGTGAATCCTTCCATGTATGCTCCAGATCGACCAGCAGCGATTGGAAATGCGCCTCGCCGTACTCGAACATCCGGTGGGCAAGGAAAATCAGCCCGTACGCCGCCGTCTTGCGGAACTCGACTACACGGTATAGGTTTGCGTTCTTAGCATGCATGAGTTTCCGCCATCCAACCAATATGTTCTGTAGAGTATATTCCTGTACAGCTGCAAACCGGTCCTCTGGGGAAAGCCCGGTAAGACTCGGCCGTGGCGCCAGATCAAGCGTCTCTCAGGCTCCAGGCCGTCAAAGTCGAGAAAGGCTGGGTCAGGGTTATGGTTGAAGAGGGGGGAGATGTGGCAAGACTGCCAGTCGATGATCCCTGTGATCCTCTCTGGGTTCTGGGGATCTACAAAGACATTATCGTCATGTAGATCATTGTGCCATAGATATGGTTTGGTGATGGCTACGGCAGTTGGGATAAGGAAGTCAATAATCTGTTGATACCATGTCAACGCCGTGATCTTGTTCTCTGTGTTTGGCTGGTAAAGCTTAGGACCACAGAACAAGGCGATCTGTTTAGGGGGTTTCAAGGACTGGATTGCCTTGATCTCTCGTGTTCCTACTGCTTGCAGATGCTGTAGAAGAGAGGGCCCTATCAATTCATCAGCAGCTGTATAAGACATGAATCATACTGATACTTACATGGCCCTCTTTCAATATTCAACAATCCCTGCCTGTAGATGGGCCTATAGTAAACTTTGGATCTCTGACGATGGTATCATGTTTGACATAGTGACTGTCTACTGATGGCTGCACATCGCCAGCATAATATAGACTGCCGTAGTGTGAGAATGAAACGCTCAGCCACTGCTTCTGGAGACAGGTCATGGCAAGAAGCACCTGGAGCTTCTGGGGTAGAGAGATTCTATCCCAGACTTGGGACAGTGGCATACCCTCTACTTTCTGCATGATGATGAATTCAGCCCCGACAGGGTGTGATTCTGCTTGTGAGTTCCATGTGTAGACATGAGGTGCTGGAGTATCTAGAATATTCCTGGCCTTGACCAGCTGTCAGCAAATTTTTATATTCTAGGACTATAATATTCCTAGAATATAATATTCCTAGAATATAATATTCCTAGAATATAATTATATAGAGTCAACATACAAAGTCCATTGTGGCGACTTCACTGGCTGTAGTAAAGTGTGGGATGCCAGCATTCGGGTTGGGCACCTTGGCGACGACTTCTCGGCCGTTGTCCATTGTTATAAGGAATGCTTTATTGAACATGCCGTCGGGATACTTTGTGATTGAAACACATTGAGCAGCACCGACGGAGTCCGCTGCAACTCTTGCAAGTCTGTTCAAGTCGAATCTGATCTCTCGCTTGCGAAGATTCTCTGCCTCCTCTACCAGAAAGCGGCCACGTGTGAATTTGAAGAATTCATCATTGGAATTCCAGTCTGGAGATGAGTCAGAAGATAACAACCCGTGCTCTAGATGCTTACCTGTCTGAGGAGAGTCCATACTGGTCGACTGGTGGTGATATGATGATATTGGGGTTTTGGAGATCGAGTGGGAGTGTATTGTCCTTTGAACAGAGCACCAAAGACGCGCAGATATAGATCGGCGCATGTTTTTGAATTGTACTATTTTCTAGCGATTATTCAGCACTTGAAGGGGATTTCTGATGAGATGATGAGATGATGAGATGATGGAGATGATGCACCCTCTCAAGTCACATGGAATCACATGTTTCCACGTGACCAAACTGATACCTCAGACAACGCCAGGGTTGAAATAGTCAACATGTAGTTTAATATAAATAGTCTAGACTCAATCACGACTTTTACTATTTCTTACATTTAGCTGAATATTCTGCAAGGTAGGAAGTCTTTAAGCTGCTAGCTGATTGACTAATAATATAGGATATTCCTGATAATCTGTAAAAAGCTAATTGATATATACAGAAGACATGATATTTCCATGACGCTGCTTTAGGTGATCCAGCATGGCCTGGTCCGAATCAAAGCCTCGATGTTTGGTGGAGTGAGATTCACACTCAAAGCAATACCAAATGTGTCCATGGCTGTCCATGACACCCGGAAGCCCCGGCTGTCCGATGAAGCTGGCATGGTGGTCCCGTAAGTGTTCGAGTATCTCGGCTGCACTCCAGAAGTAGTCGCCATGGTCTGCGCAGGTGTAGGAATTCATGGCTTATATTTCTAGTATAATAAATAATGTGAGGTGTGAACCAAAGTGAATTGTAAAAGATGAAAAGAAGAAAGAAAGAATTGGATCAACGCGGGGGCTGGTCTGTGCGCGCGCTAGTGAACATCTGGATAGTAAACCCTAACCCTAACCCATCCCTAACCCTAACCATAGTATTACCCTAGCATAACCCTAACCCTAACCACTGTCTTACCATTGTACTCCTGAACATTGATATTCAAGAGTGAGAGTGGGAAGCGCTTTATAGACTACATTCAGAGCAGTACAAGGTTAGGGTTACTGGCGAATACATCAGCATGTTACAAGAGTATATAGAGTATAGCTGATCTTATGGTATATCTTTCAAGGCTTCCCTGATGACATCTCCCAATTTGTTGACCAGAGGCGGCGCAACCATCGACAGGTGGTCTGCATAGTATCATCAGTATCATTAGTATCATTGTAAATAGGATAAAGATAAATACCAGCATCAACTGTGTGAATGTGTATATTAGTTAATAACTGCTCCCACCCATTTGTGCCAAACGTATTCCGCGGAGAAAAGAACCAAGATTTCAACTTGTCCGTCATGGTTTCCTGCGAGACGTCTCCGCCCATCCACGCATACCCGGTCAGGGAATCGTCGTGTTCCTCTCCATTCTCATTCTGGTTGACTCCCTTGCTTGCCCAGATGAGATGTGTGGGAGCATTCGAGCTCGACATACCCATAGGAGCATACGTCTTTGCATTCTCCATCGAAGCAACCATGTGTCGTTTCTGGGTATCGGTAAAGGTGGGGAACATCTTACTGATCCGCGTCGTGATATTCGCCAACGGTCCAGTGCCGATGCCATCGAGAGAAAACCGATTCGCGATCGATACGTCCGGGGGAACGTACATGTCTATAATCAGGAGGGCGGAGACTTCTTCCCCCTGCCGACGCAACTGGTAGACCATCTCGTAGGCGTAGAGACTGGCGAACGAGTAGCCGCCGAGCAGGTAGGGACCCACAGGCTGCGTATGCTTCATGATGGCAATGTATGCCCGAGCCAGCTCGGGCACACTCAGCCTGTTCTTCTCGGGACACGAGGAAAAGGGCGATTCCAGCCCGTAGATGGCGCGGTCCATGGCCGGGAAGTGTGTGTATACAGCGACACTCCCGCTGCTTTCGGAGACGAGGAAGAGGGGGGTTTTCTTCCTCCCATCGACGGTGCTCGCTTGAAGCAGGATGCTCTTGTGTTTTAAGTCTGCGGCTGCGAGAGTCTGTTCTGCTTGCTGGAGAGTAGGGAAGTTGTTGAAGAACGCTGCCGGAAGAACACTCCCTGTCCGTTTGTTGATCTCGGCAATGATGGCAATGCCCAGATGGGAATCGACTCCCAGATCTGCAAATGCTCTTGCGGTCTGGACTTCTTCCAGACTGATTCCAGTCATTCTGGCCACGGTCTGCAGCAGGGTGGTATAGTCTGTTTTGTGCTTTATTCTAGTATATTCGGCGTCAGTATAGTCATCATGTGTATACAAGCCGGTGATGGTCATGAATGTCTGCTTGCTGATCCTTTGAAACCTGATATTCGTCATCACCCCAACCTGTTCGTTCCGCCTGAAGAGATAGGAACTGCAGGTTGCCGTGTCGTCCGTCCTGTCGGTAATGACAGTGTAGATCCGTAATGGCGAGTCGAGAGAGCCGTGCAGAGAGACCCTCTCGATCCTGTTCGCAATGTACAGACCGTCATCGAGATCGCAGTTCAACAGGAAACCAGGCAGATGGACCATCGCATCCAGGACGAACACCGAGTCACAGCGAGCAGGAACGTCGGCCAGGGCATCCCGGTCGTCTCCT
Organism: Penicilliopsis zonata CBS 506.65; assembly: GCF_001890105.1. NCBI lineage: Eukaryota > Fungi > Ascomycota > Eurotiomycetes > Eurotiales > Aspergillaceae > Penicilliopsis > Penicilliopsis zonata. The sequence goes on from NW_019208921.1 coordinate 564,629, forward strand.
CCATCCACGGCGATGTTCTCCAGGACTCTGAACGGGAGGGCGTATTTCACCACCCGGTCGAACAGTTTGTAGAAGAAGTGGCCGGGGAGTTTGTTCGATGCGTCTGAGAGACCGTCCATTCGAGAGAGTGCACCCTGCGGCACGCTTCTCTTCTGGACGCTGTCAAATTGGCACGTCGCATGGACGGTGGACGATGACTGCACGGTTACCATCCCGTCTGTGGTATCGACCGTGACGTTATCCCCGTTCAGCAAGGGAGTCTTCATCTGCAGGTCGACCAGATCTCGAGATGGAGGAGCAAATGGAGCTGCCATTTCGATCAACACCGATGCCGGCGCAATCGCCACGCCATGCACGACGTGTCCTTGGATGAGCTGGACGAGGGAAGCAGAGGAAGACGGCCGAGATGCGTGGTTATATACCCTCCAAAAGTGCGTCGCATCGAACGCGTACGTCGGCAGATCAAGCAAGGAGAGACCGGCGAGATAGTCTTCGTGGAACACCCCCCAGTCGACATCCAGCGCCGCCAGACACTCACTCAAGACCTTCCAGTCGGACTGTCCTCGCTGGAGAGTGGGTTTCCTTGTGGTGTTCGGCAGGGACGAAGCCAGCATCTTCACGAGCGTTGGATGCGGGCCTATCTCGACCACCACCTCGTCAGCAATGAGTCTCTTCACCGTCTGCATCGCGGCTGTGAAGTTCACGGGCTGCCGGGTCTGGCGGATGAGATAGTCGGCGTCAAAGACCTGCTGGATATCCCCGGTCAATGTCGATATTATCGGGATCGCAGGTGCTTTGAACTGAACCCGACTGGCGATCGTCCTGTACTCGTCCAGGATACACTCCATCTGCGAGGAATGAAAGGCGTACGGGACAGAGAGGAGAGTGCATTGAACAGTGTGTTCAGTGTCTTGCAGGGCAATCTTGACCTTCTCGAGAGCCTCTACTGGGCCACTGATCACCGTCGACGACCCGTTCAAACAGGAGACTTCAGCTCCTGCGCCTTTATAGTCGAACTCCTCCAGCAAGTCCTTGGAGACACTCATCATGCCGTAGTCGTTTCCTCTGGCATGTTCTTGCAGCAAAAGCGCCCGACAATGGACCAGGTACAGCGTGTCCACCACCGACAGCACGCCGGCAACGCACAGCGCCGCGTACTCCCCGAGACTGTGGCCCATCACCAAGCCGGGAGTGATTCCAAGGGAGTGTAGATATGTGGCCAGTCCGATCTCCAGGGCAACAAGCGCAGTCGGGGTCTCTGCCTGGGTATTGGCATCCTGGAGACTCTCTATAAAAGAAAACCCCTGGCTGTTGCAGAGTGACTCGTAGCCGTCCAGAATTCGTTGGAAGCGCGGGCAGGTGTGGTACAATGTCGTTCCCATGCCCGGATACGACGCCCCCTGGCCGGTGAATACGAAGACGGCGTGGTTGGAGATCTTCCTAGGCGGGGGAACCCCCATCGCGAGTCCTTTCTTGAGTTCCTCGATGCTTTCCACGACAAATCTCTGCTGGTGGATATGGTGCATCCGTCGAGTGAGCGTGTACGCCAGATCAGGCAGATCGACATCGTCGGTCTTGTCAAGATGGACGAGTAGGCGCTCGCGGTTCATCTGCAGCGAACGCAGCGTCCGGCCGGAGAGAACGACGATCTGGTGGCTTCGCGGGTCTTTTCTTCCCTTCTTCTTCTTCTTCTCCCGTTGAATCCTCTCTGGCTGTCCAAGGAGAAGACTGGTATTCCCCCCTGCTGCATCGAAGCTGTTGACCACCACATCGCCGGGGGGGAGGGAGATTGTTTCAGTGGGAATGAGGTTGTTGGGGATGAAATCAAGGCTTGACTGAAGTAGTCCAGGTTGAGCAGGAATCAGGCCATGTTTCATGATCAAACAGCATTTGATCAAGGAAGAAACGCCCGCGGCGGCTTCTGCATGTCCAATACTCGCCTTCAACGCCCCAACATGCAACGGCTTCAACACACCCGTCACGCTCTTCATTTCAACCTGGTCTCCTGCTTGGGTGCCTGTGCCGTGCATTTCCACATAGCTGATGGCAGGATCCTCGCGATTCCCCAGTAACGTCTTGAACAGCTCCCTTTGCGCCTGTTCGCCAGGGTACGTGATTGACGCATCTTCCCCGGCGTTGGTGTTGCGAGCAGACCCCTTGATGACAGCAAGGATGTGATCGTTCGAGCGGATCGCGTCCTCTTCACGTTTGAGAATGACGGTCCCCACGGCTTCGCCCCGACAATATCCATCCGCCTCGGGGGAAAAGGTCTTGCAGGCCCCCGTGCGGGAGAGAAACCTGCCCCGACTGAAGCCCGAGAAGTATTCCGGGATCAAACAGACGTTTCCTCCCCCGACCACCGCCATCTCACACTCGCGTCGCTTCAATGCCGCACACGCCAGATGGACCGCCGTGGCAGACGACGAACACCCCGTGTCGATCGAGTAATACCCGCCTCCGAACGCGAAGAAATGGCTCACCCGCCCGGGCGCGAACGACCGGTTCGTCCCCTGCAGGTAATGCGACTGGATGCCTTGTTGTTCGAGCACGGTTCTCCAGTCGTCAGTCGACTGGCTGAAATAGACAGCCACCCTAGATTTGTCGCTGCTGAGGGGATTGTATCCCGCCATCTCCAACGCTTCGTAGGTCGTCGTCAGGAACAGGCGTTGCAGGGGATCCATCTGGGCGGCCTCATGCGGCGAGATGTTGAACAGACGATGGTCGAACAGGCCAGGGTGCGCCAGAAAACAGCCGAATCGCGTGGCGGTTGAGTTGTGCTGCTGCTCACTTGCATCGTAAACAGTCGATATGTTGAATCGAGAAGGGGGGATCTGCAAGTCAGTCTAGCCCTAGCCCTAAGCCCTAAGCCCTAACATAACCCTAAAGAATCAACTTGCCTCTTCATGGAGATCCTTCTCCAAAACATCCCACAATCCATCCACCCCATCGCAGCCAGGAAACCTCCCTGCCATCCCAACAATGGCGATCCCGTCCATCTCCTCCCGGGGAAGAGGGTAGCGAGTCAATCCGTCCACAGGATACGTGAACTCGCCAATTCCGATGCTCTCGGGAGGAACGCTCCCCCATCGACAAGGCTGTTGGAGGATTGCGACTGCAGCGTCATTGCATTCCTGTATCCCAGAGGTGTATAGCTGCATGGCACTTATCGTCAAATGAGACGCATGGAGTGCATAACAGGGAGAAGAAGCTTGTTGCATCATCTGGCCCAGTCTCCCTACCGGACCGAAGACGGCCGTCCATTCATCGCCAACCACTCCGATATACACCTGTCGAAGAGGGGGGTGGGCTGCGTTCTCGCCATCCAGCCATCGCTGGATATCGGGCTGTTGGTGCTTGGGGATAATACAATATCCCCATTCATCGATAAGAGACCGTCGAGCCAGTTCAATCCCAACGTATAGACTGGTCACAACGGCTTCAATCCCGATCCTTGTTATTTGGGAGGTGTCTTGTGCCGAAGCCGTACAGGCGGATAATAGACCGAGATGAAGGCCCGTGGCTTCGTTGTTCAATACGGTGGGATTGTCTTGTGCGTGACTTGAATTATCAATGAGAAATTCACTACAACTTATATTAGGGACTCGCAAGAACTTACATGAGAAACTCCCCAATCTGACAAATAGTCAGATAGACACAAGAAGCAACGCGACCATGCTGGCCTTGTATCAGACTGGAAACCCTCAGCGAGTCTCTCTCTTCGATGGGAACGGAGTGTAAATGCGCGGAAATGGCGTCTGACACGGCGTGCAGGAAATACTCGAGCTGCGGGCGTGTTTGGGATAGTTGGTACAGCTGCTGCAGGGCAGTCTTGTCGACTGCGTCGCCGAAGATGAGCATCCTCAGTGGAAGGTGTCGTGATGAGTGGAGGATGGCTATGATGGCTATGATGGCTATAAAGGCTATGATGGCTATGAATCGGCTATTTATATTTGGCTATTTATGGCTTGGCTGCTTTCATTAACTTACTACAGTAACTATACTTCCATGCAACTGATCCTGAAGGATTATACTAGGATAAAGATCAATGGGTAAATGGATAATAAGGTATGAATTAGAATAGACTAGATAACCCCTCAGCCACTGTCAAGACAATAGGGCATAAGAGGGTCATTCATTATGACATCTTATTATCACGCTCAGAATATCTCAGTCCTTTGTTAGTAATAATAAGAATAATCTACTCATCTTCACCTCCAGAACACTTCTTCGCCGCTTTGAAAAGCCTTGCGGGGAACTGAATCTGGGGCTGCTGTCTGTGCCATCTCCGCCCTCGGGGCCCCGCCATCTCCCCTCCTCTCTCTCCACCCTGCCCATCCATAGAAACCCAAGCCTGGGCGCCCACCAACGGTCGGCTTCGCAGCCTCTTCGGGAGGCAGCAAGGACATATCGTCCTTGCGAGATCTAGGTACCACGGCTCGTCTGCAAGTCAGTTGTTAGCATTGAGGAATAAGTACAATAGGCCGCTGGAGGAGCTCAGTGGCTCTTCCAAGCTCATCCAAATTTAAGCAGTGCCGGTATATACCGTGGCCCAGTGTCATGTACACTTATTCCATGATGGCGAATATTGCCTGCCACTTGGGCGAAAGCCTAGTGTTAGGAGGGAGGGTTCGGTTGGCAAAATAAAGAGACTGTCGCAGACATTTTGTTTTTAGTCCAAATAGGCCTTTAGCAGTATTATTCTCTTCATTTAAAGAGCCAGTTTTATAAAAACAGGTAGGAATGTAATGTTGCTGGCATAAGAGAGGGATGAAGAGGAGAGAGAGAAGGGGAGAGAGAGAAGGGGAGAGAGAAGGAAGAGAGAGAAGGAAGAGACAAGAGGAAGGAGACATGGTCACATGAAATAATTAAACAAGACAAACTGGATATTCACAGAAGAGATGGACGGGTAAATGGATAATAATAGTAGAATGTAACTAGTATATTTACCACTACTATTTACTACTATTCACCCCTTCAATATACTGCTTACTACACCATGGAACTTTCCCCCTCCCTGCAATATGTCCCCTCCCTCGACTCCCGCCCCGTTCAGGAGGTTCTCGATTCACTCTCTGCCTTCCAACCCATCACGTCGGAAAAAAACATCTGGGCCTTCTGGCACTCCGGTCTCGCCTCTCTCCCACCCTGGTGTCGCCGGAACGTAACTGATTGGATCCAATTGAATGGAAGCGACTGGAAAGTCCGGATACTGGACGACATCCCCGACTCTCCCAATAATGTCGCAAGATATATTCCCGAAAACATGCTCCCGGAGATCTTCCGGAAGAAAGCCATGACCGGCCCGTTTGTAGGCCAGCATTCCGCCGATTTGATCCGCGGCGCATGCTTATATCTGCATGGCGGCGTGTGGATGGACGTGGGCATTCTCCTCTTCCGCCAGCTGGACGGGATCTGGAATGACCTGCTCCAGAATGAGAAAGACATGTGTGTCATGCATATGGGCGGCACGGGCATTTCGAACCATTTCATCGCGGCCCGCCGCCAGTCCCCCCTGGTGAAACACTGGCATGATCTATTCGCTTACCTGTGGAAAGACAGAACAGACTGTTCCGGGCTGTCGGCGCATCCCTTGCTTCTTCCCGTGCTGGAATCGGGCAATAAATTCCATGGAGACGAAGCCACGAATCATTTCGGATGGGAACATGTCTGCTCTCCGGACAAAATCATGGATTACGGTGCCCATATTCTAGTCTGGCAGAGACTGGTCATGCTGCAGAGCGACGAGTTCGATGGCGTCGACTATTTCATGGACAAAGTCCTCCTGCTGGACGTCGTCAATGAAGCCTGGCGAGGAGAGAAACTGTTTGGATGGAAGGGCTCAGACTTGTTTGACGCGTTGAATTCCCCCGTGGATCCTGCGTCCCCTGCTTTCAAGATGGTGATGACTCTCCTGGCCCAGGCGTGCATGCAGAAGGTGTATCGCGGCAAGGAAATGCTCAAGTACCCTGCCTTGGGTGTCTTGTGGGATGACCACGAGGGCGCAGACTGCCAGGAAGGGACTTTGGCGGGATTATTGAGACATGGCAGTGTTCACTTTGAGCAGAAAAGACAGCTCGTTTATGTGGCTAATCCTCGCCCAGTGGTGCTTCACAAGGGGGTATACGAGGTGTAGCTATTATAATCTACAGTTATCAGCCCTTATCACCATAATTATCGGGATGTAATGGGACACTAGATAGCCATCGACAAGCTCAAGTGGAGGATCATCAAGTCGGAAATGCAAGGGCGTGCTGGTGACGCGTCGTACTCGCTGTGCTGCTGTTGCGTCTGCTCTCCTGCACGACGGACTCACCCAGATGACTCAGGCTCACCAGGAAGCGAAACGGCTGTCGTCGTGGGTCAGCTCCCTGCTAGATAGATGAGACCGAAAGTGCTGCAGGGGCGGACTCGGGGTTGTCGTGGGCGCCTGGAGGTGGTGAACGAGAAGAAACAGCGACAAGAGAAGGAAGAGGAGGGGAATCCCTCGCCTGAGGCATCAAGGCGTGACTGTCGTCCTCAGGCATCAACGTGTGACTGTCGTCCTCAGGCACCCACTGCTCCAGCGACGCCAGCCGGCGCTCCAAGTTGTGGACGTAACTTGCACAACGTCAGATCTCATTCAGATCACCATGTTTTTTTCACTCGCTCTGCCCGGTAACGAGCGATGAGAGACGCTGGTCTCGTCGGAAGACAATCTGATCGTCGGCGATGAACACGATGATGGAACGGCAGACAAAAAGAGCTCCAACGGGAATACCGCTGCTCAGCTGGCGGAAGAGCTCGACGCGGAGACCAGCTACACCGAGCAGGAAGCCAGGCGGCTGCGATGGAAACTCGATCTGCGACTTATTCCTCTACTGTGGTTTAACGTCCCTCTGTCGGCTCTGGACAAGGTCAGCATTGCCACGGCTGCACTGTACGGATTGAAGACAAACCTCGATCTAGTGGGCACCCAGTACGCATGGGTGGGCAGCATCTTCTACGTGAGTGCATTCTCTTTGAGGACTTGCTTTTGCTTATGGTCTTTCAGATCGGCTATCTAGTTTAGTGCTTCCCTGCCGGTTCTCTCCTGCAGAAACTCTCCATAGCCAAAGCCATGTCCATGACCATGTCTCACCACATATAGTGAAAAGGTCAGCTCGCAGGTGGCCTTGGCTAGACCATATGATGCTTATACTTCCTTTCAAGAGTATTAATAACGACAGAAGATATTTTCATGATATCAGATTGCCGTAATATTATGAGTCTGACGAGTGCTCTATTTCTGCACCATTCGGACAGAGTCGCCCTCTCTTCACTTTAGCTCTCCATAACATGGCAGCTATACAGATCAAAAGAAGAACCGTGGTGACGACCGCCATGATGGCCTTGCCCGGGTGCGAGGAAGAGGAGACGTCGATGCGTTTGATCGACCATGGGTAGCACGACGACTTGATGATGATGTACATGCCAAGGCCCATGTACAGAAAGGGCACGACCCGGTCTGCGTATCGCTGGGCCAGACGCAGCACATGGCGCTGCTTCATGATCAAAAACGCCGCGAGACACCACAGCCCAAGCAGGATGTAGTACGTGACGACGTAGATGGCGATTTCGGGCCCCTTGGCCTGCGCAAACAGCGGGATGTATGTCCCGATATTATCTCCGCCATTCATCACCGTGATCATCGAGACCTTCAGGATGCTCTTCAGACTGGAGAGGAAATGGGATTGTTGTTTTTCCCCTCCGTCTTGTCCGTCTTGTCCGTCTGGTAACTGCCCCGCGTTCTCTTCCCCCTCCCCGGTCGGAAGAAGCAGATCAATGAGTTTCCAAACCCCCAGCAGGATGGGCAGCAGACCGAGAAACCCAATCGGCTCCGAGGGAAGCACCAGCGAGGCCCCAAACCCAATCATGCTGATGATCACTATCACCGTGAAGCCCACGTACTGCCCGACCGTGATCTTGACGGGCGTCAGCGTCGGGCTGGTCGCCGCCTCGGCAAAGAACGTGGTCAGCACAAACAGGTCATCGATATTCGTGATCGCGAACGAGCTGCATGCCGTCCCGATCGATTTGCCGAATTGCATGCTGGGGGGTGTTTCTTGCAGGAGGACGGTGGTGAGTGAAGCCTGCTTGAGCTCAGACCAACTTTCGACCGAAATTACCTGCAGTACGGCGGACTGTAGGTTCGAATCCGCAGAAACATTTTTTTCAAAATACTTTGGTATGTTTTCTTCCTGTTTAATACTGGCGATATATATGACTCCAATCAAAGACTACTCTGATAGTATTGATGTATCTCTGTTTTGAGCGAGCAAACTGAAAGAAGAAGTCGACTATACCTTCCACCGCGTCTACACTGTGGCAAGACCAGAGGATTATTGAATAGCAAATGCCTCTCATATGATTAGTTACACGAAATAACCTCCAAAGCTCAGACCATTGAGATCTATTTATATTCCTCTTCATCAAAATCATCAAAAACCCAATCGTCAGCCAAAACAAGCCGTTCCTTGTCTTCCGTGTACTCGATTGGACATGGGATGGGTTCATTCCGCTGTGCCGATGCTGAACGTGTAAGCTTTGTCCAGTTCCGACTGGCTAATACTAGATCCGCCTGGAGGGTTGCATTGTCTCTCCCTCCCATGGATCACTTGCGTGGCGAAACAGTTTGCGCCTGAGCGCACTCAGGCCATCCGTCAAGGCATGATAGTGTGTGGTATTGGTCTTTTCTGTTTCCTTGACGTAGAAATAGTGAAGCTGGCGTCTTCTGAACAGTTCCAGCTCTGTGGATTGCTCTTCAAGAGACAGTTCTTCAAAGTCTTCCGGTAACGAAGGACGCTGCAAGGATTCAGACACACTGTCGCCATAGTTCTGCAGGCTTTCTGGAATCCCTCATTGCAGAAAGAGCGGAAGCACAGCACAGTGTTGCCAGTCAATCACTCCAGTGATCTTGAAGTCGTCAGACACAAACACATTGTTCGGCTGCAGATCTGGGTGTCGTATAGTTGGCTGAGTGAGGGATACATCTGCTGATAGCATATAACGGTGCAATCTGGAGATACTTCTGCAGGCTCTCGATATGTTCCAGATGCGAAAGCCGTTCATAGTCGAAGATCTCACGCCGAAGTGGTTGTCCGAACTGCCTCAAGTATGCAATCTCTTTACTGGCGCCGGCTTTCAAGGCTGCAGCCTGGTCATCTAGAACGTGAACCTTGCATTAGAAAGACTAGGAAGACTGCTTACATGGGCCCCGGTCGACATCTAGTTGAAGTCTTCTTCCATACCACAGCCCAAGACTGGTATCTGGCCCGACACAGAATTGCTCCTGAGCGGGTATGACAACGCGGTTCGTTTCCCGTTGTAAGTCTTTTGAGTAATAAATACATCCACACGAAGGAAACTGTAGAGGGAAGAGTTGGGCCTCCAGTTTGACAATCTCGGTCACAACTGTCCGTCAAGCTGCTTCACACAAGTCGTACCAGGTATCCCCTAGGTTCGTTCCACGAACAAGCTCCATAAAGATGTATTCGCACCCTGCAGCATTGTCCGCTCTGGTGGAATACCCAAATATCCTTCGGAGTCGGGATGCCATGCAGACGGAGGAAATCCATTGTTGCCACTTCACTGGCGACGAGTAGCGACTTGGGTTCAAGTGACTGGATAAGGAATCCGAGCAACCATTTGAAAACCATTGCGCAGAGTGAGAAGAAAGGTGCGATTGAAGCCTCCCTCGGCGAGTTTCCTGAACCCAACGACGTCTTCTTCGTTCTGGTTGATGCATTCAGCAGCCAGACGCTTCAGTCCGGCGATATTGAATATGCGCTCTCTTTCAGAGTGTATTGTTTTATCATTATATCTAAATTATGAGTCATAGGATTTTTTAAACATAAGTAAATAGCAGAGGCTTACATCCAGCGCCCGCTTGTGTATTGGAATAACTCATTGGACCCTCGAGAGAGGCTTGCAATGCCTCGTTTGGAGAATAAAATCGTAATTGAAGGAGAGTAATACACATTTTGATGTCTTTTTATATACTGATAGGCCTTCATAGTGCAAGTGATGAAAATGCAGTGGTCGTGAAGAATTGAAGGGGTAATAAGGTCAGAACTGGTGAGAATAAACAATAAAATAGATTTATTAGTAAGATAGTAGATATATTAAATAGAATACTAGAGGTATAGAATATATTACTGTTTTTCATAGAGAATCGTGTAGTTCTACTGATATAGCTCTAGTGATATTATATAAATTATTAATATTCTTATTCTCATTAAGCTTAACCATATTTACAGTACAACCTCTATATTAATTGAATCAGGATGAAGTAAGAATTACTTCTCACTATAAGAGACTAGGCAGAGGGAGGAGAGTCTGCCGAAGAACAAGCCGAAAAGGCAGTGTACAAGACAGTGGTGAACATTGTCTCGGTGACAACATGGAGACCTGGATCGACAGACGAAGACTGCGGTACAGAGCTTGGGATTCCAGAGCCCGAGGGAAGACTGGAAGGTCCGGTTTGGACAGCAGAAGAAGAGAAATCGGTGGCGCTCGAGCTTGGGGGTGATGAAGAGGGCGTTTCTCTAGAGGAAACTGGTGTCGAAGCAGCAGCAGAAGCAGACGAAGCAGCGGATGCGGCTGAAGCAATTGAAGGAATAATTGATGAAGATGAAGCAGCAGCCGATGAAGATGAAGCAGATGAAGAAGCAGCGGATGAAGCAGATGAAGAAACTGGAGAAGTGGAAAGCGTGACGGTCTCTGTATAGGTGAAGGTCGACTCCAAGGTGATGGTGGAATACCAGGTGTCGGTCGAGATGGCTGTTTCCGTGACAACGCAGGGGTTGGTGGTATAGCGGTTCAAGACAAAGGCACTGGTATGCGAGGTGGTTGTGAAGGAGCCAGTGACGAGATAATACAGGTTCGACCGGGTATTGGCGTACACAGCCTGGCAACTCTTCAGGACACACATCACCGAGGCAGTCGCTCCACTGCCGGCCCCTGTCACCACTGTTGTTCCGCCGGTGATGGCTGCCGAACAGTCGGCGCTCCAGTAGGCTCCATTCGTCGACCAGGCGGTGGTAGGGCAGGAATTCAACGCAGCCCCTGCAGTCACTGGTGTGCAGGAGGTGATGGTGGTTGTCACCGGCACGGTGCTGCTGTACGTGCTGGTGACGGTTTCCGCGACGGTCGACACGAGGGTGATCTCGGAGACGCCGGCTGCAGCGGCCTGCCCTGCCAGGAGCAACAGGGCCCAGGGAGACGTCTTCATAGCGAATGAAGATGTGAAAAGTCGATTCTTAATGGGTGAAGAGGAAGAGAAGATAAGACAATAAGGAGAAGACAAAAATTCGGCTAGAATTGCCACATCTAAGATTGATTAATCCTTCTTCGCCTCTCGGCTTAAATCGCCTCTTTTATAGCGGGTCTATCTTAGCTTAGCTAGTATAGAGTATTATTATCTATAGAGTATATAATAGATTAAAGGATTAATGGTCTGCAATATAGTATAAAAGAGTAAGATACTATACTTATAATCCTAATATAAAGCTATCAAAAACAATAAATGTTAAGAATAGAGATAATATTAGGTTATTAGACAACTCTGATTTAGCTATAGAATAGAGAATGCTTAGAATAACACTAATAATATTAAATTAATATATAAAGGTCTAATCTGATCTGTGACACTATAGATACTTTACAGCCACAGGTATAATATACTCTATATGCCCTACTTCTAATAATAAATATCTATTAATTGTATATTACAACTCTTATGGACCTTAAAGTCTAAGAACAGCAGAACTACTATAAGAGTATTTTGATCTATTCCATTACACTCTAGTGCTATACTCCAATTCATAAGACTCACCCGTAGCCATCTCAATGCCTCCCGGTCTCTCTGTCCTGGATGTATCTTTCGACGAAACACGCATTCTTGGACTCCAGTCTTTATGATGGCGGAAGAATTGGCGAAGATAGGGAGCAGAGCCACACAGGATGATGAAATTGGCCTCGATGGCTCTGAAGAGGGTTACTTTCAATGCTAACTGACGGTGAAGATACTTACATAAAAAGACAGGCAAGGCCGATATTATGCGGTTGGTCATTCGACGCCAACAAGGGGATCAACGTCACCAGGCGGACAATACTGGTGATCACCGTCCTAGAGAATCAACATCATCCTTCAGATATACAGTGAATCTTTCACCTACAGACATCCGATCCCGAATAAACACATGATCCCTATTTTCTGCAGCAGTGGGAGATGCATCCCCCATAGAAAAGTGACCGGGATGGCCAGCAAGACCACATCGCTGGCTGTGTTCGCAATGGCTGTTCCCATGTACAGCCCTGATCGACGCTTACAAGCCGCAGGGGGAGACACGGTCCATCCCGCCTGGATAGGATGGCAGGCGAAGATGAGCCCCAGGACGAGAGAGAGACTGTATGCCGAGATGCCGGCTCCAAGAACCCACAGGATATACTGCCACATACGCACCGATTTGAGCACGCGATAGTACAGCATGATGACGGCGAGTTTGGCAAACGCCAGCGCGGGGAGATATAGGACTGCGACGGCCAGAATTGTCTATTCATTAGTTGGGATGGAAAGATGAAAAGATGGAGTCTATGGGCGTACCGTTCGGTAGGCGACGAGACGAGAGACAGGCATGTTCCAGATGTGGATTGCGAAGCTTGAATGTGCGTAGCCATCTATCCATGTCAGTGTGGGGATCCTATAGGGGTGTAGATCTTACAAAGAATCGTTGCTTGAGTCCCGATGGAGAAGATCTATTCATCGTTAGATGTTTTCTTCGGGTGTTTTTATCATTTCATCCTACCCAAGCAAGGACAATTGATACTAGAACAAAATAAGTCGAGTACAAGGTGAATAGAGTAGGAAACTCACCATCATCCCACCACAGCTTTCTGATCACATACGCCTTGGTATACAGTCGCATCAGGAGAAAAAGCGTGGACACTGTCAGTCCAACTGCGACGGTGATGCGATTAGCCTGGTGTAGCCACGGCGTGGAATGGAAATCCGGGGTGACGCCAGGGGGTGGAGGACGCACCCCGACCGTGTCATCATCCATGAAGAGAAAGTCGGTCTCATTCGGAATAAATTGAGTATGGAATACATTGAGTACGAGGACGTTGAAATAAAGATGCTCATTGTGGCGATGAGAATTGACTTCCGCCACTGACATAATGACTTGTTATGATATTTCTTATCTAAACAACACTTATAGGAGAATGAAGTACTAAATATAAGAATGGCATCCTTAATTCTAGTACGTGAGACTCCAGAATTCCTACTGAAGTGACAGGTAGAGTACAGATGTAAGTATACAGATGTATACAGACGTATATGGGGGAAGAGCTATTTTTACCCTCCATTAAGATCGACTTTTACACGTCAGCAATTCTGAGCTCTTATTCACCCTCCATCATCTCTTCATTTTCTCTTCTTAAACTTATCTATGAGATGTCTTGATGCTAGTTATAATTCAATATATTCAAAATGAGCCGACATTTTGTGGTGTTTGTAAGTTACTAGTCTAATAACTATCTATATCATGACTGATGAATAGGATGTGAGTGAGAGTTAATAATTAGGTATCAAGCATGAAAGGCTAACTGAGTGATATGTTGGTATAGGAAATGTAAGTGTTCAACCTCATCTAACAACTCTTCTGACTCTTCTTCAGTATAGAATTGGAGCAGTTGAGATATCACTCCATCGCCCTTTCTCCAGAGCAGCTGCGCGACAGGGAAAGGCATGCTTTTGAATACAGGGCTCTCGATCCTGCCGAGTCTTATGCAAAAGAAATCACCCCCAAAAGCCCTGAACAGAGACTGAAATATTCCATCCCCCAGGATGGAAGGATTCAACATGGATTCGACTTCCACTGGGCTGCACGGGTAGGTCTCTTCCCTGCAGACATCGACGTGCACAGACTGGAGTCATTTATGGACAATATGGAGGGTTATAATGAGTTCGCCGTCCTGGACATTGATCCCTCGACGGATGGTACCTGGATATGGCATAATTTGAAGAGTCGCTGTATCAATGCCACTAGACCTGCCGATGATCCTATTGACATAAGATCTGAAGAGTATATCATTCAACCACTCATTCTTCCTCATTAACTGACTCCATAGGATCCATGATGAGACAGCTCTCTCCGAGTGGTTAAACAGGAACCCATTTGGTCAAACCAGCGGTTACGGGACAGCCCCCTGGCAACGGATCATGTACGTGGCGCGCATCAGGCTATTGTTCTCTCAATGACTCGCTGATATCACGGTAGAATCTACCAGGGTCTCTTCCCCGATTCAGCAGAGGGATTCCCCTTTGATCTGTATGGCGAGTACGACGATCCAGTCGGCCTAGCGACCAGAATGCATGTCTCTGGGGAGCGACGGGGAGACAGCGAAGCAAGCAATCCATACCGAAATCCCAGCACAGCCTTCCATATCACATTCTATGAAAAGGCCCGGTCAGTGATTAATAGGAAGGACGTGAAGATTGGTCACTTGTACAGCAAGGAGGGTGGGCAGAATGACACGGCCTTCTATAAGAGTTCCGTCACGGTATTTCCTCTCTTCACTATGCCAATAGGTAGAGCTAAACTCTACTAATAGATTATTACTGCCGGCGGAGATCTGGAAATGAATGGACGTCGCATGGATGGGGGAAAATGCTGGACCATCCTTGTCCTCGCTCCTCCACGGTTCTTCGACTATCAGGTATCCTTCACGCCTCAGAACCCAATCTTTGTGGAGATGAGAGCTGGTGAAAGATCTCTCTATGCGGCCGAGCTCTTGTGCATCGTCTTCACACTCAAGAAAGTCGAGGCGGATTGGAGAGGGTTCTATGACTATATCGAAAGCCTGCTGGTGGAGGATTTCATGGATCCCAAGGAATACACCAAGCTGCTCTTCGATGACGAGACGTTCAGCCGGTCAAGACTTTATTTCTGGATCCTCGGCTGTCTCACCGAGTTTGATATCACCATCGACGACAATATCACACAGTGGAAGCTCTGGAGACAGGCTCGGATCGCACATATTTTCGAGCCCAGAGTTGAGGTATTCGACGACTTGAACAGGCTGCAAGAGCTCTGTATAGAGGCAGACGGAATTTGCCAGAGTCTGGAGAATCTCCAGACCCAGTTTCGCCACAAGGTAGAGACGGTCAAGGCCTTGCGGGACGGCGTATGTTTCTATTCACCATGTGGTCTTCCTCTCTGACAGCGTCTAGCTCTTCAATGCCAGTGCTTTAATGGAGAGTCGCTCTTCCACTCGCCTGGGTCAGAATGTGCAGCTGCTCACCTATGTCAGCATCTTCTACCTGCCATTAGCCTTCTGTGCAGTGAGTTCTTATAGACCATAACATGTTTTTCTCTCTCTCTCTAATGCTCTCTAGTCCCTCTGGGCCATTCCGAATATCACCCAGAGCCACACGCAGGCTCCATTCATCATCACGGCTGTCCTGGTCGGCTGCGTCACGTATGCGGTGGTCTTCAATCTTGGCAACATCGCTGAATTACTGGGAAAGGTGTACTTTAGATGGAGATCGCAGCTGCTGCAGGAGATGAAAGATGACCCGGATGATGCCTGGCAAAAGACTGGAGATCGGTTTGAGGAGTTCCCGCCGCATGAAGCTCAGAAAACCCCGTCCGAGTGGAAGATTGTCCAATATCAAATCCACAGGATGCTTCGGGGGAAGGCTAGACAGTGACAGTCCTGGTGTTGTATAGTGAGAAGTATTAGCAGATATAAGTTTCTTGATAATGATTACAAGTTATACAAGGTATAGTCT
Source organism: Penicilliopsis zonata CBS 506.65 (assembly GCF_001890105.1). Classification (NCBI taxonomy): domain Eukaryota; kingdom Fungi; phylum Ascomycota; class Eurotiomycetes; order Eurotiales; family Aspergillaceae; genus Penicilliopsis; species Penicilliopsis zonata. The sequence continues at coordinate 580,440 of NW_019208921.1, forward strand.
AGTTACTCACTAGATTTAAGACGAGAAAGATATACAGCTCTAATAGTATATAGTGAATGAGAATAGATATAAGTAGAAGTGAAGAGACTAATAAGAGAATTTTTCTCTTACTTGTACTAATATTATTAATTTCTTCTCTCACTCTCACTTCTCTCACTCTCACTTCTCTCACTCTACCTATATAAATGTCTATTAGTTATCGCTTCCTCTCTTCTCTTTGTCTCTTCATCACTTCCCCTTCTTCCTCTCTTCATCACTTCCCCTTCTTCCTCTCTCTCCATCATCCTGCCAACATGGCGCCCTCTCCGCCCTCCACCATCCTCAGCAATACCCTCGTCTTCCCCAACGACGACCAGCGCTTCTGGTGGGACACCATCGCGCCCACCATGCAGAACCTGATGACCAACGCCCAGTACGAGACCCTCGTCCAGCTTCAGCATCTGCTCTTCATCTACCGCCACGTGCTGCCTATCATGGGCCCCCGTCCTCGTCCTCGTCCTCGTCCTTCGTCTGGCCCCGGCTCCGACAAACCGACCGCTGTCTGGCGCTCCTTCATGTGCGACGACACCACCCCGCTGGAGATCAGCGTCAATTTCCATGACCGCAAGGCCACGGTGCGTCTGGGCTTCGAGCCCATCGGCCCTGACGCCGGCACCCCCCTCGACCCCTTCAACCAGCGTGCCGTGCAGCAGTTCGTGCAGGATCTGGAAACCACAAACACCGTCACGCACTGGACCTGGTACCGCCAGCTGAGTGAGATGCTGCTCGTCTCCCCCGCCGACGCCTCGGTGATCAAGGCCCAACTGCCCGCCTCGGAACACCAGTCTCAGCACTTTTTCGGCTTCGGCTTCGTCTCTGAGATCGATTCCTCCCTTCAGGCGGCCCCGCCCCCCATGAAAGCCTACTTCATCCCTCAGCTGCGCTCCATCTTGACCGGCGAGACGGAGATCAAGCTGATCTGCAACGCCATCAAGGCACTGGATCTTCCCGACGAGAAGATGACAGCAACCCCTTCCTCTCCACTCTTCACCTCCGCCTTGACAATGCTAGAGACGTACCTGGCCATCGACGAAACAAAACTGCGCGCAGAGTGTCTCGCCTTCGACTGCATCGATCCCTCCCAGTCCCGTCTGAAGATCTACCTGCGTTCTCGCCACACTTCCCTCCGCAGCGCCCAGGACGTCTTCACCCTCGGCGGCCGTCTCACAGGCCCCAATATCGACGCTGGACTGTCCGTCCTCTGCGAGCTGTGGGGGCTCCTCTTCGACCTGCCTCGCGATCATAAAGATGACGACCCCCTGCCGCTCAATAACCATCGCTCGGCCGGGATCTTGTTCAACGCAGAACTGCGCCCGGGCAAGCCAACCCCCGAGATCCAGGTCTACCTCCCTGTCAGACACTATGCGCGCACCGATCTCGCTGTCGCAGAGGGGTTGGCCACGTATTTCCACCGCCAGGGTTGGCACCACCTGGCGGCCTCCTATGTCCACGACCTGCGTGAAAGATTGTAAGTTGGTTACTGCTGCTGTCTGATTCGACAATCATATCCTAACGATATTCTACTTATAGTCCCTCGCATGCTATCGATACACAGCTGGGAACCCACACCTACGTCTCCTATTCCTTCAAGAAGGGGAAGCCCTACGTCACGGTGTACTACAACCCCAAGGTCTACTCTTGAGTCTGAATTCAATACAAGGCTTAGTTATTTTGGCAGTCCATGCTTTAGAATACTGAGACTAGATAGTCGTTGAACAATAGACATCATTTCTTACTAGACAATAATCATTCATCAGTTACCTACACGACAATACCGCCCTTCCATTGAGATAGGATTATGCCAGCTCCGCATAAACTGCCGTTTCCAAGGCAGACGTCAACGCTGCGAAGCGAGTGTCGGCAGGGGAGATGACCTGCGCAAATGTAGTCGCTGCAACCCCCTTTGTCCGGTCAATCCACCAGAAGATGTTGGGGCGGCCGGCCCACTGTAAGGTCCCCGCAGAGCGTTTGCCAGGAATGTCCTCCATGTAGACGGGCCCTCCCAGCGCGATCTCGATGTTGCTGGACTCCATGGCGATGGTGGAGAGGAGCGAGGCACGCAGAGGCCCGGAGAGCAGAGCGTGCAGCTCCGGCACGTCGGTGGTCTGCGGCCGAAATATCTCGTCCATACTAGCTGCAGAGAGAACGGGCGCCCCCTCGGCAAGCATCATGCCCATGAACCGCCCCCAGTCCTCCGGCGTGGACCAGACTCCATGCCCGCCACAGTCGTGCCGGGCGGGGATGCGCGAGAGCGTCTCCCGTGGCGTCAACCCTTGGTCGTCTGTCCGCTCGTACATGGGTACTATCCGGTCCATCATGCCCGGACACAATTCCGGGTGGAAAGTCGTAGAGGCCATCCCCAGCGGTTCCCAGAGGTTAGTTCGCAGGAACTCCTCCAGCGTCGTGTGGTTGATCCGTGCAACGAGTTCGCCGGCCCAGTCAATCCCGGATCCGTACAGCCAGCCCTCGCCTGGCTCAAAGACAAGCGGGTACGTCTTCATGACTTCAAAGTCACTGTCAAAGGTGCTATTCGTCTTGCCGTTCTGTCGTGCCCACCTTGTCAACCCCGGACTCTCGTGATACCCGCAGCCCGCCCGGTGGGTCATCAGGAGGCGAAGTGTAATCGGCTTGGTACGCGGTTTAGTCCGGCACTGTCCATCTTCGTCCACTCCGTCGAGGACTGGGAGGGCGCAGAGATCCGGCAGGATGAAGGCCACATCGTCGTCGAGGGAAATCTGACCGCGCTCCACACAGATCATGACACCCACAGTGGTCATACTTTTGGAGAGGGACGCCATCTCGTAGACAGAATTCAAGTCCACTCGAGTGGGCGATTCCGGAGACATCATGCCTTCATTGAGCGTGTAGACTTGTTCTCCTATAACCCTTATTAGCAATTGACCAGCCTGTATAGTTGTGCTGGATAAAGTCGCATTATTTATCTTACCCTTTTGATTGATCACCATACACACATATGAGTGGGTCACAGGCTTAGGATCTGCAATTGCCATTCGGACCTTCTGGGCGAAGCGGTCTAATCGAGACTCCGGCTTCACGCGACCGTTGGCCTGGTGCAAAGGATTCGCTCCATTGGTCTTTATAGAATCTGAACGACTGATGCTGCTTGCGGGAGCATCGCCGTTTACATTCACCCCGTTGGAGTCATGGCCATGGGCCTTGTCAGTAGTACTACTATCCGCTCCCTGGGTGCTGTTTGCGGCTTTCCTCTGTACAGTTTCCAAGACCGTCACAGCGAGACTCTTTGGGGTGCAAGAAGGCGCCAGCAGTTGCAGAAAGGACATCCCCAGACCAAATCGCTGGCTTAGCCAGTGAATGAGCTCACTGCCGGACATGCTATCGAGACCAAAGTGCGAGAAGGGGCGGCTAATGTCAATCTCATCGGGTGGGATAAACAATAGCTTGGCCAGGCGCCGACCAATGGCCTCAGCGAGAACAATCAGTGCTTGATCCCGATCATCGGGGAGGTCGGCAAGGAGACGGTCGTCCACACTGCCGTCGGCGGCCGCGTCGCCATGGCTATTCATACCACCCGCGGCAGCCTTGCGGGATTCGAGCGTGGTGACCAGCAGGGCGGAGCGGCGGTCCTGCTCAATGCGTGTGACTTGAACCATGCTGAGGTCGTGCTTCGAATATTCCACCCCGGTAAGGATGTGGCCCTGTGTCAGCGGGTCGAACTGCGTGGAAGCGGGTTGAGGATGTGTTGTGAAGCGCTCAAAGTGACGGATGAACTCCGACTCCTCGGCTTCGATCAAGCCTGAACGCAGCAGATTCTCCGCGTACTCGGGTCTATTCCTCAGTGTGCCCACACCTTTAATCGGCCCCAGTGAGACAGTGGCCACTGGCAGGCCTAAGCGAATGCGCTGGCGTACCAAATTGTCTAGCACTGCGTTGGCTGCTGCGTAGTTCGCTTGCGAGATATGACCCACGTACGTGACAGCCGAGCTGGTCATGAAGAAGAAGTCGAGCTGAGCATCGGCCTGCACGCTGGCCTGGTGGAGGTTGAGGGCTCCATGCACTTTGGGGCGGACTGCCATGTTGAACTGGTCGAGCGTCATGGGGTCAAAGAAGGCATCCTGTAGTACCATCGCGGCATGGACGATTCCCCTGAGAGGGCCCATGGAGATGGCATGAGTCACTGCTCGCTCAACATCTTCCATTTTGGAGACATCGCCCTGGACCGTCACCACGTTGACTCCCTGGCTTCGCACCCTCTTACAGAACGACGCAATCTCCTGCTTTGTTTCACTAGATCGACCCAGGAATACGAGATTCTTCGCACCACGCTCAATCAGCGAGTCGGCCATACTGTGGCCTAGACCACCGTGGCAGCCCGCTAGCAGATAGCTGCCAGTGCCGTCGATTCCGCGCGGCTGGAGAGGACCCTTGAGGGTTACCTTGTTGGCCGTGGGACCGTATGTCAGCACCACCTTGCCAATGTGCTGTCCCTGGCCAAAGTATCGGAGGGCGCTTTCCATCTCGGTGATGTGGAAGGTCTTGTCGAGTGTGATGGGCGTGATCTTGCCATATCGGAGGAGGTTCATTGTATCTGACAGTAGCCTAAAAAGTGCGATATTAGCAGTGCATTATTTGAGGCAATCAAAGGCACAGTTCGGTGATCTTGCTGTTGTGCCATTTTCGGTTTCTCGTCCAAGACCGAGTTCAAATCAAAGGAAAAGAAGCTAATGCTCCGATTGAAAGCGTGCAATCCCATATTCCCCCTATCAAGTACATTTCCTCGTCCAACATCGATAAATCTCCCACAGGGCGCCAGGCATTTCAAGCTCTCGTGGAATCCGGGCCCAGAAATGGTCGAAAGGATGACATCAACGCCGCGATCGCCCGTCTGCTGCAGGAGGGCATCCTTGAACCCAAGTGAGCGAGACCAAAAGATGTGATCGGCGGGGATACCGCACTCGGTGATCAGATAGTCCTTTTTCCGCTGCGTTCCTACCGTGGCATAGATTTCCGCACCAATATGCCTGGCATATTGAATGGCGGCTAGTCCCAGCCCCCCCCGTGGCGGCTTGGATCAACACCGTCTCGTTGGCTTCGAGTCTTGCCAGGTAGTTCAGAGCGTAAAGGGCAGTACCATGGGCAATACCGACAGTGGCCATCGCAACCAAGTCTGCATTGGCGTCGAGCTTCACACACTTCTGGGCCGGACTGCGAAGGAATGTATCGTAGTGCCCTCTCTCCAGGCAGATGACTTTGTCGCCCGGCCGGAGATGAGTGACTTTGCTCCCGACTCGGGCGACGATGCCTGTGCTTTCGTTGCTCGATTTGACACTTTCAAAGTTTCCCATGGCGATAACATAGTCTTTCATGTTCAGACCAACCGCCTTTACTTCAATCTCGATCTCATCAGGGCCTAGTGCCATATCACACGTCGGCTTCTCGCGGAAGTAGACCGTGTCCAACAGACCTGGTGTCTCCAAGGCCAACTGAACGTTTCCTGAGGTGGGAAACACCTGTTCTAGTCGTCCCTCGCCGCCAGTATCGAGGGTGAACTCCTGGTTGAGCTGCATGTCTGGCACCACCCGACAAACTCGCAGGACGCCGTCCTTGAGCATGAAGTCTGTCTCACAGGTGACCCGAGAGGCCGCGGTGGCCACGGTGCTGCAGACGTCTGTAACCGCGCGAGTAATCTTAGAAATCTGACTGGTACTTGGATCGTCGATGTCAAGCACAGCAAATCGTAGATTGCGTGTAGAATGCTCGTTCATGAGCACTGTATTGATGCCATGGGCCATGGCCATAGCGGGGCGCTGGCCGGCCATCAGGTCTCCACCCGTTACCCACAGGATGCTCGACGCAGATGAGACGAGCCGTTTCAAGCCGTCAAACTGGGCAGGCTGCATGTCCATCAGCACAGGAGTCTGTACCTCCTCGAGAACAATGTACACAATGTTGTCATCGTGCGTGGAGAAAGTGAAGTTGTTGATCACTGGCACCGAGTCCAGGGAACAGTGGGTGATGGCTTGGGCCTTAAGCTTGCCCTGAGCCTTGATGTCTTTCTCAACGGCCTGGGCCAAGTCGTCTTGATCAGGGGAATGAACAATGATTACACTTTGCTTTCCTTCTGATGTAGCCATTGCATTCGACGACGACGAGTGAGTGCTGGCAACCATGACACTCTCCAAGGCTAAGGGCTCCGGAAAGTCAGTCAACACCATATCAAGCCCCGTGAAGCCAGAGACCTTTAGCTGTTGTTCCCAGGATGATAAAGTTCTAAACGGTCCAAACGGACGGTCTGCATCCACGTCGTCCAGACACTCCCAGAAACTGGGCAGCGTGCCAAATGCAAACTGAACGGGAGTCAAACTGCCCGTCTGGGTAATTTCCAACATCACCAGCCTGCCTCCCGGCTTGAGCAAGCGGCTGCAGTTATGCAACAAGCGATCAGTGTTTCCCGGGGCGTGCATCACATTCGAGGCTAGGATAAGATCGTACGTGCCCAGTTCGAAGCCCTGAGACGCTGGATCTTGCGTGAGATCGAATGTCTTGTAGATCATGGGCGGGTAGGCGCTGAACAGCTCTTCTGCTTTCTCAAAGAAGGCCGGCGAGATGTCGGTGAAGGTGTAATCGTGGTACCGCTTCGCGTGATGATGCTGACTTTCCATATCATACGCGTTCAGCACATCCAATGCCACGCTGGTGCAGCTGCCTGTACCGGCACCAACCTCCAGAACGCGCATGGTGGGATTTTTATGGGCAAGAATGTCTACCACTGACGCCAGGTTCTTGCGTGCAGCATCGTGGATCGACCCGTCAGCGTAGACACGCGCCAGAATTTCGGCCTGCACCGCAAGGTCGATGCTGGCCACGGTGCCGTGCATAATCTCCACCATGTTCCGATAAAATATGGCGTTGAATTCCAGCTGGGGGAAATCCGCCGAGAGCTCGGCAAGGAGCTGGGCAATCCTCTGCTCGCGCTGTTGGGCATTCAAACTCGTCGCGTCCGGTTCACAGAGGACCATGCGTCCGGCAGCGGCTTCAGCCTTGACGTGGCACATCCAGTTGTAGAAGCCATGCGTCCATTTCAATACCGGTTCGGTGGACAGCTCTTCGGGACGCACCATCTCCAATGCGCCGCACACGTACAGGACCGTCACCGTCTCGAGCCTAGTGCGGATGTGATGTACCTCGTCCAGATATGCTGCACCCGAAGGGGATTTGAAATCGCTGTGGTACAAATCATGAGCGCCGGCCGTATCCAAAAAGTCAATGTCCGGCTTCCAGTGCATGCGGTAGTACGGCTCGCGGGCCGTGTCCTTATTCATCATCTTCTCTTGGCTGCCCTGGTTCTCAAACTGACGCCATTTTACATTCCGCGCGGAAATAATTTCAAAACCGTCATGGGTGGTCAGCGTCGAGTGCGATCCGCCGCTGCGGGCGCCCTCTGTCCATGCCACGCTGTCAATGAGACCAGTTTGGTCCTTTGCCCATGCCGACGGGCTGATGGTCATCTCCTCGATGAAGACGGGGATCTGCGTCGCCTCCTCCTGGTCCGCGCGACTGGTGTAGACAGATGCCACCCGGCCCTGCAGGACGGCATCGATGGTCAGCGGGTGGATAGCATATCTTGACTCGCCAGTAATAACCGTTGTGTTTGCCTCTGCGGTCTGGAGGATGGGAGCCTTTGCGCGGGCCCGGGACGCATGCAGTAGCACCTGGATCTCGTCGATGACTCGAAACCGCGGACCAAAGTCAAATCCACGATACTTGAGTCGCTCGTACCAGGTCTCCTTGCTAAAGGTCTGCTCAAAGACGGGCTCTTCGGTTTCGTTGTTGAAGGGGACCTTTGCAGTTTTTGCTCCATGCATCAGCTCAAAAGTGACGATCCCTTCGGCATGTTCGATCCATCGGCCCTCAGCCACGGAACAGATCTTGAACTCCAATCTATTCGAAGCAGCCGACGCCTCACTGGGCCGCAAATTAATCATGATATCGGCCGTCCCACTGGCCGGCAGGACGAGGGCAGCCTTGATCGTGACCGTCTGGAGATGAAACTTGGCATCCTCAAAGTCGAAGGGGGGACCTCCTAGAGTGGTGTCTTCGGCAAACTGGGCTGCTGCTTCGACAGCCATAGCTAGGTATGCTGCTCCAGGGACTATAATCACACTTCCAATCTGAAGGGTATCAGAGATGCGTTCTTCTAGTTTTTTAAAAAAAAAAAAAATGGTAGGAAAGCTGGGAAGGAGAAGGGAGTATGTGGTTAGTACATACGACGTGATCCTTGATCCACGGCACATCATCCAGCCGCAGATAATTCCTCCAGACCGGTTCCATGCGATTCCCCCCTGGCAGTCGAGTTCCAATGAGATCGTGCCGGGGATGGGTGGCAAACTTGTAATCTTGCGTCGCCCGGTTCACCATCAGGGGCTGTTTTGTCTGATGGTTCCACGGGTACTTTGGGAGGTCGATGATGATCTTAGATGGTCGGTAGTCTCGCTGTCCGTTGACTCTCAACAGGTTGATGGGATAGCCCTTGATAAACATGCTAGTGGCCAGTCGCATCATATCCTCTTCGGCATTGTGGCCACGTTCAAGCGTGTGCTCGTAGGTTACCTTAGGAGCGGTTCCTAGACTCATCTTCCAGATCTCTTGGACCTCGGGGGAGGCAATGATTTGGTTGATCGGGCCTTTCAAAGCGCTATGTGGCTGGAAATTGTGGGATGAGATTAGAGATAGATTGAGAAGAAGACAATGGACCAGGAAAGAGCATAAACTTACTCCAATCTCAATCAAACAGTCCACATGGCGTTCCTCGCCAAACTTGAGACTCAGGAGATGTTTCATGGCGGCATCAAACAAGACAGGACTCTCAAGATTCCTTTGCCAGTAGCTTCCATCGATGTCTCCCGGTTGAAGGCGCTTGACAGTCACAGACGAGACCATTACTGGTCTGTCTCCATTGAGTAGACGCACTGGACCACCTTCATTGGCTGTGGCTTCTAGAATAGCCTCGCTGTACCCAGATCCCACCTCCTTCATGCTCGGAGAATGGTATGCTTTCCCTCCCGTGGCCAGTTTCTTGCACAGGATGGATTGCTCCTTCAGGATTCGATATAAGGCATCTATGGCATGGGACTGGCCACTGAGGGTGACGCTCTGCGGGGAGTTGACACAGGCGACAACAGCGTCTACCGTCGAGATATTATACTCGGCGAGCAAGTTCTCCGCCGCAGAAGCACTCATAGCGACAGCCATCATTGTTCCCGGAGCTTGGGTGAGCGTGGCATGAACGCCTCTCAGATAGGCAGCAATGATGGCTTCTTGGGCCGTGATAAGCTTCGCCGCATACGCTGCGGCTAATTCTCCGGACGAATGGCCAACAGTTGCTTCCGGACGGATGCCCCATTCCTGAAGCAAATCGATCATCGCGATTTGAATGGCAGTGCAGATTGGTTGTGAGAAGGAAACGTCGCCAATTTTGCTTTTCTCGGCGGGGGCAAGCAAGATCTCTAGAGACGACAACGTACATCAGGACTCATCATAGTCTAGAATTCACCTTAAATGCAGGAGGGGGGGGGGGCAGGTTCATAATTCATACCTTCCAGAGACCATGTTGGCCGCTGTTTCAAACGCGACAGAGCCAGGTTCAACTTTCGAAAGGTCCGCTGCACGACTGGGTAGGACTCCAGCAGATGACGGCCCATCTCTGCCCACTGAGCACCCTGCCCCGTGAAGACAAATGCCACAACAGGAGTCCTGCTGCTCGCCCTACCGATGACTGGCTCTCCCAACGTTAGACTCCTTTTCTGGCTCATCTCGACGGGGATGATGGCCCGGTGTGAGAAGCGGGTACGGCGGGCAGTCATGGTGTATAACAACTCATGGAAGTCGTGTGTCTGGCGGTGCAGCACATCGGTTATATTGGCCAAGGATTGACGTAGGGAGTATTCATCATGTCCTGTCACAGGCAACAAGAACCTTTTCTGAACGATGGTATAAGGGTCGAAGGTGGGAGTCCTTTCAGCCGGGTTGGCCCAACCGATGGATTTGAAGTACTCATCCACCCCGTCGATCACGACATGGCCGTTGGCTCCCCCGTATCCCGATGAATTGACCGAGGCACGCTTTGCTTTTCCTTCCGGCCAGGGAGTGTTCTGTGTGATGACAGCCAACGAACCTCCTTTGAGATTCACTGCATCTGTCAGAGAAAAAAAAAAAGAAATCTTTAAAGAAGTCGGAGAATACGAACATGCAGGATTAAGTTTCTTGATGCCAATCGTGCCAGGAATGATTCCGTTCTCCATGGCCAAAACCACCTTGATGACGCTGGTGATAGCCGAGCAGGCCTCGCCGTGACCAACCTGTGGCTTGGTGGATCCGATGTACAGCGGATCGAACCACTCTCGGTGTTTTCCAAAGACATTTGCGATGGCTGTGGTCTCGATGGGGTCTCCAGCAGGGGTTCCAGTGCCGTGACATTCGAGGTATCCAACGGTATTATAGTCCAGGGGACCGGAGTGTTCATATGCCTTGCGGATAGCAAGTTCCTGGGCGAGAGCACTGGGAAGGGTGATGCCATTGTTCTTGCCATTCCTTGTTCGTTAGTAGCTGGTGGAACAAAGGAGTACTATGAGAGATAGATTGCTTACGCAGTCAACGATGATCCCCGAATGACGGCACGGATGGGATCGCCGTCTCGAATCGCATCCGAGACACGTTTCAGATACAAGACGTTGATGGCTTCGCCACGCGAGTAGCCGTCTGCAGAGGCATCAAAGGCGTGGCACTGGGCCGTTGGGGAGAGAGCGCCAATCTGTCCGATGGCCAGGTGATATTCCAGGGTGAGAATCAAATTAACGCCGCCAACAAACGCGGCTGGGATCTCTCTGTTGCGGAGGGCTTGAACGGCGAAATGGAGGGCATAAAGAGTTGACGAGCAGGCAGTATCCATTGTAACACTTATATGTCAAGAGAGAGAGAGAGAGAGAGAGAGAGAGAGAACAGGTGGAGAAGAGAAATACCTCGGTCCATGAAGGTTATACAAGTAGCTGACGCGGTTACTGATCGTGGTTCGACCCATGCCCAGCACAGCCATGCCCTCGATTCTCTCCGGCTCCTTGGAAGCCAGAGTCTCGTAGTCACAGGCGAAATTGCCAATATAGACGCCGGTCATGGTGTCAGAGACGTCGTCGAGGGTGACGCCGCCGGACTCGAGGCACTCGAAGCAGCACTCGAGCAGCTGGCGCTGCTGGGGATCCAGGGAGAGGACATCGGAGGGATTGATATTGAAGAAGCCGGCGTCAAAGTGCCCGAGATCGTTGGCGATGCAGTAGCCTTGGTTGTAGCGGATGGTGCCTGGCCGTCCTTTCTGAAGATTGTAAAAGGCAGCGGCGTTGAAGCGGTTGGGGGGGAAGGGAGCACGTGCAAGTCTCTGACTCAGCAACAGATCCCAGAAGGACTGGGGGTCCTGCACGTCTCCAGGCAGTCGACAGGCTGGAATATTGCATTAATTATGATCGAGATGGAGGGGAGAATGGTAAGAGAAGACTTGTTCCATGCCGACGATGGCGATTCCCTCATCCTCGCTCATTGTGATGGATAATGGAGCTATAGAGATAGTCTTATATCAGATGAGTGAGAATATAGAGATCAGATAGAGCTTATATACCTGGATCTTGCTAGGATATTGGAGTATGGACCAGGTGCTCGCATAGGGTAATCATTTATCTCCAGACATTTGATCTATTGCGTCTGAAACTGTGGTGGCATGACAACAATATACTACATACTGCACTACTATGTATTTAGTATGGCTGTGCTATAAGTTGAAGACGACACAAGGTAGTTACCCAAGGTATAGAGTATATGTAGTATACCTTGTCTGTCGACATGACTCGCATCTGACCGTCCCATGCAGTCATCATATCACAATCACCGCGTGGCTAAATCTACTATTCTGATTGCTGGACATCCCATCTTAATGAGCGATTTTCTTGATTATTTCCAGGGCAAGATGATAATTGTGGGTCGACGGGAGATCCGCAGTTGGTAGAAACGACCGCTCAAATGCTAGTGAAAGAATACCTTGAAAATACCATGGGAGTACCTTGTAGTTGACAGTCTATAGTATGGGGGATTTTCTCTACACCAGAGTATAGAAAGATGAGGTATTTGGGAAAAGAAAGGACAAGCTATTTGCCATAGATGGGAATCAATCTGGCCCTCACTGTCTGTTATTCAATTTAGGTCTGTTTGCAGTAGTAGATTGATTCTATTCTACTATATAATTCAAGGATTAAATTAGAACTGATACCTAGCTGTACCCTGGAAATGCATGAGATTAGGCTATAATTGATTCTTGGCCTAAACATATACTACTAGAAGCAGTAGAAATCATATAATACAAGATTATAATTTACCATGACTCGCGTTGCTGACATGCAGTGAGTGGCTGGACTGGGTTAGAGGAACAAACAAAGAAACCGCCAATACTTTCTTCTCTTACTGTCTTCCACTGTCTTCTACTGTCATCCACTGTCATCCATCTCTATTATTCCCAGGATTCTATATTTGATATTTTCTCTTTTCTGATTTCCCTCTCAATACCAGCCATACCATGATCCAACCCTCTACCACGCCTACAATAGAGGAAGTCGCCCCAGCACCGCCGGACGGACAGAGTGTCTCCGCCTCAAAAAATGAACAAGAACAGGGAGAACAGGAAGAACAGGAGGACCAAGGATACACCCCCTCCGGGAAGACATGGCGGTTCTGGGCCGTTTTCCCTGCGCTGTGCATCACGACGTTTCTCGCCGCGCTCGACACCTCCATCCTGTCGACGGCGCTGCCGACTATCGCGCTCGACATCCACGCCGCGGGCGCCTACATGTGGATCACAAACGCGTACATCCTCTCGTCGACCGTCGTGTTGCCGCTCTTCGGCCAGATGGCGAACATTTTCGGCCGCCGCTGGATCATCATCAGCGCGGTGGTGATCTTCGGCGTGGGCAGCGGCATGGCCGGCGGAGCCAACAACACCGCCGCAATCATCGCCGGGCGGACCGTCCAGGGAATCGGCGGCGGCGGGATCAACATCCTCGTCGACACCATCATCTGCGATCTGGTCCCGCTCCGCCAACGAGGCAAATACGTCGCCATGATGGCCTCCGTCTGGGCCGTGGGTACCACCGTCGGCCCCATCCTCGGCGGCGCCTTTGCCCAGTACGTCTCCTGGCGGTGGGTGTTTTATATCAACCTGCCGCTGTGTGCGGTCGCGCTCCTTCTTCTCCTCCTCTTCCTGCGCGTCAAACATCCTCGTCGACCGGCGGGAACCACAGTCTGGCAACAGATCCTCCGCATCGATCTGCCGGGAAACATCATCCTCACCATGGCCGTCGTGGCTATCCTGATGTCCTTGACCTGGGCGGGAACCTCGTACCCCTGGTCTTCATGGCGTATTCTTGTTCCCTTGCTCCTCGGTCTCGCTGGACTCGGTCTCTTCTATCTCCATCAGGCCTCGCCCTTCTGCGCCGAACCCTCCATCCCACTCCGGCTCTTTTCCAGCGCCACTGCCCTCTGCGCATTATGGATTTCCTTCCTCCAGAACATGCTCCTCTACTGGGTCGGCTACTTCCTGCCGGTCTACTTCCAGGCCGTTCGGGGCCTCTCCCCCACCCAATCAGGAATTCTCTGTCTCCCCATCACGGCCGCCATCGCCCCCTTCGGCGTCATCACGGGCATCCTCATCGCCGTGACGGGGAAGTACCGCATCTTCCATTTCATGGGGTACACCTGTCTCACAGCCGGCGTGGGACTACTCTCTCTATTAAATGTCGACTCCCCCGCATCTCACTGGGCTGGCTTCCAGGTTCTCTTCGGCGTAGGGTCCGGCATGGTCTTCTCCAGTACCTTGCCGCCTATCCAGGCTGTGTTGCCGGAATCGGACGTCGCCACCGCAACGGCTACGTGGGCGTTTATGCGCAGTCTAGGTTGTATCTGGGGGAATAGCCGTCCCTACCACCATCTTCAATTCGCGCGTGGCACATCTTCTACACCGGGTGGGTAGTGCCGCCCTGCGGGCCGAGCTGAGTAATGGCGGCGCGTATGCGATGGCAAGTGACGGGCTTGTGCGTGAATTTCGCAACACTCCTCTCTTGCAAGCGGAGGTGCTGGACCTGTACGAGAGTAGTCTGCGCTGGGTGTGGTGGCTGGCTGTGCCTTTTGGGGTTTTGGGATTGGTTCTTGCTATTCCAATTAAGCAGTTGATTCTTAGGGAGGATCTGCATACCGATTTTGGCTTGGAAGAAGTAGTAGAAAGAGAAGAGGAACGAACAGGAGAGCAGGAGGAGGCTACGGAAGAAGTAGAAGAGGGAGTAGAAGAAGGAAACAGTTAGATTTATATTTCTTATACTGCCTTATATCTTGGTAGCAAAACACAGTCGACGGAATTCTGCTGATTCTCCGGAAGAAAATAATAGTCCGGTCTCAGTTTCATCTCAAATTCATCCCATACGCGCAACTTTTCTCGTTTCAGCTGGAAGAATGTCCGATAGTCATCTAGCAAGCTGAGGGCATCGAGAACCATGGCGGAGTTGAGAGTTTCATATACTTTCTCATCGTATTCCGGTGGCTTTGGTAGCTGGACGCCGTCGACAAGATCCTCCAACGTCCGAACGAAGTCCGGGTCTTTCCTCCCGTTCCATCCAATATACTTGCGAATCGGCTCCAGCATGTAGTTTTGTAGCTCCCATAGGTCCGTCGGCAGGGTCTCCCTCAAGAATATGCCAAGAGACCATTTATGGTGCACGATAAACTCCGGATCCTGCTTCGCCAAGTCCAGGGCATAGTCACTGTTGATATGACGTGCAAGCGACGGGACGAAGAACATATCAACCGGATGCGCGCCTGGCAGGGAGATTCCAGAGTCTGTATCCTCACTCTCGTCGCCAGAATCATCGCCAGATTCATCTGGCGATAGCCGCCGATATCTGTCGTGATACCATGTCTCGTACAGCAGCCAGAGAGAATTCTCCATCACCTGTCGGTCGACATCAAAGTCTTGTATTTCCCATTCCTCCTTGGGTTCACGGGGAATGCTATTGTTCCGATCTCTGACCGCATCTATCCCAGCATTGATCATAGTCCAATCAATCTCTTTCCTCAGCTTGGGACAGTGTGCCTCTAGATTGATGTCGGTTATATTGCGCAGGGTACAGAAGGGCATTGCCATGGCGTCATGGCCAAGGTCGATTGATTGTACGGTTTCATTAAACCTACCCTGACGAAACCAGTCTTCACCCTCGGTCTCTTTTTCAAACCGAATAGTCAAATTCTTGATTTCTGATCCTTCTCTCAACAAGGTCACAATATCAAGTATTCTCCGTAAGAGGGCAAGCATGTTTTCAGGAGGAACCCGGTAAGGATGCGGGTTCAGCGGATAAAGGACGACGACTAATTCTTTCAGTCGATGGAAAGGAAACCGGTCAAAGTGGCGGTCTCGAGCATCCGTCAAGCTTTCGAATATCCATACTGCTGGCTCGAATTGTTGCCGCCGACGCTGGAAGTGGACCTCGGCAAGACATTTCATTCCCGCATAGCAGCATGAGAATCTGATTTCAAGCCTAGCAGTGTGGTGGTAGATAATGCTCGTTATCTCGTCATAAATCTGTCGATTCGTCCGGAGAATCGCCAGGTCGGTTCTCTGGCCATATCGCTCAACCTTTTTATACCACACGCCGTATCGATCCTCACCGGTGGGCACGAATTCATTCCAGATTTGAATCCGAATCTCGGGGGGGAGTCTAGCGAAAAGACCTAGCGATGAGTTTGTCATTGCGTGCTTGTGTTTGAGGAAAGCGTTCTAGAAGTTCTAGAAGTGCGAATACTTGATATTAGTGAGATGAAAGCATGGAGACAGTCAATGAATATAACAGCAAGATGAGTCGTTCACCACTCTTTGATCCTTGGATCAGATTAGGCAGTAGTCCAAGCCGTCTGACATCATTTCAATCCTAAGACATCTCATGACTATAGGATCTGGTCTCTGAAGATAATTATACTTCCGTATCAGGTGTAGAACACGACTTAATGATTTGTCCGTCGTTTGAAGCTATTCAGGAGACGCAGGGCGAAGTGGTGATGGCAGAGACACTAAGCCTAATTTGGCAGGACCCCAAGTCAACAACCACTAATCCCTTTTAGTAATAGTAGGGCATCCGGTATAAATTCAATGCCTGAGGCAGCATATCGAGTACCCCCTCACACACCCCAATATATTCATAATATTAATAACATCCTTACAATTCTTTAGTAAGAATTTTAGTCATCTACTACATTCTTATTAATCTCCAGTAATCTTCTGCACCATCGACCCCTCTCGTGTCAGATTAAAGCAGACACGGAGCTCCGACGCCGAGCGGAACCGGCTGCTCCGTGCTCCGACTCTGCAGTGTATATAGAGCTGTCTGGAATCACGGTCTTTCTTCACCCAACAGTTCTTCTCATCTTCTCTCTACCAAACTGATCATGGCTGACGTTCTCATTGTCGGCGCCGGTCCGGCCGGACTCGCACTCGCATGCACCCTCGCCCGCAGCGGCGTGTCCGTCCACATCATCGAAGCCCAGACGGCACCCGCGCCCGGTTCACGCGCCAAGGGACTCCAACCGCGCACTCTTGAAGTCTTTGACGATTTAGGTATCATCGAGACGGTACTTTCGCACGGCCGTCTTGCCATACCCATATACTCGACCGATACGGCGACCGACACGACCCATCGCATCGGGAAACCCCATGAACCGACGCCCTCGACCCCCTACGCTGCAAGCCTGGTCTCACCCCAATGGCGGACAGAGGGGGCATTTCTCGCTCGACTGGCTGAATTGGGAGTCACAGTCTCGTACAATGTCAAATTTCTTTCCTTCCACCAGTCCGAGACAACCGTCACGGCGACAGTCCTCGACAACGGAGAAGAAAAGACCATCTCAGCGTCGTGGCTGGTGGGCTGTGATGGCGGACACAGTAGCGTCAGAAGAGCAGCTGGAATCCCCTTCCTGGGCGAGACATTTGAAGATGTCCGCCTCCTGGTTGCCGACGTGCACGTCGAGGGACTCGACCGCGAGGCCTGGCGCATGTGGCGTGACGGCAAGGGCGGCTTCATAGGTCTGTGCCCGTTACCCTCTACCGAGGAATTCCAGCTCCAGACCTTGCTTTTGCCAGACGAACGGCCAGATCTGTCCTCCCTCCCGTATATTCAGGGCCTGCTGAACGCACAGAGCAAACGAAACGACATCATCCTCTCGCAACTGGGTTGGAGCTCGCTGTGGCGCGAGAACGTCCGCATGGTGGCCACCTACCGCTCCGGTCGTGTCTTCCTCGCCGGTGACGCAGCACACGTCCATCCTCCTGCAGGCGGGCAGGGAATGAACACCGGGATCCAGGATGGGTACAATCTCGGCTGGAAGCTGGCTGCCGTGCTGCATGGGGCGTCGCCTGCCTTGCTCGACACGTACGAGAAGGAACGGCTTCCCGTTGCGGCGGGTGTGCTCTCGCTGTCGACCACACTGCTGAACGACACCATTTCCACCGTCACCATCGCCAGGGACGACCGCACACTCCAGCTCGGTGTCGGTTATCCTACGTCTTCGCTTTCAAGGGATACTCGCGAGGTCCATCTTCGCCAGGGAACCGTACAGGCCGGAAATCGCGCCCCCGATGCACCGGGTCTGGTTATCTCAACGCAGTCGTCTGATGCGACTGTGTGTCGGCTCTTTGATTTCCTGCGCGGTGACCATTTCACCCTGCTCTGCTTTACGGAGACGGTTGACGTGGCTCCTCGTCCATGGCTTCACATCAAAACAGTCCATGTCACTGATGAGCTCGATGCCAGCGGCCACCTGCGTGCTGCGTATGGGCTGTCTGATGGGGCGGTTGTTCTTATCCGTCCGGATGGATATATCGGGTTAATCGCTCAAGAGGGCTGTCAGGCTGCCGTGGAGAGTTACTTGGACGAGTTGTCTGGATAGAGTATATTTCTTTCTTGGGAGCATTGTAAAGTATAGAGTATCCAATCGTTTATCAACCAATTTTATTTGCAGCAATAAATTTCACACTCCACACACAACCCTAAATTTCAACTCTCTTCAAATTGTCTCCGTAAATACCTCTCCCTGAGCATTGGCCTTTTGCTGCGGGTCGGAGCTGGAGATGGGATGGCCGGACGGCTGTTGCGGAGGACGCCTGTTCATCTCATGTTCATCGGAGCGGGTTGCCAAATGGCTGTGAGGCAACGAGGTGTCCTCTTCTGCCGGGTTACTGAGGCCAAAGGAAGGGATCCTCGGTCTTGAGACTCGAGGAAAACGCCTGCGAGAGCTGGTCGGGTTCACCGAGTCGCGTTGGCGGAAAGAGTGAACCAGGTCTCTGATGCTGTTCCCCCGCCTCGAGTGTTCAGTGCCGGACGGCTCCGGCTGACGAGCTTCGTTTCGAGATTGGCTCAGAGGAGAAGGGGGGCGAGGAACTTCGGGCTAGAAGGGTGATATTTAGTAGGTCCTTCCATTCATGTTACTGTTTTCGAATAATCTAGAGCTCACCTTCATGAGAATATCTGGGTTCTTCGTGTCGCCAACACACTCGCTCGCCATGAATCTCAGAAATAGGTCGATGTTCGGGAGTGCTTCATCGACCGTTGGGAAGCTTATCATCTGGGACTTGCGAATGACAAGGCCTTGATAGTTGTAGTGGGCTTGAAGAACCCTGGCTTTCATTCCTGCCATGATCGATATGACCATAATCTATCCTGGTGGTTAGTTAGCGAGCCACACACACACAATACTCTTTCAAGGCTGTCGCAACCTGGAACTTTCAACTTACTGGGATAGTGTTGTGCGCCAGATCTTCATCGCCTTCGAGTCGTGTGATCATTGCCGCGAGGATGGAGAGCACCTCTACCTGGAAGAGGTCTTCAGTAGGCTCATATCCGAGGATCAGAGTGAACATGATATGGGGGACATTCTTGGTCGACTTCCATGCCTCTCCGGGATACCAGTCCACGGACGTCCACAGCGGTGGGTCGAAGTCATCCGCGAAGATGTTGTATGTGAAGTCTCTTCAAAGCATGTTATCAGCTCTCATAGATATAAAGGTATAAGAGAGACTACTTCTCAAACTCACTTGTGTATCCAGGATGCCATGGTCTCGAGACATTGAGGATATTTATACTGGGGTCTGCCCACGTCGCGAAGGAGCCCTTCGAAAAAGATTCCGATTATGGAAGACAGATAGTTCGCCTGACTGATTTGGTAGGCGAGCAAAGGAGAATCGATATCCCAGTATTTCTTGGCTTTGTAAATTTCGACTTGTTTACTGGTATATTCATCGGTAGGATGCGGTCTAGGGAATGAAGCCAGCGGCCACGGCTTGAAGAACACCGGTTGGGGGGACCCATCAAGGCTTTCATCAGGATGAAGATTCAAATCTTCGCATTTGATCTGCAGGCCTTCCAGCGAGTCACTCTGAATATGCATCCCATCGCGGTCTTCGACTAGATCGTACGTCTCGTTGATCCTTTGGATAACCGTCTGGCGGACCTGGGCGAAGTCCTCGTCTTCTCCCTGACGGCGATCGAGGAAAAAACGAATGAGATTTGCCATTTCTGAGACGAGTGTGGCAGGAAAGGATAACAGAGATGGGGAAGGAAAAAATGGTAGAGGTAGAAAAGGAAGAAGAGAAAAGGGGGGGGGTATGATTAAGAGGTTCAACGTCTTTTCGTTTGCTGCCTGAGTTTTGTTTGTCGTCATCGTCACACCGTCACGGCTAGGAAGCTTCAGGTTCCCAAACGAAATGCCTCACACTTGAATATAGTCGATTAATCTCCAATTTGAGCAATAAGATTTGGTCGTGGGCTAGAGGCTAATGACTTAGATGGAAACTGGTACTCCGTAGGCTTATCAGACCATTCCGGAGGCTGGCTCCAACAACTAGTTACTACTGAGATGACAGGAAACCAACAATCGCCAAAGAGCCTCCGCTCATTGCCAAAGACTTGCCGCAGATGCGCCTCCAAAGGACCGTTTTGCAATGATTATGGCAGCGATGATAATCGTTGCAAACTGGTCCATCAGCAATGCCTTGCCAGTGTCCCACGGCCCGAAAGTATTCATGACCAGGAAGTCCTCCGTTTACCCATCTCCCCTGAGATACTCCTTATATCCTTCAGTATACTTGGCAAAGGTAACGAATATCTCGTGGCGGTCCTTGGATATGAGGAGAAGACTATATTTCATGAAGCCCATTGCTAGTTGAGAGCAGGTAGCGGAGCGGAGCAGCAACAATTTCACACTCACTGATTATTGAACGCAGGCAGATTCGAGGATCCCTGTTTGAGCCAGCCGGCCACCTCACAGGCCTCCTGCATCTCGATCTTTGCCGTCTTTCCAGACCGAACCCTTTTCTTCAGCTCTAAATGGACAAAATTGCTTTCGGAGCGCAGCACCCCATCCGTGAAGGCCTTATAGCCGCCTCTGGCAAATTTGGGGGCAAACTCGATTCTGTTGAGAATCTACTCCAAGCCTGAGTTGGGCACCAGCTGGGAGATGGTTTGAAGCAGTACAATGAGAGCTGCATTTGGCACTGCTTCATCCTCCGCGTCTGGTAGCTTTCGGATCTTCTCCACGAGGGAACTTTTCACATTGCTGGAGTTCCGGCCTCGCTTTTTGCTTGTCGGAGCCTGGGAAGAAAGTCTCGCCATGCCAGGTATTCCATCCACGGTCATAACTTGCTCCTGTAGTCTTCGGGAGATTGTAAACGATCCTGGCCAGAGGGTGGTATTCGCTTCGGTGATACTATCGATCTGGACGTCACGGCGCAGGAGTTCGAGGTACCGTCTCCACTCAGAAGAGCTCTGTAGGAGACGAGATGCTTCTTCAAGGGTTCCTTCATCGAACTCAAATGTCTCTGCGTTTTCCTGGAAAAGGGTTGGGTATTGAACATGGCAGTGGATCGATCGCAGGGCTGTGTACTGCTTGTGAATGGACCCGGAACCCTTCAAGAACAGCTGTTGAGGAAGCGAATGGATATTCAAACTTTCCCGCCAATTTTCCTCTCTCAGCAATATCTGTGTGTAGAGCAATTAATACAATAAAGTACCAAGACTCGACTCGACGATTGGTAGATACTGGGTAGTAATAGAAGCATTCTCTAAGTAGGTTGATGGTTATAATATTAATAAGTGATACTAGTTAAATTAGTAAAATAAATTATTTAATCGTATAACATTGATTGAATAGTAGATGTTTTCTGCTCCATTTCATATTCTTCTATTCACCTCATTTTCTCCTAATTCTTTTCTGCACAATTCTGATGACAATTTATAATTGTTTATTATCAATCTATTACCCTGTCTATATTATTACATCATTAACAACTCTGCAGGACTTAAGCTTAATGCAGCCACCAAAAACCAAGCGGCCATCCACGTAAGCGTCTGCAACTTCCACCAACCACCAACCACCAACTGCTCGTCCACCCACAAGCTAACCGGGGGAACTTGACAGAGCAGGTCCACCTCTGCCTATCATACTACGTGGGTACCACCAGAAATGATGATCGTCGCTCCGTACTGACGTTTATGGCTGTTTGCAGACACGGTTTCCATCCCGTCTTCTCCTCTGATCAGCGGAGACGCGTATCCCGACGACCATGAGGCAGTTGAGCGGCAACCAGCCTGCCACCAGGTACAAAAGCAGCAAGAAATACCCTCCTTCGAGTTTTGATTTCCCCATCCATTCATCGGACAGTCAGTTCAGGTCTTGTCTGCCATGCCCTCCCTCGTCCGGACCGTCGCCTCCCTGGGGCTGGCGGCCGTCGTCGCCCAGGCCCAGCTCTGGGATGAAGTCATTGAGACCACTCTCGGTCCCGTCAAGGGGTACAAATACTTCAACCAGAGCACCCTGGAGACCTTTTTCAATCGCTCCGAGTCCAACGTCACGGCGTACCTGGGGATTCCCTTCGCTGCCGACACGGGCTACCAGAACCGGTGGAAGCCACCGCAGCCGCGGGAACCCTGGAACGAGACCCTGGACGCGACCGCGTGGGGGCCCCAATGCCCGACCGGGTCCAGCTCGTACATCAGCGAGGACTGCCTCAGTCTGAACCTGTGGACAAACGCGGGTAACACCTCGGCTAAGCTGCCGGTGATGGTCTGGAACCAGGGTTCCGACGAGACCAGCAATGATGAATGGTGGTACGGCGGTGGTATGGCTCTGCACGACGTCATCCTCATCACTTTCAACCGCCGTGACGACGCGTTTGGCTACCTGGCGCACCCAGAGCTGAACGCCGAGGGTCTCGCCGCCACAGGCTACAACACCTCGGGCAACTATGGTGTGCTGGACTTCCTCGAGGTGCTCAAGTGGGTGCAGGCCAACATTGCCCAGTTTGGTGGCGACCCGGACCGTGTCACCATTGCCGGACAGTCGTTCGGCTCCTCGCAGGTCTACCACGCCGTCAACAGCCCGCTGTTTACGGGATACTTCCACGGCGCCATCTCGCAGTCCGGTATCCGGTACCCCTACGACACGATGCTGGCAGGTTTGGCGACCTCGTACGTCAACATGTCCGAGGCCTTGTTCTTCGGCGAGAACTACACCACCTTCCACAACGTCTCGTCCATTGCCGAGCTGCGCGAGTTGTCCATGGAAGACCTGCTGATCGGCGACCAGGACCGCGTCAACAACACGTGGATCTGGTGGGTCACTGCCCTCTCCTGCGACTACCCGCTGATCTTCAAGCCCGTGCTTGACGACTACGTCATCCCGGAGAAGTACATCGAGACGCTGCTCAACGGTCCCGCCAACGACGTGCCTCTGATCACGGGCAATACCAAGGACGAGTCCGGCGCTGCGACGAGCACCAACTACACCGTCGCGCAGTACAAGTACTACAACACCCTGCGCTACGGTAACCTGTCGGCCCGCTACTTCGAGCTCTACCCGGTCGACAACAACGCCACCCTGGGCGACGAGAGCTGGAACGCCGCCGCGCAGGACATCTCCAAGGTCGGCTCGTGGGCCTACGGGTTCGACTGGTACAAGTCTGCCTCTTCCGATTTCTACACCTACTACTGGACCCACGCTCCGCCGGGTCAGAGCCAGGGCGCCTTCCACCAGTCCGAGATCATGTACGCCCTCAACGCCCTGTACGCCAACGCCGACACCTACCCTTTCACTGAAGTCGACTACGAGATCCAAGCCAAGATGTCGGCCTACTGGGCCAACTTTGCCAAGACCCTCAATCCTAACCTGGGAGGATCTTACTCTGGTGCTGGGGAGCTGCCGGAGTGGGCTCCCAATGACCCCAGTGGCGAGCAGATCGTCATGGAGCTCGGCAATGCTTTTGAGAATGTCTCCATTGCTGATCCGGACCAGGTCGAGTTCATCATGGAGTACTTCCACCAGCAGGTTCCTTACTAGTAGTATATTCATCCAGAATACTCTCTTTTCATGCTATTAGATCTTTTTATTGATTTCAGTAAGCAATGGAAGCATAATTCTACTACGTAATCATTATTCCTCGAACACGTGCATGTACTATTCCTAAATGGCAGGAGGCAGGCATGTGACTACAACGTGCAAATGGTCTGTCCACAATCTTTCTCTTCCTCCTTTTCTTTCTCTCTCTCTTCGAGCTTACCAGTACAATTGTTGAGTAACCATCTACAATACTCATCTTACTACTCGGACGACTCGGAAGGTAAGAGAATAAGTCATGAGTCATTTCACTGGCTAACTGATAGTAACCACTGACGCCTAAATGACAAGTGCATTCTGATAGTTCTTCACCTGCGCATCGTATTCCATGGCGGCAAGTATCCACTCTAGATTCGAGAAATAAGCACGTTGATCAGAGTTGAGGGGGGGGGAAAGGCGTGGACAGCCACGTACCATTCAGAGTGACTCCCTTGCTCTTGTCATAGTCGAGGAACTTGAAGATCTCCTCTATTTCCTTGTCCGTGATGTCTTTGTTTTTCTTCTTCAACCCCGTCTTGAACTCATCGAATGTGATAATCCCTGATTGCTAATAGTTAGCGGTGCTAGACTCCTCGAAAATAGTCGACTAGAATACATACAGCTTTTGTTTGTGTCCTAGATGCGGTGAGCAAAAGACCATTTCAGCAGGAAGGGGAGAGTCTTCAACCGGGAGTCAACATACAGCTTTCATAAAGCCATCGAAACAGTCCTCGATCCAGCCCCGTGAATAATAAACATCCTGTAGTATTCATCAGCCGAGATCATGGAAGGGTATAATGTACCAAAGCACACCTCCTTCTTGTCAGCAGGCACTTTTCCGCTCATGGTGATGGATTGGAGGGTTGATAAAAGCTAAGGAGTAGAAGAGTATCTTTTGATTCTGGATGAGTATTCACTGAGCTGAGAATGCTAACATATTTATATCCATAGCCGGCAGCTACATCTTCACCGACTCTTGCTACAAAATATGATCCATCACCTTGTCAGGCTACAACGCATAACTTATCTCCTGTCAAGTTGGGGCACCAGCTCTTCTGCGTGCTTTAGACTTTGCATCGGTTAAATGTTATCCAGCCGATGATAAAATACACTCTCGGGGTTTGAGTTTCGTCGCTGCAAGATAGATTGAACAAATGGTCTGGGCTCGGAAATCCCCGATTTGATCAGTGATATTATTGGCGGGTGTTGTTTCTCATGCATGAGCTTTCATGCATCAGAGTGCATATCCTTACGACATCATATATCGTACGGAGTACTCCGTAAGTTCTACTCCGTATATTTACCACTTTGGGAATATTGTATGTCATTCTATAGACTGAATGCTATCGTGGAACCTTACACGGTGTGGTGGTGAGTTTCAAGTCCGGCTTTATATTCTGCCAAGTTGACAATTACAAGACATGATCACCAACTCTTTAACCAGCTAAAGGCCTTTTCTAATTCTCCTGCTTGCCGTAATTTCTCCACAATGTCCCAATGTTTATGGGTCGTGGCTGCGTCAAGTGCCCGTCGTAGATACGTTCTCCTCCATTCCCTACCGGCAAATTCGTAAGCTGCAAGAAGCTTTTCCACTATCTCTAGATGGCCGTTCTCTGCCGCACTGACGAGTCCACCATCAGCAGGGTATTTCGACGTATTATCTGGATCATAAATAATCCTAGTATCTAGCAGTCTTTCCACCATATTGAGATGGCCGTTTCCTGCCGCTGCGTTAAGGGCTAGTTGACCTAAGGTAGGACTTAGTCTGACATCGGCTCCAGTTGCTAGAAGCCTCTCTACCACTTCCAGGTGACCGTTTCCTGCCGCTGCTGCATGGGCTGTCGGCCCTATAATGATATTTGGTCTGGCATCAACTCCAGCTGCTAGAAGCCTCTCTACCACTTCCAGGTGGCCGTTTCCTGCCGCTTTTGTAAGAGTCCTTTGCTCTAGGATAGGATCTTGTGTCACATCAGCTCCAGCAGCCATAAGTCTCTCGACTACTTCCAGGTGGCCATTGCATGCTGCAGCAGAGAGGGCTTCTCGTCCTTTCAGACTTTCGAGCCCAAAACCGGTATCGTTCTCCAGAATTTGAAACTGACCTGTTTCCGGGTATAATTCAAGCTTGGCTTTCACACGTGTAACGGGGGTATCAATACGCGTGCCGGCTCTGAGAAGCCTGTCCACGATATTCAGATAGCCACCCTCCGCCGCTGCATACAGAGCAGTTTGGCCGTTTACATCGTTAGGCTCTGCATTGACATCAGCCCCTGATGCCAGTAGAAGCTCCACAATTTCCAAATTTCCTGTTCCTGCAGCGGTAGCAAGTCCCGTTATATTATGACTTGGAACGTTGATGTCCACTCCGGCCCGAATAAGGCTTTCTATGGCGCCTATACACCCCAATTTTATCACCCAAAGCAATTTGTAGCTCACATATTCCGTTGTATTGTCACAAAATTGCATGATTGCATTAGTAAATAGGTGAAGCCTTTTGATGGAGATGCTGGTAAAGATTTTATCCTTTACCTCGTTGCTCAGCTGTGAAGGCGTGGTCATGGCTAGGTATAAGAATAGAGGATAATGCTCATTGGTTATCGTCCAATCTACCATCCTTGAAAAGATTTTTCCATCTTCCTCGGAGGATGCGGTATTTTTCTGCCATGGTTCACATGATGGGATGTCGTCGCCGTTCACACATCGACAAAATAATCGCCATAGGTCTGTGTCCAAGTCATTATCAGTCAAATTCGTTGAATGACGAATCCAATAGCTTCTGGCATATTCGAGAAAATGAAACCCCCGTGTTTGAAGTTCCAATTCTAGCCGTGAAGCTTCAATGTCTCCCAGTTCGTCTTGCACCTTCCTCTTGAACTTCCCGGCATTCATGTTCTGAAGCTGATGATGGCGTGACAGAAGTTTCGATGCCATGCGACCTGTGGCGCTCCTTGCCTCTCTCATTGGGAGTACTCCCAATTGGAGGGGGACGATAGGTGTATTTGCACTTCCATCGTACTTTGTTAGTTGACGCTTGAAGTTGGTGAGATCAAGATAGGTCATGCAGAGGAGACCGAAATGTTGATCGAGGGTTGTGGCTACAAAGGTTGCCGAGTGTTCACTCGCCAGGCTGAACAGGTGTTGCTTGATGCTATGATGAACATACTGCACAGTGCTTGCCTCTTCATCCATGAAGACGAGTCCGCAGCAGTCGCTGATAATCTGATTCATGTCGTTGGGAAACCTGCTCCGATCGAGACTCTTTTGGTAGGGCTCAAGGCTCAACGCTTCTCGATATTCCATTGCTGTCAATGGTCGTTTTGCTACTCCACAAAACTGGAGCATTTTGATCGCTTGCTTTGCCGCCTTTTGCTTCTGAATGCGATGAATCTTGCGATCAAATAGCTCAGAAAGTCCATGCGGAAGATTTTTCAGGGCCTCCAGGATGTCACTGTCGCAGGCCTGCGTACATAGTTCCTCAATAAAAAATCGTGTCCAAAGAAACCTTTCATATTAGTCTTTCGGCAATTCTTCCATCGACATTCTGGTATGGGCATTGAATGATTTCCGACTTACATCCCATGGGATCCATCCTGTAGGGCTTCCGATATCTTCAGGATCAGCGTTGGATCCCCGAGGTGGAGCAGCTCCTCTTCCAGACAGCGACCCAACTCCATTGAAATATACAGCTCCATGTCTGACTGCAATTTTTCTTCCGTGATCTGAATCCTGTATTGGGGGGTAATGACCCGCAAAAGCTGCTTCTCGAGCTCAGGACGACCCGAGCAGAGGAGTTTAATGTGGTTTGTAGAGTGGTTGATGATTTGAGCCAAAGCCTGCGCCACGTCGCGAACTTCTCCCTCCTCGCATTCGTCCAGTCCATCAAGAATGATATAATACTTGTTTCCAACATCGAGCTTGGATAGAACGAAATTCACAACATCGTTGGTCGTGTCCAGATGACGGCTGTCCATATATAAGCCTTCCAAATCATCATTCCGAGCGTTTCCAATCCGGACATCAAGCAGTTGACGGACTAGACACCCAATGATGCTTCGAGCTGACCGAGATTCTTCGTCGTCCGACCTACAGAAGAAATAGGATATGATGTGATCTTTCTTTCGAGTCTTGTGCAAATAGGCAACCACATTGGACACAATGGTAGTCTTGCCCATGCCCATTGTCCCCGAACACCAAAGATTAGCACTGCCTTTTTCATCCTCCCATGCAACGAAATCAAGCTCTTGCTGCAGCCACTCCGCTGTTCCAGGAACGTGTTGCTTCTTGGCAAGCTTCCACGGTTGGATATAGTTGACGGTTGAGAGGCTCTCGCGGATTCTGGATCTGAGCTTGGCAGCGTCCCTTTTGGCCTTATCGATCCGCCATTGGTGCATCTCCGCTTGCTCCTTACTGCTTTCTTTGAAAAACCCGAATGCAGATCGTCGGAAGCCCACGTTTTCCCGAGCTTCCTGCTCAAGCAGCTTGCTCGCTTCATAATTGGACTTCTTGGAGGCGAAGGACAACTGTAGTTGTATTTCTTTTTCCGCTTGCTGCAGATTATTGAGAAACGATTGGAACTCGGATTCAAAAGGATATAGTATAGACGAGAACGTCTGTGCCACAGTGTTTCGCCGCGAGACTTCGATGATCTTTATGCAGAGCTGGATGATGATTGCAAAATAATCGCAAAGGGCACGCTGAAGATCTATACAGCCCGGGTAGAGCTGACCAAACTGTTGATAAGTCGGACACGACTTGCCAATCCTCATGATCATGCCTGTGACCTTCTCAAAGTATGCAGCAACATTGCTAGCCGTCAGGAGGGTTGTTCTCACACCTCCCCAGACGAGAGCGGCGATTGTAGGATTGGAGCTGACGAATGTATCCACCACGCTGGTGAACTGTTGAGTTGCCTCCAGGAATGTGCACAGTCGGGGTGCAACACACCGTCTCATCACCGTACTGTTTTTTGCATCGATCTGGGCGACAAACTCGATCACACTCGCAGCGTCTGGGGATGTGGTGCTGGTCTGATACTGTGCCTTCTGCTCGTCCATCAAAGCGTCCTCGAAACTTGCCAGGGCTTGTTTGAGAGTGATCGTAGGGTCCGTCCTCCGCACACTTGACTGAATCAACGCACCCGATGCCATCGATATTTCTTTTCTGGTTTTCTTCGATGATAAGGATGAACGTAACGAACAGAGCCGTCCTTGGGGGGGTGAAATCAGCAAAGGAGTTTGTTCCCAAAGCGGGGTTGAATGGCGCCTATCTCAGGCGCAAGGCTGAATCCCAACGCATTTCCCTCATTTGTCAGCCTTGCGCTGCCCGAGACATGACAGGGATGCCATTGGGCGAGGATGATTGTATGAGAAAGAATCATATTCCCAGAGAAATTGTCGGTGTGAAGGCTGAGCCTTGCGACGGGGGGTTGGCCTCGTCGCCAAAAGCAGGTTCTCCAACGCAACAACACAGCAAAATCTTTCTTTGATGGTGAAATATTCATTCACTTAAAGCACTATTAGTTGTCTTGGCAATAGATAGTGCCTGGTAGTCTTAGCTCTCCCTCGATGCGAAAATAGTACTCTTACCAAGGTGATAATAGAGTGTTTGGGCGTAGGTAGTCGAAATATGGCGTGGATATCACAAGTGCCTGTTGCTGCCTCAGGCCGTGTTGTCACCTGACTGTCGTTGAGTGAAGCAACCTTCAGGCTTCTTTCATCTCTTTCTGTCTGTTTCTTTCAACAAAGTGAATGCGTGAAGTGAATACGCCTGAGCATTCTCTTGGCTTCCAGGATAGAAGAAAATAGCAGCCTAATGCGACCAACAGCTAAGTATAAATAGTCCTACTATGCCTTCTCTCTTCTTTCTCTCCATCCTTCCACTGACCAGTTCTTCAATACTAGTATTCCCTCGCACGTATATATGCTTCCATATATTTAAATCCTCATCCTACTCTTTTCCACCGGCTACTCATGGCGTCTTGGTGATATATCCCTTCCTATATTTTGACAAACGAGAATGCAGTCGTCTTTGGCTGTTCAGTCCGGTCTGTTGTCTTTCGCGCCAACCGCGATCGTCCGGCTCCTAATCCTGGGATCAAATGATGCAAGAAGATTATACACTCCTTAAGGTTCTCTGGGATATCTCGTGGTTGGAATTATACACTGTATCCGTGGCTCTGAGACAGGGTTGTTCAGGTATAACAACATTCTTTATGGAGGTCAGGAATTGACGATCAACTACGACTCACAGACTGACAAAATGATAGGCCTATCAGAACAAAATAGAGCTTTTCATACTCCATTGCCTGGACATGCAACAGGTCCCACGCATTCTATCGCGGAGGCTGTAGGCGTCGTGTCTATAAGAAAACATATTCTTCTCATTTCGCTAAAGATACCCTGGGACCTTTGTTCTATCGCCTCCAACAAAGTTTCCAGAGGCGCAATGGGGGCCCTGAACTGCTGTCGACCTTAAGATGTCAGGACAAGTCGCCAATCAAACCTACTGCCACGTATTTCTTCTGGCTTCCTGACAAACTATCCAGAATTCCTGCGTCACGAGGAAGTTTCAGACGTTGTTTTATCATCGATCTGCTGAATCGAGGTACAGCCTCTCCAAAGAAATACCTGTCTCACTCAAGGAAGCGTATGGAAGTGCTTGACCCTTTGCATCAAGACCTGAGAAACTGACAATACATGCATACGCCGAACCAGGTAGACGAGCCTTCCCAAACCTTTCGCCTGATCGTGGAAAACTTATCGGTTGGACAGGCAGTTGTTGCGGTCCTAGCAGCACCAATATCAGAGGCTATTGGATTTAGACGATGGAATTACCATTTGTCGTCTTTCTATTCTATTCATGTCAAGTGTCATTTGGTTCTGACGACGTCGATGCTTGTAAAGCGCGTCTTTGTCAATGGTCTTGAGCACACCCGATTGTTTTATTGCAAAAAATATATCCTAAGGGTTATCATAAAGTAACCTGCCTTGAGTTTGTATTTATTGAACTAGTCTCCAGTATTCACAGTGTCTCCCTTCATATGAACCATAACCATGTTCTCCATTCCCGCCCCTACAATCTTATCCATTCCATTCAAGAAGTAGCTCTGGTCTATAATCAGTCACTAAATATATTGATGTAGTGATGGTTATAAGTGAGGTTAGATTAGACTTAGATCCACTATCTGTTCACACTGTGTTCACCTATTTACACCTAGCTATATACAGAATAGAAATAATTAAACAGGAGTATTATAGGCTAATAAGACTATGGATAATATAACTCCTACTAAGTGAAATGATTAGTAAAGCTCTCCAGGCAGAAAGATAATCAATCTTACTGTCTGACTTCCGCTTCTTACTCAAGAATACTTCCTTCAATACTAATTATCTCCTTCATAACAATCACCTACAATACCTAGTACAGATGTCGTGGAATGAAGACACTCGCTCTGATCTAGTCTCCATCGGCACCCACCGATTATTCCTCTCTGCCTCAGGACCAACCCGCGAAACAATAGACGGCCATCTTCAACCGGCCGTCATCATCGAAGCCGGTCTAGCCAGCTCCCACTGCGAATGGGTCGCGGTGCAGCGTCTACTCGCCGAGTCAGTACGGGTATATTCGTACGATCGGGCAGGCTACGGACTTAGCGAGGAGTCTCCAGACCCAGTGAGCGTGACGAACCGAGTACGAGAACTGACGCTGCTGCTGAAAACTGCAGAGATCGCACCACCGTATATTCTCGTCGGACATTCCTATGGCGGGGTGCTTATTCGAGAGTTCCTGCGTCAACATGGTCCTCAAGACGTGGCGGGGATGGTGATTGTTGATTCCTCACGCGAAAGAACTCCCTTACCACCCGGTGTTGGAACGCTGGTTGGAGACGGGGAGGCCAGTTATATGGCAATCGTGGGGTTGGATGCCAGCCACGTCCTCACGGCTGAGGAGTATCAAGCTGTCAAAGACGAGGAAGAGCGAAACGCACCCACTGCTAACGCGGAGGACCAGCTCAGCGAAGCAGGCAGACGAGAGGTGAATGAAGCGTTACCGATCGGAATGCAGGCTCTAGAAGACAGTCCGTTGAGTGTCATCTTCGGCAACGAGTCGGTGGATTTTCGCAAGATATATGACTTTTCAGTTGCCCATGGAACAGGGACAGAGGAAGCCAGACAGCGGTTGGCTGTGAGACTGGAGGATATGGAACAACTCGACGAACAGGGTCAACGCGACCATCTGAGCCTGTCGAGTCGCAGTCGGTTTGTGTATGCCGAAGGAAAAGCCAGGACGCATAATATACAGCTGGTGGCGCCGGAGTTGATTCGCGATGAGGTGTTGTGGGTGAATAGCTTAGTATAGTACTTATCCTTATATAGGTAGAAGTATAAGAGTTTTTGGCTAATTCATTTATTATAATTAATGTGGTATAGTTAAGCATTCTTTCTATTCACTGAGTCTTTGTTGACGCTATTGAATATTAGGCAACCATATATTCTACATATAAAAGTCTCTGTCTTCATTCTCACCTCCTATTCTACTTCATATTCTCTTCCTAGCCTTGACAGTACTGTCTTTCCTTATATATAGCCCGGTTCCTCCATCATTTATTCAGTAGACATCTTTCCTCCACGATAGCTCCAGCAGCATGTCGGCCTAGCTAGAGGTCTATATCTTCTTCACTGGAAGACCTGCCTCGTCAAAAAGACCAAAAGTCTCTGGACACGCCATCTGCCTTGGATATCCACTTCGTCTTCTCCTGGAAATACCTCTCAACGTTTCATTCCGACCGGCATATGATGAACTTCCAGCATCTGTTAAAAACCTTCGAGTTTCAGCCAGCAGACAATTTGTCTTGCTCTGAAAGATGAATGCCCAGATCATCCTTCCTATGATGCTCTATGCCCTAAGCAATACCAAGAAATACCAGTTTGACTACTGCGTCAGAGGTAGCTAGTGTTTTCTTACTCATGTCTCGAGCTGGCACGCAGTCCTGCGGTCGCCTCTATTCCATGGAGTCGTTTTCGGGCTCGAACAGGGGCCGTATACAGACCGAGAATCACTGAAACGAGCAAACGTTGCTGGCAGTGGTCTTCCGGCAATATACTGTGCAGACTCCTATTCACAATCGAAGAGCCTTATGATCACTGAAAATTGTCAAGACAATTAATAGTGCTTTATATGGTCGTTTATCTGCATAACCTGCTACCTCAATGTTAGGGTATAACCCTATCCCCACCACATAGGCTGGAATATCACCGCTGTAGTCAAGATACTCGCTCTCTAATACAATCATCATTCTCATCATATCCTACTCATAGTTCAAGAAGTACCGAGTTTACTCCCCAGACACGTGCATCTCGGCTGTCCCTGGATTAGCGGCAGCCACCCGCGTGGCTGTTTGGCCCCGCACCGCACGGACCCAGGGACCCCCAGTTTACTATGACCATTACGGAGTAGTCTAAACTCTCGATCACTGTACATAGTATGTAGTACGGAGTAACTATGTAGTGCAAGTAAAATCCTGTATTTAATGCCCTTCCCTTTCTTCCATTTCTTGTGCCATCTCTTCCTTCCCCCTCCTGCGTCGATACCACTTTTTCAGCGTTTCCCACATCGACCCCTGCGACTGTAGCGGGGAAGCAGGTGGTGGCGGTGTCTGTGCCGATCCAACCGGCACAAAATACGGTCGGCTCAGGGCATAAATTCGTTTTCGACACAACGGACATGAGGCATCAGCGCCACATAGCCAGCGATCAGCGCAGTCGCGGTGGAAGATATGCCCGCAGGGTAACTGGTGGGCAAAGGGTTCGAGCAGATCTTCAAAGCAGATCCGGCATTCGTTTTCTAGAAGTTCGCACAAATTTAGTACTCTAGGATAAGGATTTTTTTTATATATAGAATTGAGAAAATATGTAGATGCACCTGCTGTCTTTGAATCGTGGATAGCTAGTGGTTCGTGGTCGGTGGGAGAAGGGATAGAGGGAATTTGAGATGGCATTACGGAAGTGCAGTGGAACCTGAGTATGCAGTAAGTCTATTCTGGCTGGAGTCTGCCTAAGTATGTTGGCAATGTGACACTAAACCAGTTAGGCTAAAAAGTGTTCAAGACTCCAGGCATACTAATTTGATAGTGCTGACTATTTGTAGATATCTGGCTGTGACGTCACTGCTTCCCGCTAGACCGTGAGATCCGTATTAGCCGGACGAGTAATACTATCATCTGATATCCATATATACTAGTGCTATGGCAGATCTGAATCTGGAGGCACAAGAGGGTAATCTAAGAAACGCGTAGACCACTCCATCGCGCTCGAGATCTCACTGGGCCACTCGCACAGCATGGACATGTCGCCCGTCAGATACGGGGATGGAAGAGGATTCGGATCTACTTCTGCAGTAGGTAGAACAGTCGGAGCATGAACTATGAACCAGACAGTGTTAGCACTAATGGACGCCTCGTTTTATGGGCTAGAGGATTACCATCCGCTCGGCGCATGCGTGATAGCCCCTCCAGCATATTCGCCGCCTGTTTGGCTGCGGCCGAGTTGACGCTCAGAGCTTCAAATACTGTCAGACAGGTCTCAGCGTCTTCACGCAGACCCTGCGGCATTGTCCGGCCGTCGAGCAGACTATTGGTGTGGCCGTAAAACCCCTCGGCGACGAAGAGGATGGAACTAGCGCATATCAGACACGAGATCATCTGCCACCAGGGAAAATCGTGGACAAGAGCAGCCTCGTCGACGACATTGTGCAGCAGACGGGCCGTTTGCTGGGCTTCGTGGAGACAGATCGACTCCGCCTCGGAGATGCGCTCCTTGTTGCGAAGAAGAAGGTTCATGAACAGTTGGTTGTTCATCTGCAGCATCGGGAGACACAGAAACGGGCGGTGGATCAGAGCACGGAGATGGTGGAATTTCACAGCTAGCATATTCCTCTGTCGTCGAAATGAGATGGACTTTTCAAACGTGTGGCCAAGGTCGAACCTCAGATGCCGCGGGAGACTTTCTTTCCACTCCGTTAATCGCCGATCGAGCCCAGACGCGCTGTACAGCATCTGATCTGGAGAAAGATCAATTTGTGATGGGCGATAGAGCTCCCGTACGACCAGACCGACAATATGCGAGAAATGTATCACATGCACAAAATAGTCCATCATGCATCCACGACCAGAGAGCTTGTTCTGACCCTGCTCGGCGTCGCCCTTCCCTGGTGGGTCAAAGGGTGACAGGTCGGTTGCGGCCGGCATTTCCACCCGGAAATCAGCTTCGTGGATAGCCATCGGTCTTCCAAGCTGCAGGGCCAGTAATCTGTCCAAGTTGTACATTGAATACCATGTCCGGCGCCAGTGTGCACGGTCTGCCATCCATGGCTGTTTGGAACTCCCACTGGGAGGTGACTCGACGTGGAGTCCAATGCTTTGACCCATCCGAATGGCCATGCCAAGGGTATTCCAGCAGCTGAACGTTTTAGTAAGTGAATGCGTGGAGAAGAATGGAAGAACATAGAACTCACCGATCCGTATGGCAGACTGCAAGTAGGAAGAAGCACTGCACCAGCAACGCCCAGATGTTGATGAGGGAGCAATCTGCCCTGAGTTCTCGGGAATAGTAGAGCCCCTGTTCATAGTATCGAAAGTGGTCCCGGGAGACCGAGTGCTTTCCGTGGAGGAACGAGGTATAATACGATCCAATGGCAAAGATGAAATCTAAAGATCAACCGAATTCACACAAGAGGAGAAAACAAGACCTACTGAATAATGCCAATGACGGTTGAAACTCGGGCTCCTGGACGTCCCCGTTCTGAAAGCGCTCGAATGCCTCGTACAATATAGCCTTTGAGGGAAACGGATACGCAATGTGGATGGTTGACAGGTAGACGTCAAGGAACTGAGCCGCTTCCGTATTCGACGGCACCAACAGGGGATACCTCAGGTCCGCCAGCCCGTCCGTAACGTCTGTCTGGCTGTAACTCTGAGCTTGAATGCCGTCCCCCGTGTTTGAAGTGTCGGTGCCATGCACGCACTGCCGGATACTGTGGATGAAATGCACCTCGCTTGCTTTGCCGACATAAGTGGGCGACGAGGCTGTCGTCTCCTCCTCTAGTCTGCTAGTACTCTGTACACGAACGCCACGACTCGCCAGCCGTCGGATATTGCGTAGTCCTTCATCAAGAGCACCCTGCTGGATACTGTCTAAATGCCCACGTACTTCCTGGATCAACGCCTCGTACATTCCAACCATCGCCACATACGTCGGCTGCGGCGTTCCAGCCGGAGACTCTGTCCGGTCCGGTCCATCCTGCTGTAATTCTGCCTGTGCGAGTAAGCGAAGACCCCCAGGGCGTGTTGTTGTCCCGGCTGCTCCTCGCCGTCTTGTGGGCCAGACGCAGTCGAACCCGTAACCCTCGCACCGGGCGCACACAGGCTGTCGTCCATCGCACTGAAGATCAGCTGCTACCTTGAAGAAAGAGGAAGAAAAACTTCTACCTTGGCTTTTAATGCTCGACACTTCTCACACGCTAGACCTGCGCGTTGTCTTCTCATCGTGGCTGTCAAGAGGAGGAGGAGTCGTTGATGACGTCCCGACGAGGCAGCGGAACCGGCCTGCTTAGTCATTCCGCTGTCCGCTCCGTGTTTGCCGCTATGCCGCCATTGCCGTGTTTGCCGTATAGAACAACGACTTTTCTATTCTCTTATTGCTTGACATCTGGTCTTGTTTCTGGATATCTGAGAGTCTAGTTCTTGCTTATCAATATACAAGCTCATATCTCATACTCTACGATCTGCCCATCTGCCATCTCATCGACAATACTCTCAACAATGGCATCGTTCCACCAGGTTGAAAGCAACCTGGACGAAATTGCTGCCCCGTCACCCATCTACGATCCATCCGAGCAACCGGTACGACGAGAAGAGTATTTGGAAGATCGCGTGGTATCTCCTGAAGAAAAAGAAGATAGCAGAGAGGAGAGAGCAAGACTTCTCCCCCCAACACTATGCACACTTGGATACCTCGTGTTCTTCTCAATAGCCGGAACACTACTTCGCGTGGCTGTTGAGTCCCTCACCTTCTACCCGGGGACACCTCTCAATACGAGCGTGGTATGGGCCAACGTCGGGGGAAGCGTAGTAATGGGCTTCCTAAGCGAAGACAAGAAGCTGTTTATGGATAATACAGGACCAGCCGGGAAGAAGTCCATCCCGCTGTATATCGGACTGACGACCGGGTTCTGCGGCAGCTTCACCTCCTTCTCAACATTTATACGGGATGCCTTCCTTGCGCTATCGAATGACCTGTCTGTTCCGGTGGGCGCGTATGGTGATATCTCCCTGTTTGGGTCTGCAGTGCAAGTGCCCTCTGCTCCCAACGGGGGATTCAGCTTCATGGCCCTCCTTGCAGTCCTGTTCACGGAAATAGGCCTCTCGCTGGCTGGGCTGATGCTAGGCGCTCACCTCGCTTTAGCCGTACAGCGCTGGACACCGCGTCTCCCGAGATGGATATATACTGTTCTTGATCCGTTGGTGGTTATCCTGGCGGTTCTGGCGTGGGTGGCTGTCATTTGTCTAGCTGTCTTACTCGGAGAGAGTGGTCAAAATAGTACGTTATGGAGCTCTACCACATGGCGTGGACCCGTTCTATATGCGCTCGCGCTCTCCCCTCCAGGCTGTTTGGCGCGGTTCTTCCTCTCGATGGAACTCAACGGAAGACTCGCCTCGTTCCCGCTCGGCACCTTCGCTGCCAACTCTGGCGGCACTGCAATCCTAGGCATGGCTTATGCGCTGCAGCATTCCACGGCCGGAGGGTCAGGGATTATTCCCTGTCAAGTCCTCCAGGGGGTCATGGACGGATTCTGCGGATGTCTGACCACGGTGAGTACCTGGGTGCTAGAACTGTCTGGCTTACGCAGACGGCATGCGTATTTCTATGGCGGGGCCAGTGTGCTTATCGGATTGTGTCTTTTGATTGTCGAGATCGGAAGTTTGAAGTGGTCGATTGGACTGGCGACTCCGGCTTGTTTTGACCCGGTAAAGACGGAATATTGACGTCACTAGACATATAACCTGTTGACATATAACCTGACTCTGTTCAGTAACTCTTCTCATTTTCACTAGAGAGAATGATTAAATCAATCCGTGCTGCCCAGCGCTTAGACTCACGGGGTAACCCGACTGTCCAAGTCGATCTGACGACCGACAAGGGTGAGAACACTTGTGAATACTTTAGGATGCATATGAATATGTCCACTGAATGCATTTAAAGGCACCTTCCGTGCTATTGTCCCCTCGGGAGCATCAACAGGAACGAACGAAGCTGTCGAGCTGAGAGACAAGGATCCTGCTGTCTATGGTGGTCGCGGTGTGCGAACGGCCGTTTCCAATGTCGAGACAGTGATAGCCCCCGCGCTTATCGCCAGCGGATTGAAAGTCGATACGGACCAGAAGCAGATCGACGATTTTCTAGTCCGTCTGGATGGATCCAAGGGTAAGGGCAGACTCGGTGCCAATGCGATTCTCGGCGTGAGTATGGCATGTGCGAGGGCGGGAGCAGCTCATTCAGTAAGTGAAAAACAAATCAAAAGAGAGAAGAATGACCTGACGACAAGGGAATCCCTCTGTATGAGTTCCTTCGACGAGAATCGCAAGCAAAAGAACCGTACATCATGCCTGTTCCCTTCTTCAATGTCTTGAACGGCGGCGTTCACTCGGGAAACACAATGGCGTTTCAGGAGATGATGATCGCCCCTGTTGGCGCTTCTTCTCTGACAGAAGCAGTCCAGATGGGAAGCGAGGTATACCAGCATCTCAAAAAAGTGATAGTCTCCAAGTTCGGTGCTTCAGGTGTGTAATTCTTCATGTCCATAGGACTATTCTTTCCTGATGATCAACAGCAACCGGCATCGGCGACGAGGGAGGATTCGCACCCCCAATCTCCCAACCGCATGAAGCACTAGACCTGCTGGTTCAAGCCGTCGCCGAAGCAGGATACATCGGTAAAGTCAAGTTCGCCATGGACCCTGCCTCGAGCGAGTTCTACCGTGACGGTGTGTACGACCTGGGCTTCAAGGACAAGAACAGACCAAACGTGCACACTCCCAAGCAGTTGATGGAAGTGTATCACTCCCTGCTGGAAAAATATCCGATTATCCTGCTGGAAGACCCCTTCGCCGAGACCGACTGGGCCAGCTGGACGGAGTTCCAGACTTCCTGTCCTGTTGAGCTCGTGGGCGATGATTTACTCGTCACCAATACGGAGTATGTGCAGAAGGCAGAGGACAAAAAGGCCTGCAATGGACTGTTGCTCAAGATTAATCAGATCGGAACGGTTTCCGAAGCCATCCAAGCGTAAGGCCAGCATCCCTGGTTCCTGTGTCCTTTCATTCAAGTTTCTGATCATGCAGAGCCAACCTGGCATATTCATTCGACTGGAGCGTGTTTGTCTCGCATCGGTCCGGAGAAACAACAGACGACTTCATTGCAGACCTGGTGGTCGGCCTGCGGACAGGCCATCTCAAGGCTGGGGCGCCGTGCCGTGGCGAGCGGGTGGCCAAGTATAATCGGTTGATGGATATCGAAGCGGATCTGCTTGCTCGCGGAGTTGGCTGTGCGTATGCTGGTGAGGGTTTCCGGCGGGCTCATCAGGTGTAGCACTGCTTTACTTGATACTGGGTGCAAAGCATGTACGGCACAGATGATATTAGTTGCAGTGACTTCACATCATGTATTACGAATAGACTAAGCTACTTTCTGCAGTTCATGATTAGTGACGGCAGCAACATCCTCGCCGTCGAAAAACTTGGTGACTTCCTCGAGAGGAACGTAGCGAGTCTCGACGTAGAAGAACCAGATGACGAGGATTTCCAGGGCGAGGAAACAGCAGTAGAAGATGTAATACCGCCAGGCGATGTTATCGAGGGCGACGGGGTTGACGTACTGCGTGAAGAAGAGGCTGGCGTACAGCGCGTACTCCATGATGGTGTAACCCTTTGCACGCATCGAATAGGGGAGGATTTCCGTTGTGTAGCTTGATATCAAACCGGATCTGACAGTTAGAAGAGTTCTGATTTCATGATCTGTTTGTGTTTGCTTACTTCGCGTTGTAGCATAGATAGTAGATGAAGATCATGGCGAGAACGCCCGAGCCCAGAGAGGAATCGCCGTGGATGGCGTATCTGGCGGAGAGAATGGTCCAGACGACAAAAGCAACGAGCATGCCCACCGTACTGACAATATAGATGGGCCGCCTCCCCCACTTGTCGATGAAGAAGCAGAAGAACAGATTGGTGACGAGGTTGAAGGTGGTCAGGGCGCCGTTGATGAGCAGCTGTTCGTTCGCCGAGGTGATCCCGATGCTGTCCATGATGATGCTGAGATAGTACGAGACCAGTCCGTTGCCCGACAGCTGGGAGAAGACGCCCACAGAGACGACAATCACGAGCCGGCGTCTGTTGCCCGGCGTGCGCAGGAAATCCAGAAACGCAACCGAGTGGCGGGCGTGTCGCTCCAGCGCGATGGCGGTGGTGATCTCGGTGAACTCGGTCTGCACGAGCTCGTCGTTCTCGTCGCCGTTGGCATGGTACGTGGCGAGCATCTGCAGGGCCTTTTCCGGCTGGTCGCGCGAGACGTAGAACCGGGGGCTCTCAGGGATCCAACGCACGACGGCCAGCATCATCAAGGTGAACAGGCCTTGAATCAGACTGGGAGTCCGCCATGCCCAGTTGCTCTAAGCAGGAGTCAGAATATGAGAAGGGTTAGCAGAGTGGAAGAGTGCAAGAGCAGGGATTACCTCGATCTTCAAGGTGCCGTACGTCGTCCAGGCAGCAATAAAAGCCCCCGTATAATAAGTCGCGCCCGAAATCGTGACCAGCACCGCCCGGTCCTGTGGCGGTGCGATCTCAGCCACCAGCAGCGGCGCAGTGCAAATCACGAGGATGTCGCCGACGCCCAGAATCCAGCGAGCAGCGACGAACATGGCGAAGTTGAGGGCGCCCGACTGCAGGCCGACGCCGAGGAGCATGAAGAGGGAGCCGAGAACGAGGCAGGGCTTGCGTCCGTAGCGGTCCATGAGGAAGGGGAGGAAGAGCAGGCCGGAGAGGGCGCCGGCGCTCATCACGCAGTTGAAGAGGCCGAGGGTAGGACCGTGGGGGTGGTTGAAATAGTCCTGCCAGTACGAGAGGGTTTGAAGGCCGTTCCTGTAGAATTAATAATAATGAATAGTAGTATAGATGAATATAGAATATCTATGAATATGAATGGATATAAATGGACATGAATTGAATGTAGAATATAGATAAATAAGTATAAAATATAGACTGATGGAATGATAATGATAGAATGATAGACAGAGATATAAATAACATACATCATCGAGTTATCAAAGCCATTGGCAGTGTTGGTGATGATCAAAGCAAGGATATAAAAATACAACCAGCGCATGTTGGCGTTGCGATACCATTTCTGCCGGGGGAAGAGACGCCCAGCCAGATAGAAGTGGCCGGGGGGGGGTTCATTCATCATAGTATAGTATAGAGTATAGAGTATAGTAATAGTATAGAGTATAGAGTATAGAGTATGGAATATAGCGGATGTTCTTATCTATTCTTATATCCATACCCATATAGCCTATTATAAGTATTCGTCCGTGTCAAGCAAGGTTAGCGCGTTGTATTTAGCCAGATCATTTATCTATCCTCTGATTATCATTCTTTTCTCTACTTCTCCTCTTCTTCTCTCTTCCCTCTTCTCTTCTGCTCTTTTAATTCTTCTCTTTCTAATGCACCCCATCATCCCCGGCTTCGCTCCCGACCCGTCCGTCTGTCGGATCGGCGAGTTCTTTTATCTCGTCACCTCCTCCTTTCACTTATTCCCCGGCATCCCCATCTACGAATCGATAGACCTCGTGAACTGGAAGCACATAGGTAGCTATTCAATCAAGACGTGCTGTTGAACACTGCTTATCTGAAGGAAACGCTATCAATCGCCCCTCCCAACTCTCCCTCCGTGAAGCGTCAACCAAAATCTCCCCCATCGACGAAGGGAAATTGATCGCCACGGGGGGATTGTTCGCCCCTACCATCCGTCATAACAAGACCACCGGAGTGACATACATCCTCTGCACGAATGTCCGGCACGGCACCGTCAACGACTCGACGCGGAACTTCATACTCTCCACGACAGACATCCACGCCGGTCACTGGTCGGATCCGGTCTACTACGCGTTCAACGGGATCGACCCCTCCCTCTTCATCGAAGAGAACGGCAAGGCGTATATCCAGGGCACACACGCGCCAGAATGCCACATCCACAACTTCCAAGTTGATCTCGAGACCTTGCAACCGCTCTGTGACCCGCAGGCTCCCTCAGCGTGTATCTTTACGGGATGGAACAAGAAAGACACAGAGGGCCCGCACATCTACAAGAAGGACGGATGGTACTTTCTTCTCGTTTCCGAGGGAGGCACCTTTGCAAATCATATGGTGACCATCACCCGGTCGAGAGATCTGCACGGTCCGTATGAAGTGTACGAGGGGAATCCGATTTTCACGGCTTCTCCAAACGATTACATCCAGCATACGGGCCATGCGGATCTGTTCCAAGACGCTCATGGAAAATGGTATATGGTTTATCTCGGGGTGAGGAAACGGGGCAACAGGTTCATTCTCGGGCGAGAGAGTTTCCTCACCCCTGTTTCATGGGAGGGTGAGTGGCCTGTTATAAGACAGCAAGAGGGTCTAAGAACGACTCTTTCTGCCGTGAAGAATGTGGATTGGGTGTATCTCCGTGATGCAGAGCTGGAAAGGTATTCCCTGCAAGAAGATCAAGTGTCTATCACGGCTTCATCTGTGTATTTGGACAGTCCCGACCAGACAGTTAGTTTCATGGGAAAACGCCAGCGGGAGTTGAACGGCACTTCGACCGTTGCATTGGATACAGTCTCCGACAAGAAAGATCATCTCCGAGCCGGTCTGGCAGTGTACAAAGATGAACATCGGTTCGTGGCATTGGCGCACGACTTTGCCTTGCACGAGGTGACACTGGAGATCACCAACCAGGTGACGAGTCTGTCGGTGAAGAAGAGCATGCCGGTTTCTCCCTGCACGGAGCTCTTCTTGCGCATCAGATACACGGAGGAGGAGTATGAGTTCGCGTTCAAGGAGGATCGGCAGTGGACTGTCATGCATACCCTCGACACGGCGGATATGTGTGGATTGGACTTTGTCGGGCCGGTCATTGGCATGTTTGCTTGGGGGGAGGGAGATGTTCTTTTTAAAGGGTTTACTGTTGACAGTATACTATAGTTTAGAGCTATATGTAGTGATTACTGTGCTTATAGAATAAGAACAGCTCAATGAGAGTAAAGAAAATAAACAGAACAGAGTATATTCCCTGATACCGAGACATCAGTTATAAAATCATAATGTATTCAACAATACTAGTCAATAGCTATGTCTCATCTCAAAAGAGACCCCCCATTAGAATCCACGTTGCTGCCCGTCGCATCACCATTCTTCATCAGGTAAATATACGCCTCGGCGACCTCCTCCGGACTTCCCGGTTTGCCCAGGAGGGCACTCGACGCGACAAACTGCCGCATCTGGTCGCGGATAGGTCCCCAGGCCTCTGTATCGGTCGGTCCCGGACTGACGAGGTTGACTCGCAGCGGCTTCAGTTCCAGCGCCAGCCCACGGGTGATGCCAAACAGACCGGCGGCGTATGCCGACGCCACCGTCCAGTCCGGGATGGGTTTATGAGCGACCTGTCCCGACGTGAAGATCAGGGAAGAAGTGTAGTGCTGTTTGAGGTATTTCGGGGCCAGTTTGCCCAGTAGAAGCGCGACGGCAGTGACAGGGACCTTGCCGTCGCCCCGGATGATGGCCTGGGTGATCTCGCTGGTCTTCTGGGGGGACGCGTTGCCGGCGGTGGTGACGATGTGGTCGAGGGGGTTGCTGCCGCCGTCGGTGATATCGTCGAGAAGCTGCTTGAGACGGGCTTCCAGCTCGTCGTCGGACGCGAGATCGATCGTCTGGCCTGCGACGTGGCCGTCGGCGAAGGAGGCGCGCAGGCGATCCACGGCGTGGGCGACTTTCTCGCTGCTGGACGAGGCAACCGTCACGGCGACTTGTTCGGCCAGCGCCAGGTTGGCCACGGCAAAGCCAATGCCAGAGGTGCCGCCGAGGATGAGGATCTTCTGGCCGGAGATAGAAGGCATGACGGATGATTGACTGAGAGGTCAGAGTATGAGATGATTCTGAGATCTGAATGTAGACTGAGAGGTGCAAGCTGCTTTTATGTCCATCTCACTCTCCATCCTTACACCGTCGGTCGGATTTTCCACCGAAAAGATTCCGACGGAGATGAAGCCGGGTTGGACAGACATACAAGTGCTAACTGTTTTAGGGAAATGATATAGAGGTGGATAATATTTAGAAGTATAGAGTATATTACTCATACAGTATATAATATTGAATTAAGATTTCTAAATATTTGTCATATAAGATAATTAACTATCTAGTTAAGAGCTGTGTTTAAATGAGATTATTTTTCTACTTTAAAATAAGCTGTATACTCTACCAGGTAAGATATAAGAAAAAGATGTCTATATACTACTATTACACTAGGGTCCATTTGCTATATAACAATAAGAGAGAATAATACCCCATCTTGGAACCCGCTGTAGTAAGCCATATTATTCAAGGGAGTGAAAGTGTCATCGCTAGCAAAGCTACCTGTTGCTGTTGGTAGTATCACTAGAGTGAAAGTGTCCTCGCGGCTACATTCTCAAAGCAGCGCCAGATGAACCGAAGCGGTGGGAGGACGGCTATATAGAGGTGGTTACAAACAATAATAATATACCATAAGGGACAGTATTCTGACTCTGTGGTCGTAGATGTTTATATGAATCTATTCACCAAATTCTAAGATATATTCTTGGTATTCAATGCTCCTCTGACAATAGCTTCATGCTGACTTTATAGCTGGGTGGAATGGAATAGTAGGATAGATCTGACTGAATATACTTGACGCAGATATTCTAGCTAGGCATATATATATATATATATATATATATACTACACACTGTCTGGGAAATGGCAACATGGTTACTATAGGAGATGGTTCATCGTTTGATCTAGTCTAAATACTATAGTAGTATTGGACAAGTAGTTTAGTTCATACTAGTAGCCTGTCTATTCACTGCTTATAGATTTAATATCTCATAGAGTAAAAATACGATGATAACCTCCACTAGAGAGAGACAAATAAAACAAAAAAAAGAATGGCCCGAGCCGCGGATCGAACGCGGGACCTCTCGCATGCTATGCTGTAGGGTGGACCCTAAGCGAGAATCATACCACTAGACCACCCGGGCGATGGAGAAATATCGTTGATAAAG
Organism: Penicilliopsis zonata CBS 506.65; assembly: GCF_001890105.1. NCBI lineage: Eukaryota > Fungi > Ascomycota > Eurotiomycetes > Eurotiales > Aspergillaceae > Penicilliopsis > Penicilliopsis zonata. The sequence goes on from NW_019208921.1 coordinate 625,337, forward strand.
TGTAATACAAGCAAAAATTAATTAAAATATGCTTAAGGCAAAGAAACAACAAGCTTCCTGGCTGAAACCCCCCCCTGACTGATCTCCAAAGCGTCATTGATCTTCTCTAACCCCCGTCCGACAACCTGCGGCTCCGGCGCCGGTACAAATTGCTTCGCAGCGAGAGCCGGTCCCAAGAAGTCAAGGTAGACACGCGAGACACAGCTGTCGGGTTCAACCAGACCGACAATCATGATGAACTTGATCTCGATCCCGGACAGCAGCTTGGTGACGGCATTCCGGCCCATCATGCTGACCATCCCGCCCATCATGCGGTATGGAGCGAGCGTCCCCCTGAAGGCCTCGGGACCCCTGCGTGCACCCCCCGCGAGAGCGATGAATTTCCTCGTCGGCAGCTGGGGCGTCTTGGCCAGTCGCTCCTTCATCACGGCGGCACACACCTGGTCGGCGTTGGCCCCCACCGTGTAGGCTCCCACCAGCTCACGACCGTCGAGAACACGCACCAGATCCGCCACCAGCGTGGGACTGTTGTAGTCGAAGACATGCGAGGCGCCTAGCCCCTTGACATACGCGAAGTTCTTGGGCGATGAGGTCGAGACCACCTCGTACCCAGCCGACACGGCGAGCTGGATCGCACAACTCCCGACACTCGAGGCGCCGCCCGTGATAATGATGACCCGAGACAATGATTCCCTCGGTCGCGGATTTGACGGCGGCGGAACCTGCGGCAGATCGAGAGCCAGATAATTCGCGTGGAAGAGCCCGTACGCCGCCGTGCCTATCCCGAGCCCCAGAACGGCGGCCTGCTCGTCGCTGACCTCGTCGGGAACCGGAGCCACCATATGCTCCCGCAACACGCTGTACAGCTGGAACGCTCCCTCGGCGGCATTCCCAGACGACTTGTCGCCAGACACGGCGCTGCCGGCCACCCGGTCGCCTACCTGGAACCGCGTCACGTCAGGCCCAACCTCGACGACCGTGCCGGCCACGTCGATCCCCAGTACCATCGGATACTGCAGATGCGGCGCGAAGAGCGGACCCTGCATCTGCAGCACCCAGTCAAAGGGATTGATCCCGACGGCGCCGTTCCTCACCACGATCTGCCCGGGACCGGGGGGGGTGTAGGGGGCATCGCCGACTTGTAGCGGAACCGCTTTTTTGGCTGGAATCCACGCTGCTTTGTTGGTAGGCATTATAATAGACAGAGGAGGAGTAGAACAGTGTAGTGATTAGAAGATTATCAAAGAAGAAGAGAAGAGAAAAGAAGTATAAGAAGAGCAAGAGTATAGGGAGTATAAGACGGACACGGACTCCGACTCCGTCTCCGTCCGTTCGTCTCAGACGGAGGAATCCGTCGGAATCTTCCTCCTCAACAACCACCAAGACAGACAGATACAGGTAATATTCCATCATCCATACAGGGAATACTAATACTTCCTATCAAACTCCATGGAGCGAAGACTCGGTCTAGGCCACTCCAGCGTTTACGGGCAAGCGTGCATGCAGTGCTACAAGGCCAAATGCCGCTGTGTGCCTGGTCCAAGTGGCGATGGGTGTGAAAGGTAGAGATGATTGCTTATTCAATGCAAATAAATATCCTAGCTAACGATCAGATGTCTCCGTCTCAAAAAAGAATGCCGTCCCTCAGACTCGGCGCGCAGACGGAATGCGCAGAGAGCAGAAGAGTCCGACACGCGAATAGCCCGGCTGGAAGACAAGATAGGAACGCTGGTTTCGGCAATACAATCTCTTGTCGATTCTTCTGGATCGTCTTCGCCTGAGCTTCTGCAGCTTTTGAACCAGGAGAGTGTTTCTTCCATCGCCAGCCTCCCGAGCACCACTACTCTCTCAGACGACCGACCGACAACGACGACGTCGTTTGTTGATCCATCTTCAAAAGAAGCGGCAGAGAGTCTCGAATTCTTTCGTTCACGAATGCTACCATGTTTCCCCTTCATCAATCTGCGCCCGGAAACTACAGCCTGGGGATTACACCGCGACCGGCCCTTCCTGCTGCAGGCCATCCTCACCGTGACGACCTTCTCCACGCAGAAGCGACTGGCTCTAATTGAGGAGCTGAAACGGACTTTCTTCGCATCTGCGTGTCTCACTGTGCAGTCGAATATCGACCTGCTACTGGGTTTGCTCACGTACCTGGCATGGAGCACCGACGCCTTTCTCGGCGGCGCAGACCTCGTGTCGCGCCTCATGATGCTCGCTATTTCGCTGGTTTATGATCTGCGCTTGTTCAAGCCCTCGCCACCGGACGTCAAGCTTCTCATGACCATCACCCAGGGGCGGGCCTATGATGAGCAGACGGGTGAAGAAACAGTGCAAGAGTTGATGGAGAAGCAGCGAGCGCTCCTCGCTGCTTTTCTCCTAAGTTCAAAGTACTCTCTACAATATCATCTATAGATGTATATATACATACTAACCAACTAGTATTTCATCACATCTAGGCCGTCTAGATGCTCTCCGATGGACCCCCCAGATGGAAGAGGCCCTCCGAGTCATCGGAGCAAACAAGACATGTCCGACAGACGAGGCGTTTGCCTTTCAGGTGCGTCTCCAGCTGCTGAAGCAACGAGCGGCGTACATCCGAGAACAACACGATACAGCAGTGGCGCCGGTGACGACCTCTGTGCCGGGATTACTATACCTCAAGACCCTGCAGGGACAGCTGCACGACTTGGTTTCTTCTTTTCCTTCGAACCTCCATCAAAGGGGTATGTCTTGCTGAATAAAGTCAATACTAAAATCTAATACTGACTGAATCTACTGTAGACATCCTTGTTATGCACGCACACTACGTCGAGCTGTACATCAACCAGCTGGCCTACTCGATAAGCCGGGACTCGCCGCTTCTCAATCTATCGGGTCAACGAAGCGACGGCGGACTGTTACCCGGCATCGAACGTCTCGAGTGCCTCTGGCAGTCCGTCGAATGCATCAAGGCCTGGCTGGACAAGTTCTACCAGATCGCCCCGCGCGACCTGGTCGGCCTCCCCTTTCATTTCTGGTCGCAGATGATCCTGGCCATCACGCTGCTCAAGTATCTGTCTATCCTCGAGGATCCAGCCTGGGACTGCTCCACGGTGCGCAACGCCGTCGACCTCATCTCCACCATGGACTGTATGGTCCAGAAACTCGATCTGACTGCTCGTGAAGAACCGGGGCTGCACTGCACCGACAGTCTCTTCAATCTGCTTTCGAAATTGTTGACTAGGTTCCGTCTGTGGGCCGATGCTCACTGGAACCTCCAAGAGCATACAGCACAGGGAGACGTACAGGGACAGTCTACCTCTGCGAGCAGCTACATCCCCGACGTGGACCAGTTGGTCTGGATCCAGTCGATGGATTTGGAAAGCGATACCTGGTTTCAAGATATCTGGCCTACTAACCACACTTAATTAGACAATAACCATCCTCCTCTATCCTAGAAGTATTCTGCTAAGTACTGTATGTACTGTAGAGAGTAGTAGTCGACTGAGTATAGTAGAAGAGAGTAGTTGGTATAGTATATATAGAGTAGATCTACAGAGTACATCAATACAATATTGAGCAATGATCAACAGTGAGATGGAGGCCTAACACTGAATACAGTATATCACTAGGTTTATGATTCTTTGATGATCTCTGTCCTCATTGATTCAGAGACACTATGTAATACATATTCTGTCAGCTTGGTAATAGTGTAAACCTCTATACATAAGAAAATCGTCTGAGACAAGCCGCTGAGGTAATTGTACATAGGCCCGCTGAAGTTGAAAGTATACCCAACCCTAGGGTTTAGGGTTATGACCAACCAATGTTATAAATTAAACCCTAGGGTTATGGAAACATATCAAGCCCTAGGGTTATTGTTATTGTTAGGTAAGCTACCCCTCTCAACCCCAATGCATTTCAGCCTAATCTCACACCTTAAAAGCTACTTTTAATAATATTGATCATAATTAATTACTATAATATGGCTATCACACATCTTGTCCTCTTCCAATTTGTAGCAGGCACTTCTGCCGCGACCATCAAAGATGTACCCTATTACCCTATGACCCTATTACCCATCTATACATACCTGCTAACAACTCAGGTATGTGCCCGCATGCTCGCTTTGAAAGAACAATGCCTCGATCCTATCTCGCAGAAGCCGTATATCCTCGGCTCATCGGGGGGGATTGATAACTCCATCGAGGGGAAACAGGTACGTCATAATAACTATTGCTGATTATCAATTATTTGATTGTAAATTCTATTCAAGTACGGCATTACACATGCGTTCGTGGTCGAGTTCGCCTCGGAAGATGATAGAGAATACTACGTCCGTCGAGATCCAGTGCACGCGGCGTTTGTCAAGAGTTTGGACGGGGTGGTTGAGAAGGGACAGGTTGTTGATTTTACAGATGGGGTGTTCTAGTTGATCAGTAAATCCTGTTGTACAAGTCTATCTAGGTCTATTCTATCTATCTATTCTAACGGCCAGTACTTCTTGATGATGGTCTTCTTGTTCACCTTGCCCATCGCGTTGCGCTCGATCGCGTCGACGAGCTTCAAGACGGTAGGGATCTTGTAGGGGGCCATTTCTGTTTTGAGTTGGGCGCGGAGTGAGGAGAGTTCAATGGGGGGGGTCTGAAACAGTGTTAGCAATGATCATGTTTTTAAACAGAATGGAAAGCTTACGTTTTCTCGTTGAACGACAACTGCCGCCACTCGTTGTCCCCATTCTTCATCCGCCAGTCCGACCACAGCCACCTCTTTGATCTCCGGCAAACCCAGCATCTTGCGCTCGACCTCCAGCGCCGAGATCTTGTACCCGCCCGACTTGATCAGGTCGACCGACGCGCGGCCCTGGATGAAGTAGGCCCCCTCGCTGCTCCGGCGGGCCACGTCGCCCGTCTTGAACCATCCGTCGGCCGTGAACTCGCGGGCCGTCGCTTCAGGCCGGCGCCAGTACTCCAGAAACACATTGTCGCCCTTGACCTCGATCATTCCGTCCTCGTCGACGGTCTCAACCACCTGCCCACTCGTTTTCTCTGTCAGCCGCACCTGCACACCGGGCAGCGCCCACCCGACGCTCCCGTCGATACGGCTTGCCACCTCCAGCCCGCAGCTGATCCCCATCCCGATCTCGGTCATCCCGTACCGCTCCAGTAGGGTCTGGCCGGTGATCTCGGCGAAGCGGGCCTTGATGGGCGTCGGCAGCGCCGCCGATCCGCTGACCAGTAGCCGCAACGCCGCTGCCCCTTCGCGCGCGGCAGACTCGGCGTCTGTTCCTCGTAGGTGGGCGTCGAAATAGTCCACCAACCGTGCGTAGATGGTGGGCACGGCCATGAACATGGTTGAGGAGCCGCGGGCTTGCCACCGCGTCCAGATCGTCGCCGGGTCGAACTTCGGGTGCATCTCGACGGTCGTGCCCGCGAGGAAACTGGCCGTCAGCCCGTTGATGATCCCGTGAACGTGGTGCAGAGGGAGGACGTGAATCAGTCGGTCGGCGGACGAGTACTGCCATGCCTGCACCAGGCAGTTTGCCTGGAAGGTGATGTTCTTGTGTGTCGTCACGCACCCTTTGGGATTCGAAGTCGTGCCAGAGGTATAGATCATGAGGGCGCGGCGGTCCATGGAGAAGGCTGGAGTAAAAGGTGGCAATGATGACGATGTTCCAGTCTCATTCCCACTGCTAATGCTCGTGAAGGGTGTGAGTGCCATGAAGGGTATGGCTTTGCCGATACCATCCTGGAGAGCGGAGTGGAACTTCTCAAAGGCCGGGTGAAGGATTATCAGGGAGGGATCGGAGTCGCCGATGGTATACAGGAGCTCTTTGACGGGGTGAGTAGTACCTTGATAGTTAGCAGGAAGATAATGTATTGATGGATCAATATATTCACGTACACAATGGCACGCAGACACCTCCGGCAGCCCAGACAGCCCATTGAGTGACCACATAGTCGTACCCATTCGGGATAAGAAACGCGATGCGTCGCTCGTCGAGATCCGCAGCATCCACGAGCGACAATTGGTCCAGAATCTGCTGCTTGAGCGCCGCGGCGTCTGCCAGAAGTTGAGCAAAGGTGAAGCTCTGGCCTTTGGTCACGTCAACTACCGCAACTTTCTCCGGCTCGGTTTCGGCGTGCTGTTTGGCGGCGAGAAATAGCGGCAGCGACGGGATGGAAGCTGTCGTCGAGGCCTGCTTTTCATCTTTGCTCTCGACCTGTACAACCAGAGTTAGCGAGCTGCCTGCGGAAAAGGAAATCGATGGAAAGTATTGATTACCGAGGTGGTTGCTGCGACGGCCATGGTGGAAATTGGTGATAGATGGTTACTGTTACACGCTAGTTAGTGACCTCCAGCCAACCCCAGACAACAACCTTAGCTAATCCCCGACCTGAATCACGAGATACTCACTGAGCCAGACAAATCTCTCGGCGGATGCAGCAGATGGAAGAAATCGTTCACCCTCTGCCACGCTGGCCGAGAGCAGCTGTCCCGGCCGTCAGAACTGTCCCCGAGCTATCCCGAGTGGGGATGCTCGGGGTGTTTTCTGGGGCCGACAACCAGGGCGAGTTCAACCTGCCAGCCATAGCAGCATAACGACTCTGGAGGTGGATGAAGAAAGTAAGGAGGAAAGGAGGGAGAAGAAGAGGGGAGAAGAGAAAGAAAGAGAGGAATAAAAGAGAGGAAGTTGCAGTGACAGAGGAGCTAACTGTGTACGGAATTGGTGCCTGAGGCGAGCACGTGTCGAGACTTAGTCAGCAGTCGCAGCCAGCAGTGACAGTGAGAGAATGAGACAGACAAAGAGTATGATATAATTACTATATATCCATAGAGGCTAGCTGCATGCTCAAGAACAGCAGAACTATGTCGAGTAGAGAGGGATGATTCAGAAATACGAGACCATTACATACATGTAGCTAGAGGTACTTAAATCTACTCATATTGTCTCTAAACTTCGATGAAGCTGATATCAGTGAAGGAGCAGACAGACACAGACACTATGACTGGCAACTGGCAACTGGCAACTGCAGACTGATCATTGATGGTCATTGGTCACATGATAATATCACATGGTATCACGTGATCTGTCACATGTCTTTGGGTCATGTGATATCATGTGATCTTCGGAGTTGAGCCCTTCCTCCGCGAGACTGAAATACGCTGGAACTGCCCGCTGAACAGCGTCACTCGCGATGCCAGCAAGCTCGACATGGCGGCTGCGACTATGCTGCGACCCTCACGGGGCTGGACACAGGCTCTGCGGGCTACGGTTGCAGGGTTTCCACGACGAGGACTCACCACGGCGCCGCCGTTGATTTCTATCAAGAGCGGCACCTTCTACCAGCAGTATCCCACGGCCCAGGACTCGACCGATCCCCTGCGAAACCCGCCCTTATTCCCAAACCTGAGCTTCACCTTGCCCTCCAAGCCGGATGCCACCTCCAAGACGCCATCCCTGCAGCATTGGGCGGTGATCGGCCCCCCCACGAAGACGCAGCTGCTGGAGGTGCTGCGCGGCCAGCTGGTCTGCGTGCCCCCGACGGCACGCAGCTACCCGTACCTCCTCACCGACGAAGTGGCCGCCAGAGACTCTCGGTTACGCTATGTCGGACGGGCTATCCAGTATATCGGGTTCAGCGGAGAGGGGTCGGAAGCTACGGGCGGGACGCGTGGTGCGTACCTGAGTGCCCGGTACGAGAGCTTTCGCGAAGAGACGGACTGGACAGTACAGCAGTATTTACGGGGCCAGACGTCGCTCAACCCGCTGGAGGGTGAAGAAGGAGGCACCGTCAAAGACGAGGCGCTGTTCGAGCAGATCGTGACGGATCTACGACTCGCGCCGCTGCTCGACATGCCGGTAGCGAACCTGAGCAATGGGCAGACCCGACGGGCCCGAATCGCCAAAGCTCTTTTGTCACAGCCGGAGCTGCTGCTTTTGGATGATCCGTTCAGTGAGTTTCCCGATTATATATCTTGTCGTCCTCAAGCTGGTGTGAAGATTGCTAAGAGAACAGTGGGATTGGACCCCGCCGCGGTGAAGAGCATCTCGGGATTACTGCATCGGTTGGCGGACAATTGTGCCCCTCGTCTAGTGCTTGCTCTGCGGCCGCAGGACGCGGTACCGGACTGGATCACCCATGTCATGGTTCTCGGCCATATGAACCGGGTGTTGGTGCAAGGGCAGCGCGGCGAGGTCGATCAGACGCTCGATGTATGGAAGCATCTTGTTGCGGAGGACGAACCGTCGCTGAAAGAAAACGAACGGGATATCTACACGCAAGCCAAGGCCGCGCTGGAGGAGGGAGTGCTTGACCGCCAGCTCCTCCGGGATCTGAATCTCGTCTCGGAACGCAACTTCAACCACGCCAAATCGGCCACGCAGCATGGCGAGCCGATCATCGAGATGGACGGGGTCCGCGTGCAGTACGGCGACAAGGCCGTGCTCGGCGACTGGACGCAGACCGTGGGTGGCGTGGAGAAGGATGGCTTTCACTGGCGGGTCCGTCGTGGCCAGCGATGGGCCATCCTGGGAGCCAACGGGTCGGGCAAAACGACGCTGCTGTCGTTGATCACGTCCGATCACCCGCAGACATACAGCCTGCCGGTCAAGGTGTTTGGCCGCTCGCGGCTGCCAGAGCCTGGAAAACCGGGCATCTCGATCTTCGAGCTGCAGTCCCGCCTGGGCCATTCCTCGCCGGAGATCCACGCCTTCTTCCCCCGCCAGCTGACGGTGCGGCAGGCGATAGAGTCGGCCTTTGCTGAGACCTTCCTGGCGCGGCCGACGCTGGACCACGATCGCGACCTGGACGTCAACGCCGCCCTGCGCTTCTTCAAGGCCGACCTGGACCCGAAATGGGTCGCTGGCGGACGAGTCCACGAGGAGCCGCCGACGGTCGAAAAGGAATTGTCTTCTGTCTTCCCGACATTAGAGGCCTTCAACGCTAGTAGTAACGAAAGTAGCAGCAACGGCAAGACCAAAACCCAAAAGAAACACTTCATCGACACAGACTACGACATCGAGTACGCCGACTCGGTGCTCTTCGGGGAGCTCAGCACCGCCCAACAGCGCGTGGTGCTCTTCCTCCGCGCCCTCATCCACCGACCAGACATCGTCATTCTCGACGAGCCCTTCTCGGGTCTCTCAGCCTCCGTGCGCGACAAGTGCCTCCATTTCCTGGACAACGGTGAGCTTCCCGGCCCCCGCGGCCGCCCGCGCGGGCTCAGCGAAGACCCCTTACTCTCGCGGAAGAAGGACCCGTCCGAGATCCGTTTCCGCGGCTTATCTGCCGACCAGGCGCTCGTGATGATCAGCCATCTGCGCGAGGATATCCCGGACAGCGTCCGGCATTTCGTACGTCTCCCCGCCGACCAGGCGGACGGGAGCGAGCCGTTGGATTTCGTCCTGGGCGTGCTCCGCAACGGACGCAGGCTTAATGCCGACTCGTGGGCTATGGCCTGGCAGCCGGGCAAGACGATGCGCAAACCCACCAAGGCGCCAAAGGTGCATCTGAAGAAGGAGCCGGGATCGGATCACGACGTGTATAATTATATTGAAATATAGCATGGACATGCAAGTACATTGCCAGCTACTCTACTAGCGTTATAGACAAGTGTAACTACTATTAAACGTCTGACTCGTGAGTAGTTCCATGTTTACAGACAGTGTTTACTCTATTCATGCCCTGTATACCGCAGGTACGGCTTCACCTCCCGCACATCGCCAAACTTCTTGCGCGCGTCTTCCGTCGAGACAGACGGCGGCACAATCACGTCCTGGCCCACGGTCCAGTCGATCGGGGTGGCGACGCCCCTCCGATCGGCCGTCTGCAGGGCGTCGACGACGCGCAGCACTTCGGCCGAGTTGCGCCCCGTCGAAGCCGGGTACAGCATCGTCAGCCGGATCGTCTTGGCCGGGTCGATCACGAACAGCGCGCGGATCGTAAAGGGGATCCCCTTGTTGGCGATGTTGTCCAGGTCGCGCTGGTCGACCATGTCGTACAGGAAGGCGACTTTGCGGTCCGGATCGGCGATGACGGGGAACTGCACGTTGGTGCTGGATACCTCGTTGATATCCTCGACCCATTCTTTGTGCGAGGAGAGGTCATCGGCGCTCTATTAATTACCCTTTCAATAAAGATTCCTTTTCATGAACGTTTTGATGTGGTTGACTACCTACCAATCCAATCATCTTGACCCCCCGCTTCTCGAATTCGCCCTTCAGCTTCGCAAAAGCTCCCAGCTCCGTAGTGCAGACTGGAGTAAAATCCGCAGGGTGGGAGAAGAGGATGGCCCAGCTGTCGCCGATGAACTGGTGGAAGTCGATCTCGCCATGCGTCGACTGTGCCTTAAAGTTGGGGGCTAGTATGCCTTAGCGGCCGTGCCAAAACGAGAAGATAGGCATCCTACCAGTAGAACCTAGACGCAGACGCGGCTGCTCCTGTGGGATCGTTGCGAGGAACCGGCGAGACAAGGGCTGCACCAGCTGCGAGCGAGGGAATCCCTGTGGGAGCTTGGGGATGGTGGAAATGGCGCGAAAGGCACGAAGTCCAGTACGAGATAGCATTGAAGCCATGATGAAAACGAGAGATTGACAGAGAGTGACAGAGAGTGACAGAGAAAGAAGGACGGGGTCGAGAAGGTGAAAGTGAAGCTGAAGTTGAAGTTGAAGTTGAGTCGATGAGGTCATTGAGTGCCTTGATGCCTTGATGCCTGAGGCAGATTTAATGTGATGATTACAGAGGATTCTCTCTTTCTTTCGAATGTTTCCTCTCTTCTGATTCTACCCAAGATTTTCTCTAATGGCGACATCTTTCCTTTCTTCTCATTCTATCAATATTCTCCGTAAAGGCGATATATCATCTCATCCTATTTAAAACAGCGTCAATGGCCTTCGCAGCAGCCAGCCACCTCTCGTCCTGCAAACGAGGAGCAATCACTTGGAGAGCACAGGGAAGCCAGGGAAGCCTGTCGAGGGCCAGAGAGTCTATCGAGCATATTAGAATACACACACGATACAAGAAGGCAGAATAATGAGGCAACTCACCTGAATCACACGCCGGAGACCGTGACTCGGACTGTTCCAGGTCGACTGTAGCGATGCGAGAGAATGGAATCACGCCAGCCGGGTACTATGACTGTCAGCTTGCTCAGGCGGCGACGGTTCGTTCTGTTGACTTGGCCTACATCAAGCACATTCCACATGACGGTATATGGAAACAGGCCGAAATCGTCATGCGGCACGGCCGTGTTCTGCGCCCCCGGCGCGATGATAACGTCCAACTCGAGATCTGTGACCAGATCATTCCACACGTCGTTGTAATGGCTTCTCTCGACGTTCAGCTTTGCCAGACGTCCGATCGTGCATGCCTCTCGTTGCACAGCAGTCTTGGGGGTGTCGAGGCCCAAGACTCGCAACGAGCGGATCGCCGGCTCGCCACTCGCAGCGATGTACTGGAGCGATGTATCGAGAGGGTCTATAGAGAAGAAATCTAAAGCGATACGCTGACCCGTTCCAGGACCATAGGCATCATCGTGTGACAGAGGGACCAGCGTGTGTCCTGCGGCGGCGAGCTGCCTCACGGCCTGCGCAAGGGCAGATTTCACCCGTGCATGAAGAGGCCAGCTAGGATCTTCGGCCAAAACACCGATACGAAGTGCCTTGGGGAAAATCTGGAGGCTCCTCCAGGGCACGGCGTGGGCCGTCGCGTCGACTAACCACGGTTCCGCACCGATGACAGCAGTGATGAACAGCTCTGCATCCTCCAGACAGGTCGTGATAGGTCCCGCGCAACCCTGGATGCCTGGATGTCCAGGCAGATTGTGCGAGACGACCCCGCGGTAGGGGATACGCCCCGTGGAAGGCTTGAAGCCGTACACGCCGCAGCAGAGCGCGGGAATGCGCACAGAGCCCGCGATGTCTGTGCCTACCCCGATCAACGCACCGCGCAGAGCAATCAGGGCACCTTCGCCGCCGCTCGAGCCGCCAGCAGTGTAGTTGGTGCGATGAGGGTTCAGGGTTCGGCCGAAGATATTGTTGTCCGAGTCGGCGACCTGGCATTGTCAGCCTAGGGCAGCATGAGAGCAAGGAGACGCACCATCATGGCTTGGGGAATATTTGTCTTGACATACAGGACCGCGCCGAGCTTCAACAAGAGCTCGACGACGGCTGCGTTCCTCGTCGCTGGGGGGTGATCAAGAAACGAGACGTACCCGAGGGTACTCTGGATTCCCTGAATGTCATAGCTGTCCTAGAAGATGGATGAGCAGACGCAAACCATGATGGTTAGGTATAGATAAGACCCTACTTTGATACTAATGGGTAGGCCGTGAAGTGGCCCAACCGGTCTCTTTTCTCGCCGAAGAAAGTCGTCAAGATAGTGCGCTCGCTGCAGGGCCCGGTCGAAGAACACCTCGGTGAGACAGGAAGTCTGGCATCAGGACCAACGTCACCACTATTGTACACAATGCTAAGCTATAAATGCTCTTACCAACTGCTGTGCCACTGCTGCCCGCTTCGAAAAAGCCACCGTCACGTCCACGGCGGAGAGTTCCCCTCTCGCAAGCCTGCCCACCAGCTCGACAGCGGTGTAGTTCTCCGTGATATCCAGTTCGCGCGAGGATAGAATGGACACCTTCCGCACGGCATTCAGTGCAATCAAATCTGTGGCATGGTCGGCCGTGGAATGGAGCTCTATCAGGATGTCCGGATCAACGCGCCAGGCTGGGGGGATCTTCTCGGCGACTTCCTTGCGTTTGGCGACTGATCTCTCTTTCCAGGACATGATAAGTGAATATTATGCTTAATTGGCCTTATGTGGAGTTATTTACCTCATGTTTTTAGAGTATTGATTTATATATTGGGAGTTGGTTTCAAGCTGTCTATTTGTCATCTGAATTGCTTGGAAATCATCTCTGGATTACTAACAATGACTTTGTAGAGCTCATACCATTAGGTAATTTCTTTCTGTGTGTAATTGACTTATTTACTGTCTGTAATCCTCGTTGGATCTTTTAATCACTATTCCATTGTGGAGTGATGCACAAGCAGATGGCTATGTGGAATATATATACAATTACAACAAACTGACATCCCGACATTGACGAATGAAAAGTATATACCAAGTTCCGATTGAATATAGGCAGCAAGTAGTTAAACCCAAGCCAATTTGCTATCTTATATACACGAACATGAAAGCGAGGGTGACGACGACTTGAGCCGATGGAAATGTCAACGTAGATGCCCGTGGAGCAAGGGCAGTGCAGTGTGGTATCAGTTCGTTGGCAAATCCTTGGCTACCAGATCGCTAAAGTCGACCCCGACCTCGGCCAAGAGAGAGACATGCTCGTGTACGATATCCAGACATTTCTGCCACACGCTGGTCCCGCGCTGCACACTGCTCAGCTGCCGGCTCAGCAGGGCGTTGAAGCCGTCGAGGTGCTCCTTGGCCCACTTGATGCATGCGCTGGTCATCACGGCAGGGAAGCATTGCTGGTAGATGCTGATCGTGTTCTTGATCAGGGTGAAGTACACGAACGAGATCTGGAAGATATACAGCGGGAGGTCGCCTTCAAAAATGCATTGCCTGTTTTATATTAGCTTGAATTTCTCACTATAAGGGAAAGACATGGAAATGGGGAAACGGGCCTGATTCGCTTGGTGACAATATCAGTGCGGGCTTTGAGATAGGCCTCGCGCGCCTGGTTCTCAAAGCCCAGCCGCGTGAGCCAGCCGACGTTGGTCTTGGTCGCCAGGGGGAACGAGTGGGTTTCGACCAGCGTCCGCATCAACACGCTCGCCAGCTTGGCCGCGCGCTCATCCACCTTCCCGATGATCACGTCCTGCGCGATCGTGTTTCCTTTGAGGCCGCGCGCTAGCTTGCGCAGCCGCTCTATGGTCGCTGCGGCCTCTTCGAACCGCTGCAGCGCAATGTCAATGTCTAGCTCGTCGATCTGGCCCTCTACCCACCGCAGATTCTGCTGCTTGCCGTCCACGTCAATGCGCACCTCGGACTTGTCGCGCGGCAACTCGGCCGCCTCGAGGCTCGTCTTGGATCCAAACGAAGAGGTCTGCCGCCCGCCCAGATGGTTCCCGACAGACTCGGTCTCGGAACGCATCGTCCGCCGGAGATCTTCGACCGTCTTACGGAAGGTTGCTAGCAGTTCGTTCTTGGCCGGGCTGTCGCGCTTGTCGTGCCGGTAGGTGAACGGCTTGTTGCCGACCCGAACATTGATGGCGTTGGAAATGCCCCGATCCTCCGCCTCGGCGCGAGAGGCTCCCGACCCTAAATTGGAGCCCAGGTCGATCATATCGATGTCCTGCAACGGCCAGCACTCTTCTGCTACCAGTCGGGTGGACGCGGGGCTCCGGCTGTTTTTGTTCTGGTCGTTCTGGTCGACCCTCGTCCGTTTGATGACCGCCACCAGCAGGTGATCATTCAGGAGGATGATGTGCACACGGCGCCGGGGCTTCCAGGTCGCCGAGTCAAGCTCTACCCAGTTGCCGGTCTCCATGACAATGTGACGGCCGGGTATGGCGGGCAGGAACTTCTGCGAGCCCTCGACCGTCTTCCACATGGTCTGCAGCTGGGCGTTCCACATGCTCTCCAGATTGGCCACAGAGCTGCGGTTGGCCCTGCGTTTCGGTATGTAATCATCCTCGGCTGACGGAGACATCGGGTTTGGCGAGTCCCCAATGCTTGTCTGTCCCAGAGCCGTCGTGAGTTCCGCCATGAGGGTCCGCAGCGTCCGCATCTCGCCCTTCAGCTTCTCGGCCTCCTTGCTGATCTTGATGAACTGCGTGCGATTCTGGTAGACATTCTGTTGTAGATCGGTCGACGTGCGGTTCTTCACCTTCCGCAGGCTTGCCTTGTAATCATCGATGTCTTCTTCCGACGCGTTGGCGAGCAGACGGGCCACATCTAATATTGAACACGTAGTTAGTCTAGTGATTATTCGATCTGGACCGCCCGAGACCCCCACTTACAGCGATCAACTGGCAAACTCGGATCTCTCAGAGCTTTGAGATCAACCGTGATAGGCGAGGAGGGGCCATCCGTCTTCTTGTCGCTTCCCGTTACCGTGTCCACCCCCCCAAAGGCGGCTGCGTTGGGCGGCAGTACCGGCACCGGTGGAGCGTCAACCTCAGGTGTCTGGTTAAACCGGGCAGAGTACCTTCGCTTGACCAGGTCCGAAGTCGCTGCATTCGACGGTGTACGATCCCGCTGCGTCACCGGCGGTGCTGCCGTCCCTGTCGTCGCTGCAGCGGCGGCGGCAGCAGCAGCAGCTGTCGTCGTCGCTGCCGCCGCCGCCGCCCCGGTGCCAGGACCAGCCGCTTTGCTGCCTGCTGGCAGGGGACCCGAGATGGGCTGTGGCGCACTGATCTGGGGCCGCTGCCGTCGCTTGCTGCGCAGAGTCAATCCACGTCCCTCCATACCGATAACGCGGGGGGGATTCTGTCTCTGTGGGTGTGGTGCTTGGGCCAGGGGGCAGAGGTGATGCTATCCCCAGAGCTCAACCGGGACAGAAACCCCGAGCCCCGGAACAACAATGATCCCGCGCGTCAAAATTATCGCGGCAGCTCCAGCTTTTGGCTCTCGTCAGTCCGTCCTGCAGTTGCAACCTCCATCCAGCCGGTTCCTGTCCACTGTTTGTTTACTGTGGTTGATCTGATCCAATTCTTTCGGAATTTTCTTCTCCTCGGTCTCTCCTCACAGTTCCACGATGCAGACGTCGACTCTGGTGGCCGTCTCGGCCGGCACGATCATTACCGGCCTGCTCGGTGCGTTGCCTTGCCCAGGCTTATCATCACGAAGGAGAGTGGACGAGAGCTGATCCATCTGACTGTGTCTTGTAGCATACGCCGTGTACTTCGATCACAAGCGCCAGACCGACCCGGAGTTCCGGAAATCGCTGAAGCGGAACAACCGTCGCCTGGCTCGCGCTGTCAAGGAGGAGGCGGAGGCCCAGGGCGCGATGCAGCGTGAGACCATCAAGGCGGTCGTCCAGCAGGCCAAGGATGAGGGTTTCCCCACCGACCTGGAGGAGAAGGAGGCATACTTCATGGGCCAGGTCGCCAAGGGCGAATCTCTGTGCGCCGAGGGTAAGATAATAGATGCTTGCTTGCTCTTGGATCCGGCCCCGACCGGCTTTATTTTGCAGCATTTGCTCACAAAGGTTTTTTTTTTTTTTTTACTTGCAGGCTCCGCCAACGTCGAGGCGGCTCTCGCCTTCTACAAGGCCCTGAAGGTCTACCCGCAGCCCAAGGACCTCATCTCGATATACGACAAGACCGTCCCTAAGGATGTGCTCGAGATCCTGGCCGAGATGGTCGCCATGGACACCAGCCTCAAGCTGGGCGGCTTCACCAGCGAGACCGGCAGCGTCGATGGCCACGGCGTCGAGTAAACCAACCGGCATCATCATCCCCCGCGTGTGTCTCTTTTAATCTCTATTTTCCCTCCGGCTTATCGATCGGTTCACGCTGGGTCCGTGGCCTGGTCGTCCACGACAGTTTCCTCCTCTGATCCCTCCCCGTCGCGCTCGCAGACCATCTCCACTACTCGTGTAACTTTCCCTGTTTTCTTTTTTTGTTTCCTCCTCTTCCCCTTCACACACTTGTATATTGCACCACTATTTCATGGCGGCGAGCGCGGCGGACCCCCTTGATCGTTCTCGGCGCCTTGACTTGATCTGTTTTTCTTGGTCTCGTTTCCAACCCGTTCTAGAGATGTGCTGGTTTTTGGTTGTAATTTAAAAAGAAAACGAAGCAGGCCTAAATAATGGTGAATGGATTTCTTATTCCTTGATTTCTGCCGGATCCAAGCTTAGTCTGCACTCTGCAGCGTGTCTCACACAGGGGTGGCTGAGCAGTGAGCGACCGCGAGAGCAGCCATGCCATTCAACCACCACCGCTGCTACCCAGTCAAAACCGGGCCCATTACTTGGTTACAGACTGGCAGTATTCTCGTCTGACCATTCGGCCACGCACCCACCCTTGAAATTGCTGGCTCGGGGCAGCCAGTCCCTCTGAGACACTGGTTGGCCTGTAGCGCCTCCACTCAGTCCCCTGCGGATCATGGCTCGGCTGGCGACTAGTTTGGGTTATATCTGCGGGCCTGACCGAGTGTCTCTCCTCTCTCTCCCTCCTGTCTTGCGAATTCCTGTTTTCTGAGGACGTCGTGGTTCCTGGCTGGATTTCTATTTCTGTCCGCTGCTTGCGTTGCTTGTTTTTTTTTCTGTGGGATATTCTCCCTCGACACTCGTTGTTCCCTGTACGCTGTCGCTCTTTAGCAACCCACTGTCGTTAAGACTCCCCCCCCCGGACTCCTTTTTCGCATTTAATCAGTTGCGACACCGTTGAAATCAGTCGGTCTATCAGAATGCGCTCGGTATGATCTTGTGTGGCTCGTGCGATCGCTGGAACTTCTTAACTGATCTCGTTGTCGCAGGTGTTTTCTCGCCTGCTCACGGCAGCCTGCGCGCTCGCTGGCACTGCGGCCGCAGTCGAGACCCTTGAGGTTCTCGGCAAGGACTTTGTCAACAGCAAGACTCAGGAGCGTTTCCAGATCATCGGCGTTGAGTGAGTTCCCTGGGAGATCAATGGCGGAAGAGGAGAAGAAAGATGGAGTCGCTGATTGCGTCTGCAGTTACCAGCCCGGTGGTTCGTCTGGCTTCAGCACGAGCGCGGATCCTTTGAGCAATGCCACGGCGTGCCTTCGCGACGCTGCTCTGATGCAGCGCTTGGGTGTAGGACAAACCCTGTTATAGTTGTTGTTGTCGATGAGTGAATGAGTGTCTGATGGAATGTCGCAGATCAACACCGTCCGCGTGTACAACCTGTACCCGCTGCTTGACCACAGCGAATGCGCCTCCATCTTCAATGCCGCGGGCATCTACCTGTTGCTCGACGTGAACTCTCCCCTCACCAATGGCAGTCTGGACCGCACCGACCCCTCGGGCACCTACGACGTGGCCTACTTCCACCAGGTGTTTGGTATCATCGAGTCCTTCAAGAACTTCCCCAACATCCTGGGTTTCTTCTCCGGCAACGAAGTGATCAACCAGGACAGCGTGTACGAGGTTCCGGCCTACATCAGAGCCGTTCAGCGTGATATGAAGGACTACATCGCCAAGAACGTCAACCGCACCATCCCCGTCGGATACTCGGCTGCTGACGTCGAGGACATGCTGATGGACACCGTCAACTACCTGTCTTGCAACCTGACCAACTCGACCGAGTCCCGCTCCGACTTCTTCGGGCTCAACGACTACTCGTGGTGCGGCAACTCGAGCTACACGACTAGCGGGTATGACACTCTCGTCGAGGACTTCGCCAACGCCTCCCTCCCCGCCTTCTTCTCCGAGTACGGCTGCAACACCGTGCAGCCGCGTTATTTCACCGAGGTGCAGGCCCTGTACGGCAAGGACATGATCCAGTCCTTCTCCGGCGGCTTGGTGTACGAATGGACCGAGGAGAGCAACGACTACGGCCTGGTCCAGTTGAACGATAACGGCACCGTCACCCTGCTCGTCGACTACGAGCACCTACGCACCCAGTACGACGCCATCGACCTAACTCTAATCACCGAGTCCAACAGCACCCAGACCTCCGTCGAGGCGGTGGACTGCGCTGCCGACTTGATCTCCGGCGACGACTTCCTCAACGCCTTTGATTTGCCCGCCAGACCCAGCGGTGTGCAGGATCTGATCGACAACGGTTACACCAAAGCCAGCGTCGCCACCATGGTCGCCGTCACCTCGACCACCATCCCCGAGACGGTGTACGACGCCTCGGGCGCCGTCATCACCGGCATCGCCCTCAAGGTCGAGGCCTCGGACGAGTCCAACGAGCCCGGCGGCAACACCTCCGGCTCGACCAGCAGCAGCGACTCCAGCAGCAGCAGCAGTGGCTCCAGCACGGGAACCGCCACCGGCAGCGCTGCCTCGTCAACCAAGTCCGGTGCCGCCGACAAGCTTTCCACCTCTGCTATGCTGGGCGGCCTCCTCGGCGCCCTCGTGGCAACCGTCGCGACGCTGTAAATCTGCATTTTCTTCTTCTTCTTCTTTTCAGCCCCGGTGGTTTAATTGAACATAATTCCCCCTTTTTCCCACCCAGTTGATCGGTGTCTCTTTCATATATACAATCGGGCAACCAACCGAAAAAAAATCAACTGGTGTCTTCCATTTGGACTAGGTTAGAGCTGGATTATTTCCTACGCATTATTGAACAGTAATCGGACCTTGGCTTTCTTGGCTCTTTTTCTCGTCTTCTTTTCATTCCTGTATTAATTCTTGCCCTCCACCGCTCCGTCTATCCCACTTCAATGTGTTGACTTGACTTGGACCCTTATCCCTTGCCCCTACCCCTTACCCTCCTTACCCTTGACCCTTGACCCTGAGATGACCCTGTATCGCAATCCCTTAATTCTTTGACCCTATCGCAATCCTACTCCATCGAATTATCCACCTCCTTGGTCTGGGGAGCGGGTCAGGCATGATCCACCGACTTGCGTAATCCTCGACCGGCCCATCCGGTTGGAAGGGGTACGCATCATTACAGAACTGGTTATTATGAATGCGACGGTATACTCTGTGGTTGAGATGAGAATTGACTAGTCGGGACAAGAACCTTGGGAGATTAGAAGGGGCCTCGGTTTATTATTATTGACGCAATAGGATCTCTCAAGGTATAATAAATTATGGAGCATTAAGGAATGTGGGGTGACGTATGTCGACTTTATGAGTATAGCTGGCGGAGTATTCTTTAAGAGGACAGTATAGAGTATGTAGTCTTATGTAGTGTAGTACAAGGCCTGGTTGGTTCAATAAGATAGTATTGTCCTAAAAAAAGATGAAAGATCCAAGATAACTTAACGCAGAATAAAATCACTCTACAATGCCCGCCCCTTGCCCTTGTTGTCGCCAGAGGAAAGCAAGATGGGAAATTCCTGGTGGCCGGTCTGCTCGGCTTGGTTGCGGCTGTGTTCCTCGACCAGACTCAGCTGCAGCGCAAACTCGAGATCGTCCATCTCCTGTTGCCTGCTGCTTTCCGCATGCCCCCCATCGTTGCTGTCCTGGCTGACGGCAGCCTTGTAACCCTTGCCATACTTGATGGGGATCGACGGCGAGGGCTCGAAAGGAGGCAATTGCTCATCCAGCAGACTGAGGCGGATGGCTTCTGCCAGATCGTCGTCATCGTCCGGGTGATCGGCCGTCTCCTGATAGGGCGATGAGGAGGACGAGAATGCTTCCGGCGCAAACGGGCTATCATGCGGTCCAATTGTATCGCTTGGGGAGGTGCTGGCCACGGAGCAGTCCACGCTCTGTCCACGCTTCAGGACGTCGCTAGTGTACGTCTCTTCACTGAGTAATCGCGCGTACGCCAGGATCTGATCCTCAGTGGCGTCCGCTCCTAGCAAATCCACCCCGAAACGAGAGCTGAGATGGGCCTGTTCCTTTTCGTCGGCCACTCGTTGCCGCTCCATTTCGATCCGTTCATCTTCAATGAAGTCCTGTAGAGCACCGCGTCCCGTGTTGCTAAATCGTTGGCCTTCAGGGTCAGAGTTGCTCCCACGCTGTGAGTGGCGGAAACGACGCTTGCTCGACTTGTACTGATCGGCCGCCGAAGAGCTGTACGACCAGTAGCGCACATGTGTGCCAAGAGACACCATGCCGCGGAGCACGGTCGGGTCAGGGTCAAGACTAATCGCGCCTGCAGCATAGTAGTTGTTGCCTACGCCCTGAATGGAGGCTTCTGCTTGGACCAAGCGACGGCGAGCACGCGAGGAGAACCGGGAATTCATTGTCCGGATAGGTCTTGTGATGGAGGCAAGCGGATCCCAAGCTTGCACCAATCCATCGTTCCCCCCATGGACAAGACACAAAGACGACAGCGCGACGCAGGACACTTGAGGTGAGTCGGTTTGGATGACACGGAGTGGAGGGGCCGAGTTGATGACTTCTGAGTTCTGGGCCGAGGGGGCTCGCAAGTCCCACACAAACACCTGTCCAGTATCGGTGCCCGCGGCGAGGTACCGCGCGCGCTGCCCGGGGACGTCCGAACTGGACGATTGTTTCATGTGAGGCATTGGGGAGGACATGGCAGATGACGAGGTAGAACGCCCAGACATTGATAGAAGAGGATCCTCGTCGATCGTTAAGATGGAGTAGATGGACATATCAATAGCGGTAGTCGTGATGCGTACACCCTTTCGATCTCCAAAATGAAAATCAGTGATATACCATTCCGAATATGTGGTCAAGGAGGACAACTCGTCCAAGTGACTGGAATCTCTCGACGATGGGAGACTACTTGGTGCACCGACGGGGCCACCGAAGATGGAGTTCGATACGTTACTGGGCAATGCGTCCGGCGTAGACGAACGTGCCGAACCAACAGGCGACAACTTCCTGGCAAAGCGCCGAATGGAGGCCTTCTCATCTTCACCTGTGCCGCGAGTAATGACAGTGACCGATTCGCCAGATCCATTGCCGTCGTCACCGGCAAAATCAACCTGAAGATCTCTTCTCATGTTCCAACTCTCGCAGACCTTTCGGAAATGCTTGGGTTTGAACATGAGGTATTGTTCAATATCTTTGGTCTCTGCCGCAATTTGATCGACACTGAGCTTCATGGAATCTGACGACGACCTTGGGCTATAGCTGCCGTCCACAGGTTCAAGATTGAAAGGGTCGGGGCGTGGGATGCGCCTGCTGAGTTCAACAAGCTCCCAGCGAGCGGAACGTCCTGTCTTCCAAGCCATTTGATCCAGAATTTCTGCACTCAGGCCCGTTGGGAGGTTCCGGGGCTGCTGCGGCAGATCTGTCAGGTAGAAGACCTCGCCCAACGCGTTGAGAACAACCGCGAAGATACGACGACGTGCCTGTCGTGCGGTGGAGTAAGAGTCGTCCACTGCGATTCCAATGATAGGCACACCGGGACTCAAAACCCATCGCGCCGTGACCTGGCCACGCTCGTACCGTCTTTCATAGGCTGGATGTGGGCCAAGCGAGTAGGCGGAGAGCACGCCTGACGAGGAGCCAGCTAACATGGCGATCATGCCACCGGACATCTTCAAAATCTGAGGAGTCTTGGCGATCCAAACGGCGGTGGTCGAGTGGGTGATCATGTTCAAGGCCGGGATACCTAGTTCCGGCTGCGAAGAAGTGTCGGAGACACTCAGAAACCGACCTCGGTGTTCCGCTGACAAGATGAAGTAGCTTCGTCCTTGCGGACACCCTTCGCCGTAGATCATACCAAACGGCTGGCTGACGTCCATACAGTTGGGCTGGCCGACGATGTCTCCGGCCCCCAGACCGTACTCGGCATCACCAGGGAACAGGTCCGCGAAGTGACGGAACATCTGGTGATCAGACAACCCCCACGTACCGACCTTGACCGTTGACGGATCGCTGGCGGAAGCAATGCCCTGTTCGACAGCACCATGGATGAAGAGCGGCGCCTTCTTGGTGGCAAAGGACCCATGCAAGTGGCTCACGGGATAGAGAAGGTTCGAGGTGTAAGTAACAATAGCGCTGCCATTGCGCACATTGGCCGATCGAACCGTGCCATGCTTCTTCGTAGGTTGGAATTGGGTCGGTTTCCCGCGAGCCAGCGACCGTAGGAGACGGGTCCGCAGGATGTATTCGCTTCGCCAGGAGGCTAACGCAGTCAACCTTGCAAAGACACGCTTATCGGAAACGACGTCACCCGCTTCAATAGCTGCTGGCGCTTGGCTCCCATTCTCAACCGTATACGGACCCGGGAAATAGCGCGAGAACGCGCTTCTCCACGCATGAGGGGTTGTTACCAGATTGTGGAAGCGGCGACAAACGAGTGTGACAGACGAAAGCGATGCCGGAGGCAAGTGAGATAGGATATGCGTCAGAACCTCTGTAGAACAAACAAGTCAATACGAGGCGGGTCTTTTTTTTTCAGAAGTGATCACGGCACCACCAACCATTGGGGAAGGCCTCGAGCGTCAGTCGAGGCCTGCCTGACGAAGCAACCACTCTGAATCCCACCTCCCCGGGCTTCCGGGGCGAGCCCGTCCACGCATTCTCATACTGGCTGATCCGATCGACGGACGGTGACGATGCAGTCGACCGATCTGGACTCCCTCGACGGAGGAGACCCAGCCCGCCATTCACCACCACACCGGCTTCTCCGACACCATCTCCTGGCGGGAGAGAGCTGGATTCCAGACCGCCACTGCGTTGAAAGCCATTCTGGGAGGGTAGACGGGGTTCTGCAGGAGGCGAGCCAGGGTCAGGACGTTGAGTCACGGCGATGGGCTCTGATTGCATAAAAAGGCTTCGGTGGGAAACGGTGAAAGCGCAGACGACCGAACCAGACACAACACTGGATCAGCCGGGGGTAGTCGCAGGTGGACGGAGAGAGGGAAACGGCGCGGTCTCGATAGTCTTCTGAGTCTTGTCTGTTCTGCTGGCAGCGACGGAGAGAGAAAAGGAGGAGGAGGAGGGAATGAGGGGGGGGGGAAACGAGGGAAAAACGAATCGGCGGTCGCGATGGCGGCGCGTGTCTGACACGTGACGTGAGCGTGACTGTCACTCTGACAGCCAAAAACAAAAAAAAAAAGGAGAGATTCGGCAACGAAGAGCGAAGCAGACTGGGATTGTGGATGGGGAGAGGGCAGACTGCCGTGCGAAGCTACAGAGAGAGGCCTTGAAGAATAGCAGGGATTTGCACGGCTGTTTGTTGTGTGCAGCATCCCCGTAGGGTCGCTTCCAGGCAGCATCTCGACAACTACGGAGCACCATCAACCAGGCACTCTACAACGCTGTTGGAACATCAAAATGCCGGGGTCTAGTGAGTATTTGGCGTTTAGGAGCGGAGATGAAGTCTTTCTCGCCGGTTTACTGACGCTGTGCAGACGCAGAGACGATCCGGATCTTGGTCTCGACGGACAACCATGTTGGGTACAACGAGCGGGATCCGATCCGGGGGGACGACAGCTGGAAGACGTTCCACGAGGTGATGTGTCTCGCGAAGGAGCGGGACGTGGATATGGTCCTGCTCGCGGGCGATTTGTTCCACGAGAACAAGCCGTCGCGCAAGTCGATGTACCAGGTGATGCGGTCGCTGCGCATGAATTGCCTGGGGGACAAGCCCTGCGAGCTGGAGATGCTGAGTGACGCGAGCGAGAATTTCCAGGGGGCGTTCAATCACGTCAACTACGAGGATCTAGACATCAACGTGGGCATTCCAGTGTTTTCCATCCACGGGAACCATGATGACCCATCCGGCGAGGGCCACCTGGCGGCTCTAGACCTGCTGCAGGTTTCAGGCTTGCTCAACTACTATGGACGGACCCCGGAGTCGGACAATATCCAGATCAAGCCGGTGTTGTTGCAAAAGGGCCGCACAAAGCTTGCCCTGTATGGTATGAGCAACGTGCGCGATGAACGACTCTTCCGTACCTTCCGCGACGGCAAGGTCAAGTTCTTCCAGCCGTCGACTCAGAAGAGCGATTGGTTTAATCTGATTTGCGTCCACCAGAACCATCACGCCTACACGGAGACTGGCTACCTGCCCGAGAACTTTCTGCCAGAGTTCCTCGATCTGGTGATTTGGGGCCATGAACACGAGTGTCTTATCAACCCACGTCGCAACCCAGAGACTCATTTCCATGTCATGCAGCCCGGGTCCTCGGTGGCGACCTCTCTGGTCCCGGGAGAAGCAGTCGCGAAGCATGTGGCGATTCTCAGCATTACGGGCCGGGAGTTCAAGTGCGAGCCCATCCGGCTGCGAACCGTGCGGCCTTTCGTGATGCGTGAAATCGTCCTGTCGGAAGAAAAGGGTGCCCGGAAGCTTGCTCGGAAGGAAAACAACCGGACCGAGCTCACTCGCTTCCTGATGTCCATTGTGGAAGAGCTTATCGAAGAGGCCAAAGCAGAGTGGCTGGAAATTCAAGAAGGCGAGGAGAATGAGGAGGGAGAGGAGGGAGTACAGATCCCTCTGCCGCTCGTACGCTTGCGGGTTGAAACCTCGGCGCCTGACGGTGGGAGCTTCGATTGCGAGAACCCCCAACGATTCTCTAACCGCTTCGTTGGTAAGGTAGCCAACGTGAATGATGTAGTGCAGTTTTACCGCAAGAAAAAGAACGCCACGGCTGGCAAGAAGGACACGGCTCTGGAGGATGCTCCGATCTCGCATCTTACCACTCTCGACACCGTGAAAGTGGAACAGTTGGTTCGAGAATTCCTTGCTGCGCAGTCACTCAGTATCTTGCCCCAGAACTCTTTCGGAGACGCCGTCACCCAGTTTATTGACAAGGATGACAAGCATGCGATGGAGATGTTTGTGAACGAGTCGTTGGAGAACCAGATGAAGCATCTCATGGCTCTAGATCGAGGCTACGAGGATATGGACGACGAAGAGGCGGCGCAAAGTTCTCTTCAAGCGGCGATGGAGAAATACCGTACGCAGATGGAAGAGCTGTTCGCCAAGGGCACAAAACGGCCAAGCAGGGGCAAGAGACGGTTTAAACCCAAGCCTGACGGATGGGATACCGAATTCGATGGGGTGTGGGAAGACCAGCCTGGGGCACTCATTCACTCCGACAGCGAGGGCAATGATCCCAATGGAGAAGAAGATGCTGCCGAGGATGGTACGGAGCCCGCTAAAAGAACCAATACCTCCACTCGAGGACGTGGCCGTGGCCGTGGCCGTGGAGGCAGGGCTGCAGCGGCCGCTGCCACGACCCGCAAAACGACTGGCAAGACCACGAATACGAAAAAGGCGGCGGTTACAGCTAATACCGGGAGGGGCCGTCGCAAGAACGCCATCTCTTCAGATGAAGAAGACGAAAACGATGTCATCATGTTGGACACTGATGATGACGATATCGAGGAGCCGTCAGTCACGGCCCACCGTGTTGAAGACGACGACGACGACGATGATGATGATGATTCCCAGGCACTTTTCGTCAAGCAGCCGCGGTCTACTACTACTACTACTACTACTACTACTACTAAAACACGAAATGCAGTTCCTCCATCTACTACGACTCGCCGCACCGCCACACGCAAAGCTGTGTCTCCCGCCCCCTCATCCGCGACGCTGGGTGCCTCAGGAACGCGTCGAGCCCCCGCGCGCTCGACAGCAGGGGGAAGAAGCAAGCAGGCCACCCAGATGACGTTGAACTTCACCGGGTCTCAAGCGAGTCAACGCAGCACTGGTCGAGCGGGGCGGGCAACGAGACAGATGAGCGAGGATATTGACGATGACGACGATGCGTTTGAGCCCATGCCGAGTACACGGCGAAAGTAGATACTCTTCTTGCAATAGGACAAGAAGCTATTACCTACTCAGTTCTCCCATTCAAGAACCCGACCGGCAGATCGCAGCGGACCGAAGCCGACGGGAAGCATAACAGCAGGGATATCTGTTTCTATAGGTACCTACTAGCCTAGATTACCTGCAATACGTTGTACCGGACATATTAATGTATACTAGATCCCAAATACTCTGCATTTGTTTGCTAGGCTAATACCACGGGGTCCAGCCGCGGGGTTGATCTGCAGTACGGAGTAGTACGGAGTACTTGATCTATTGATATGGGAGGCATTAGTACTCCGTACTCCGTACCTTACTATGCATCCCACCCCTGTGCTGATTTCGCCCTGTCTAGATCGAAGCCATAAAGATTGGCATACTCCATACTCCATACTTGGTCTAACAAATAGACAGGCAACACGAGCCTTCCGCCCGTCCGGCGAAGGGTCCATTCTTCCAAGATGCAAGGGTGGACATTGACCTCATGATCTCTGATTCAGGCTGATCCAATCGGCTCTACGGAGTACTTGAAATTACAATAACCACCTACTTGTACTTAAGTACGAAGTACCTCTAGGTAAATACCTTACCAAGCAGTCTGATCTACGCTGATCGGGCCGATGCGGCTACTGGCGGTTGTAGCTAATAGCCAATCAGGGATGAGCTAATTAGCCGTGACCGGGAACAATTAAAATACAGGTAACAGACGGTGTATTTATATAACTTATATGTAATTTCAGTACTGTAATCAACCACCACACTCCATAGGTATCCGTAGTTATATATAGAGTACCTAGGTACCTACCTAGTAGTTAACTAGGTATAGTACAGCTAATGCATGAAATAATACCATCAGTCACCACAATTACTACATACTACAGATGAAACACTCCCAATATTCGGTACTCCATACTCCATACTCCAAGCATTATTCCGCTGTTCTACCGCTGACCTGCTCGCTGTTAATTCCGCGAGTGGCGTAGGCAAACCCCGCACCGACGCTGGAGCTTCTCCGACCTGTTTCCTTCCCCCCGCCCAGATTCCCTGCCTGCCCTTCTTCCCTTCCCTTATATAGCCTTCTTTCCCTCTGCTTTCCCTCCCTCTCTCTTCCTATACTCTCACTCTTTCATCCATCAGTCATCATGTCCGAGCTTTACGCTACCATCCAGACCCCCACCGTCAAGTACGAACAGCCGCTAGGCTTGTATGTCTCCCTCTTCCCTTGCTGCTTGAATGAATGGTCTGATTCTCACCACCCAGGTTCATCAACAATGAGTTCGTCAAGGGTTCCAGTGGCAAGACCTTCGAGACGATCAACCCCACCAACGAAAAGGTGATCACCTCGGTGTACGAGGCGAACGAGAAGGACGTGGACATTGCCGTGGAGGCCGCCCGCAAGGCATTCGAGGGCGAGTGGTCGCGAGTGACCCCGACGGAGCGTGGGCGGCTGCTGGTCAAGCTGGCCGACCTGTTCGAGCGTGACTATGAGACCCTGGTGGCGATTGAGGTGCTGGACAACGGCAAGCCTCTGATGCTGGCCAAGGGTGACGTCACCCACTCCATTGGCTGCCTGCGGTACTACGGCGGCTGGGCCGACAAGGTCCACGGCCAGACCATCGACACCAACGTCGACACCCTGACCTATACCCGCCATGAGCCCATCGGGGTGTGTGGCCAGATCATCCCCTGGAACTTCCCGCTGCAGATGTGGGCCTGGAAGATCGCCCCCGCCGTGGCGACGGGCAACACGGTCGTGCTCAAGACCGCCGAGCAGACCCCGCTGTCTGCCCTGTACGCCGCCAAGCTGATCGTCGAGGCTGGCTTCCCCCCGGGCGTGATCAACATCATCTCGGGCTTCGGTCGCGTCGCGGGCGCCGCCATCTCGAGCCACATGGACATCGACAAGGTCGCCTTCACCGGCTCGACCGCCGTCGGGCGCACCGTCATGCAGGCGGCGGCCAAGAGCAACCTCAAGAAAGTGACGCTGGAGCTGGGCGGCAAGTCGCCCAACATTGTCTTTGACGACGCCGACATCGACAACGCCATCTCGTGGGCCAACTTTGGCATCTTCTACAACCACGGCCAGTGCTGCTGCGCCGGCTCGCGCATCCTGGTCCAGGAGGGCATCTACGACAAGTTCGTCGCCCGCATGAAGGAGCGTGCCGGCCAGAACAAGGTCGGCGACCCCTTCCACGACGAGACCTTCCAGGGCCCCCAGGTCTCGCAGCTGCAGTTCGACCGCATCATGGGCTACATCGAGGAGGGCAAGGCCGAGGGCGCCACCGTCGCCATCGGCGGCGACCGTCACGGCTCCGAGGGCTTCTTCATCCAGCCCACCGTCTTCACCGACGTCACCCAGGACATGAAGATCGCCCAGGAGGAGATCTTCGGCCCCGTCGTCACCATCCAGAAGTTCAAGGACGAGGCCGAGGCCATCCGCATCGGCAACGGCACCAGCTACGGTCTCGCCGCCGGCATCCACACCAAGAGCATCAACACCGCCATTCGCGTTTCCAACGCTCTGCGGGCTGGGTGAGTTCCCTTCTTCCTACCTATCTATTCCTTCCTTCCTGACGATCGTAATACTAACCAACTTAGTACCGTCTGGGTCAACAACTACAACATGCTCTCCTACCAGGTACCGTTCGGTGGCTTCAAGGAGTCCGGTATTGGTCGCGAGCTCGGCTCATACGCTCTCGAAAACTACACGCAGATCAAGGCGGTGCACATCCGCACTGCGGACGCCCTGTTTGGCTAAAAGCGGAGATGTTTTATGACTATGACAATTATGAGTTGATATGTATCTACTGACATGTATCTTATTGACAAATCAAAGAAAATATGAATAAAAACCGGTAGACTGGTAGACTGGTAGACTGGTAGACTGGTAGACTGGTAGACTGGTAGACTGGTAGACTGGTAGACTCGGGATATTACTGCCCGAACCCATGCCTGAACTCGGGCGAGATAAGCCGAGCGGCGGGAATACACCGAACTCTAGAGAAGCGGACAAATGGAGTAGTCGTATTGAAACGATTGTAAAGAACAGAAATAGAAGTCTCTAATTTTCAATATCGCGTACCTGCTGAGAACCTTGAAACCACTGTTGAAATTTGACCAAAGCCCGGTATCGATGCGAGAGGCCGTTCTACCGTCCGACATCCGTATATCCGTCAGCCAAATGATATGGAAGTATGGATGCAGTTTGGAGTAGTGGTCAATCACCTTTTTGTTCATTTCCATTTCCGCCAGTGTTTCCCCCTGGTATTCAAAAATCGGTTCCCACCCTGGTACTCAGTATTCTACTCCGTACTTCTAGCCAGCCGGGTTCAATGGACATACCGAATCGTGGCGGACCACGCGGGGGAACAATACGGCCCTACCGATTAGTTATACTTATCAGTCCCCTCGTATTTGATAACTTATAAGAACATAGGATACCTCCAATCGGCCCTGGAAAAGGACAGGCTCGCATCCTCTGCCCTCGGAAAAGGCAAACGTGCAGACTGCCGTGGCGGATTTATCGTCGAACCCGGCGAGGAGGGTATTCAAGCCTTGATTGCCGAGTGTTTCGAGGAATGGTTTTCTACTCCATTACTATCAGTATAGTGCATAGTGGACGGAGTATACCAAGGTACTAGTTGGGTATAAACCCTACATGTACGGCCCTGGAAGTCCGTTCAAGGCGTTCATTTCCAGCGAGGAATCTTCGATGAGAACAGGTCCGTTTACCTGATCGTTAGAAAAATAGATCATACATAGATAGATAGATAGATGGTAAGTTACTATGTCTGCCGCCCGACGGGCTTTGTCGAGAGCGATTTCCTCGCTCGGGCCTTGGATCTCGGGGATGTCGAGGGCGCGTGTCTCGAGGGCGATGGCCCCGGCGAGGATGGCGCGCACTTCGGCGATCTTGTTGGCGTTGCCTGTCACGAAGAGGAGAGCCATTTCGATGAGAGAAGAGTTTGGAGGGGGAGTTTGAAGTGGTGGATAAGCGGATCTCCGGATTATTTGATTAGCTCTAGTCTTATCTCCTGATATACTATGAGTAGGTAGTTGATTAGAATAGGTACAGCGTCATGATGTATTGAGTGGATGGATGTGCATCATTCATTTATTACATTGATTAAACATTAGGCTATCTCCAGATCTCTGACACTCGTTAGTACATGGGCAACTTGGCGTCGTGGGCGGTTCGGGCAATGACGTCCGCGTACTGCCAGCGAGGCGGCTTGATGATGCTCGACTCCGTGCCCGGGACAGGGCGCTCCGGCAGGCCGCCGGCCACGCCGGAAGAAAACTTGAGGTTCAGCGCCTCGCCGACCTCGTCGCACGCCCGCAGCAGGCGGTCCAGGTCGTCCTTGTTGTGTGCGGCCGAGATGCAGAGCCGCGCGCGCGACAGCTCCAGCGGCGTTGCCGGGTAGGTCACGACCACGACGGAGATCTTGCGGCGCAGCATCTCGTGCGAAAAGGCCGGCATCTTGGCCGGGTTGTACAGCATGAGCGGGATGATGGGCGAGTCGTCGTGTCCGTACACGATGAACCCGAGCCGTTTCAGCCCGAGACGGAGGTACCGCGAGTTGAACGCCAGTCGCTGCAGCCGTTCCTGGCCCTCGCCGGGGTGCAGCGGGTCCTCGTCCGCGATCAGGCGCAGCGAGCTGAGGATCTGCGCCAGTACGGGCGGGGAGGGCGCCTCTGCCAGGCTCTGGCCCGAGTTTGTGCAGCGCAGTTTGTTGATGATCTCCTTGCTGGCTGCGACGTACCCGCCGTTGGCCCCAAACGACTTGGTGAAGGTACCCATCAGGATGTCCACCTCGGCCGGGTCGACCTTGAAGAAATCACACACCCCACGACCGCGCGGACCGACCGCGCCGATCGAGTGCGCCTCGTCAACGTACAGATAGAACTTGTAGCGCTTCTTCAACTCCAGGATCCGGGGCAGGTTGACCATCGTCCCTTCCATCGAGTACAGACCCTCCACGGTCACCAGGATTTTCTTCCACGGCCGATGGGTGCGGGGCTGTCCCTGCGAGATGGCTTCGCGAAGCCGGTTTTCCAGGTCGGTCATGTTGTTGTGTGCAAAGGCTTGGATGCTCGCGCCGGAAAGGCGGGCTCCGAACCGAATAGAGGCATGGTTGAACTCATCCGAGAGGATCAAGCAGCCCTTCTCGACTATGGCAGGGAACATGCTGGCGTTGGTGACAAACCCCATCGAGAAGATAATGGCGTCTTCCTTGCCGACAAAGCGCGCAACCTGCTTTTCAACCTCGACGTGCAGCTGTGCGGTCGCCGCCTCGCCGCAGGGCCCCCCCACGGTGATGCCTGTCTGCCGAATCCACTCCTCCGAGCTGTCTGAACATGGCCCCTCCGATTGAGCAAACCCCAGGTAGTTGTACGAGCTCAGATTCAACGTGTCCGTCGTGGTGCCCGTAAGCTGGAAGTGCAGGTTGTCCCTGGTGCTCCGGTCGAGCAGCGTCACCGTCCGCCCGGGCACGCCCGTAATGGGCCGGTCGAAACAGTCATTGATCCGCAGCTTCAGACGACGCGTGTAGAAGCTGTCAAAGTCGCTGTAGATGGGAGCGTACCCGTCATGGTGTCGTAGGTGGCGGTTCGAGTGGGCGGTAAACCACCGGGCGCAAAAGTCGCGAAAGTGCCCCAGGCCGATCAGGATCAGAAAGCTGATGTACGTCGTCAGGAGGAAGAAGTACGGCGGTTCGTCGATGATCGGGTCTGGGATGCCGCCGCCAGGGTGCTGGCTCACGTAGAGATGCGACGGGTGGTTGAGCGGTCCGAACTCTGCGTCGCGTTTCGCCTTCAGACGAGCCTCATCCTGTCCCATACAACACCTTGTCAGCAATGCTCTGGCTCCTTCAGTCGTTCCCACTCACCAGTCTGGATACCGTGTCGCCGACACTCACAGCAGACAGGGCAGCGTGCGCAGTCAGACGTGGCTCACCCACCGACCCCTCCAAGGAGATCGTCGGGGCGCTGTCTGTGGCGGGCTTCAACGCCTGCTCTTTCTTGTTCTTGCGATTCCAAGGAGCCATGGCAGCTCTCTCTCTCTCTCTCTCTCTCCCTCTCTCCTTTTCGTCAGCTTACTCCGTGAAGTGAAGTGTGACTCGGATCGGTCGGAAGGATTCGGTGCCTCAGGCCTCAATCACGTGAATGTAACGTGATGATGTCACATGGTGGCCCCTTCCAAGTTAGGCAGCAGCGATATCATTCAACGTTTACTGTTACAGCTCCCTGCCATACAGAATCAATCGCCCATCGTTCCATCTGCCTATGAGGCCATGATGAGAAGCTTGTTTCATACTGACATGATGCATTCAGTGGCGAGCTACTAATCTGCGTGTAGATCTAGGTACTATCCCTCAGACAAAACAGTCAGTTTTTGGCCCCCACGGACACAGTCTCGCTAGCAGACATCTCCACATCATCGCTTTCTTCGCGTTCCTGGATGGAAGAGTCATCAGTCATATACTTATCATCGTTGAGGCTCTTGAAGCGGAACCAGAACACGACGGTCTGTACGGCCAGGGCGATTGCCGGGCCCGCCCAGATCCAGATCAGGTACGGGTCCTCGGTGACAGGGACGAGGACTTCGCCCAACGCGCTGGCCAGGGCGGTGTTGAAAAGGAAGAGAGCCATGACGAGACCTCTCATGCTTTTGGGAGCGCGGGAATAAGCCAGCTCGTATGCGGTGACGTTGGCGAAGCACTCAGACCAGGCACCCAGAACGTACATGGGGACCTGCCACCAGATACTGATGGGACTGACGCCGACGGTGCAGGTGGAGGCGTAGTATCCGCACGGCGAACTTTTGTACACCAGGTACTGCACGACTGCACCACACACACCGGAAATTGCGGCGAGAACGAAGCCGAAGGTGATGCGGGTAATGCGGCCGGGCATCATGTTGTGGCGGTTCAAGAAGGGGTAGATGACGTGGCTCAGGATGGGGATGGCAATGATGATGGCTAACGCATTCAAGTTGCTGAGCAGGTCATTTGGAGCGCCGTTGGTCGTCATCGAGGCACCCTGGTTACTCGCGACGGACCCAATGCCACCGTCGTTCACCGACCAGATGGGGAAGTAACAGAAAATCTCGGTGGCGACTGCGTGATAGGTGTCAATAAGAGTTTGAATATCGAAAAAAAAAAAGTTACAGCAGTGTCTTACCCAAGGTTCGGCGTACATCATCTACCAACTGATCAGACCAGTCAACCGTCACTCCCCTCCTAGCAAGTACACTTGGCTTGGCCGCATCCCAGAAATCCTTGCGCCAAATCTGGAATTTGCTTTCCCGAAGGGCCCGACCGATGATATTCAACGCTTTCCCCAGCTCAGAGCTGCCACTAGGGGGAGACCTCTTTGTTTTTTTATATATGAGAGCAAGCACGATGGGGAGGATGAAATAGATGCATCCGGCAAGCAGATATGCACACCAATACCCGACATATTTCTCGGCAATGGTCGTGACAAGCATATAAAAGGCTCCGATGTTGATGAAGCCATAGAAGAGCAGCATGGTCCTGGTGATGGTGCGCTCTGGGTCGACGATAACCTTTTCACCCGATTTCAGAGTCTTCGTGTACGGCTTCTGGCTGGGGAGCTGCTCGAGAATGACCGGTGCCACGTTCGGCTTGAACACGCCGGCTCCAAAAGCCAGAAGCAGCAAGCCGATGAGAAACGGTGGAAAGGAGTTGGACTTTCCTTTTTCCAATACTGAGGGAATCGCTCCGATGATCTGGATGATATGAGCGACACCACAGATGAGCACCCCGATGATGATCGCCATGTATTTTCCGATGTGGACGTCGGCCCACCAGCCTCCGAAGATGGGGACGAGGTAGGCCAGGAACGTGAAGAGCAGCACCAGAGCGTCGCTCGCTTGGAGGCCCATGCCCAGCGCACCGGCAGTCTCTTGGGTCCCTCGCGGGGGGGCGCCCGTTCCGCTGCCGCCGGCAGGCAGGGGAAATTCGATGAAGTTGGAATAGACCGTGGATGCACCATAGTACGAGGCCCGTTCCGCCAGTTCGACCAAACACAGAGCGAAAATAATCATGGGCGGATTTGCTGCGATCTTGCGGAGCGTCTGGCTTTCCTCCTCCGTGGGCACCGGGTATTTTTCGTCCTCGACGACTCCCAATACGGAACCGACTACATAGCCATGTTTCTCATCATCCACGGGCTGTGGCACTACTTCCACCGAGACCTTCTCAGGGGCGCTGGTTGCTACTCGATATTTTCCTTTCGTATCAGTCAAGTTGGTCCACCGCCGACACGCGTCGTGGGGGAGTGGGGAGGGATATCAAACATACACATTCTGTGTGATACTGGGTACAGTCAAGGCTCTCCCTTGTTCTTTTTTTCTTTGTGCTGAAAGGAACAGACAGAAGGGGGGAACAGCTAGTGACACAGGCATTCCCACCTTATATACATCTTCCCAAGCGGGATCCACGAGGGACAGACGTATGCTCTGATGGAAATGGAATCTCGAATCATGATAGGGACCATGTGATAGTATTGTTGAACGCCATATTGCGTGCATGCGATAAGATATTGGGCCATATCTAACGACAGAATCAAGAAGACCAATGACAGCTAGCAGGGAGAGGGGAGAGGGAGGGGGGAAGAGGGGGACACGGCATTCACTATCCAACATTGTTCCACTTTTTGTGGACAGCACGGCAGTCTCCGCGATCCACCATAGTGCAGAATTATTATGCCATCGCAGAAACATCACAGGCAATTAAGAGTCCACAACAACCCCTGCTGTGGTCTCAGAAGCCACCTTCCATCTGGAGTATAAGAAGTAGCGACAGTTGACCCTTTTTTTTTTTCGCTTTCTTGTACCGCAAACATCACGTTTTGTCTTTAGCCGATCGAGGTCCGAATCATGATAAGGGCATGGATGTCGATCAGTCTTATCATCAAAAAGTACATATCGGATTGAAATGTAACCCCGGTTTCCCAATTGCCGAGTGTTTCGCTGGGAAGGCATCTTACCTCACAGAGTTTCGTCAAGGAGGATTAGTCTGGCAACAGATGTAGCCCGTCGACATGTTCAATGCACCTATGTTCAAATCTCTGCCATTAAGAAGAGAGAAGAAGGGGCTGTCGGTGTAAGGAAAAGGGTACCATTGAAAGTAAAAGCAGCATCAGAAAGTTTCCCTCTCGAGATACTCCCAACATCTTGCGCGGACGCCTATCGCTCCGCCAAGGAGTTGCAAATACTACATACCACCCCCTTCGTTGATAGACCAGGGCTTGGCGGACCAGTGCCCGTATCTCTTCATGATGAGGGAGTCTTTCTTGGCCAGTCTGGCGCGTCTGCCAAGCATATACCGATATGAGTATAGCGAGCGAGTCGAAGAGGCCACTCGGGTCCATTGCTTGACAGCAGGAATTCCCTACTCATGATACAGTTAGATGGGGATAAACTAGTACTTTAGAAGCTGGGAAGAATGGTCTGCAGGAACCGTCCGACTGAGAAGTATCCATCTATCTGTGCAAGACCCCATATCAGCAATCTTGCTAAGATTTTCGGCTGTTGTTGCCCCCAGCCCCTGAAAGAAGGCCTGGAATTCGCTCTTGTCAGCGAGCAGCTGCCTCGCTGCTGTGAGATACTGGTCTAAGCCGATCTCTGAGGCATCCATCCGAGCCTTTGTATCCCAGAGAACCTGAAGGAGAGTATGCTCTCACAGACTGTGAGAAAAGAAGAAGGCGAATGATGGTTTAGAATCAAGAGAGGAAGATGGAGGGGCAAAGGAAGGCATCGACGGTCCCAAGGCAACTCTGATTCGACCCAGGCAAACACGACAAACACGCAAGACAAAGGCAAGAAACCTTTTCTTCTCCCACAAACAACTCAACTTTCCCTAAATTGTGTCCGCATGGATACTCGATCTAGTCGATTGCGGCGACAGAATGAACTACATGAGAGGCAGCAGGGGATTCTATATGAATATAACGCCAACCTCTTCCTACGTTTCTGGATATCTGAGCCGTGTGTGGGTGATGAATATGAGTTTTATAACGGTGAAAAGTCCTAGGCTGTCTTTACTTTTTCGCCTAGGGACATGGTGTAGGTACACAACACTCTGCCTGTTACTCAAGCCCCTGCCAAGTGATACACAGGTAATTACTCCTAAATTGACTATTTGGTCACACCACGGAGTAGCACTCCAACTACCAGGGTGGCTTGTTTAGAGTGTCTTTTCGTGCTAGCCAAGCAATGAGGGTAGGTATACTGATATCATGATACTCAATTGAACTAAATTCGAATCACCCATTCTACCTAATACCTTCATGCGGAGTTGCATCTCCAGATAATCTCTCTCTATGCCGAACCACTTGCTGTGGTGCTAGAAGCAGTGGAGATAGAAGCAGTGGAAGTAGAAGCAGTGGAAGTGGAAGCGGTGCTCGGAGGAACAGGATAGGAAAGATAATTGCCATAGTCTCCATAGTTACCGTAGTCGCCATAGTCACCGTAATCGGCGTCCTCCCCCGTCACGGCACGATCTGCCATGTCCCGCTTGTCAGCCGTGACTGTACATTCCGGAAGAGTTGTCGAGTCGGTAGTCGTGGGAGATTGGCCGTATGAGCCGTAGTTGGCATACGACCCGTACCCATCTCTCTTGACGTTATGGTCGGCGACAGTGCATGCTGGTTCAGAGGTAGAGGTAGAGGTTGTCATTCCGTAACTGCCGTAGCCAGCATAGCTGGCCGGATAGGTTCCATAGTTGGCATAACTGCCATATCCATCTCTCTTGGCGACAGTGCTAGATGTTTCGGTAGAAGTAGAAGTCGTCGAGGCTGATGTTTTGGTAGAAGTAGGAGCAGTGGTAGATGCTGAGGTTGTCTCTCCATAACTACCGTAGCCGGCGTAACTGGCTGGATAGTTGATATAGTTGCCGTAATTCCCATATCCGTCTCGCTTGACTTTCTCCCCCACAGTGGACGCCGTTTCAGTAGTGGTTGAGGTGGTGGAAGAGGTGGAAGAGGTAGAAGAGGTCAGTCCGTAGGATCCGTAGTTGGCGTAACTGCCATAATCGCCGTAGTCGTTGAGAGGGAGGGCGTTGAGAGGCAGGAAATTGGCCAGAAGAGGGACGGCGAGGAGGAGAACGTGCATGATGGTAGATAGTAACTAGAATTGATGATTGGTCTTGTATTAGTACTGAGGGTGAGAAGTTGAAGATGTTGTCGAGCTTTGAGAGAGAAGATACGCACTTTATATAGGCCTTTAGACACTACTCCTACTCTTACTCCTCCTCCTACTACTATCCTATTACACCTAATTTTTACTATTCTATTCTTTCACTTGATCCACAAATGTTACACCGGCGGAGCTCATCGCCAGCTGGCTACAGTGAGACATGCAGATATCCTCAGCAATATCCTGAGAGTAACATGGAATGGAGTACAGGTACTTTTTCTATGGGATTTCATAGAAGGAACAGGTGAGACAAATCAACATTGCCAAGCAGGAAGGCTGGTCTGCCTGATCGTGCTGCTTTTTATAGCATGTCGATCACTCCGTGGGAGGCCTCAGCTGAGGTCGTACAGACTATCTTATTATCAGCTCTGCTTCTCATCCAGGTTTTTCTCACTTCTTGACTATTCTTGATTTACTCGGTGTTTTCCGACCCTACCCCCAATATGTCTAAGCTCGACGACGACTCCGACGAACGACTTCTCCTAGACGAAGACGCCCTCCCCTGGACTCCAGCGCCGACTCGCAGTCTCTGGCACCGTCGGAGGGGTTTTATTCTACAAATTATCGCTGTTCTGTTGGCATTTTTCATCGGTTCTGCATTGGGGTACGTCTGGCAGAGACGGGAGACGGATCAAGCTTGCACACGGCGAGTATCGCATTATTGTGGGCATATCTTGTATTCATTATTTATTATCATATACTAACTCTTTGCTTTGATAGCCCCTCTCCTCAAAGACGTGGATATCGAATATACCGTGCAGAGATTCAATGGATCGCTGCTCAAGGAGAACATCTTCCGTCAACAGGCCAGTCCCGAGGTGGATGCTGCCTGGGAGGCATTAGGCGTGAACTGTACTCCTAAATACTCATACTCATCCTCATCCTATGCTAAGACTAACTGCTATTAATGATATTTAGATCGCAGCATTCGAGTTCCCCCCGATCAAGCCGGAAAAGCCGGCCTGGCAAACGACCAGGTGCAGATCAACGAGAAATACGGCGGAGGGTATCCGGCGAACGTGGAGGGATTGCATCAATTACACTGTTTAGTAAGAAAAGGCATAGAGGAAGGGAATTCAAGTTTGTCTAACCAGGTAGAACCTTCTTCGTCAGACGCTACATTGGAATTACGACTACTACCATGCTCTCGGACAGGGGGCGTTCCAGAACGACGACACTATTGTGCAACGACACACCAGTAAGTATACACACACATACATACATATATATAATTATATACTAATATTTAAATTAATAGCACACTGTCTCGATATCATCCGTCAACAGCTCATGTGTACCGTCGATATCGGCGTGCTGGGTCAGGTCTGGATATCCCCAGACCACCCGACTCCGTTTGTCGACTTCAACACGCAGCACGTCTGTCGCAACTTTGACGCCGTGAGGGAGTGGGCAGAGATGAATCAGTTACCTGGGCAAGTGCCGGGGGATTTCCTTGCGCCTCCGACCGAGGGGGGGAGAGTGTATGCTGAGATTCCATAGTGTAGATTTATGATCTCCATACTCAACTATAATTCCTCACTATACCTAGATTGAATAACTGTAGTCAGCATCATTCTAAGTATATAGTATATACACAAGTATACACAAGTGATACTTACAACTGGAACTCCATTATCATTGCCAATACAGTTGTCCAGGTCCAGCGTTGCAGAGACATAGTCACCCGCATCATTCTTGCATTCGGCTTTTAGATACGGCTTGTCCCAACTGATATCATCGCAGAATCTATTCTATATTAAAAGTAGAGTGTTTGGCATGGATGTCTTCTTGACCAGTTATTTTAACTGTCGTGGCTAGTTGGATGCTACAGATCTACAGTAACCTCACTATATCAGTCTAGATAGTACTGTGTATATAGTATATTTTATAGTTCTCTCCAGGGTCTGTAGACATGAATTAGCATAATTTACCTCAGGCTAATGCCTAACACCCCTATTATCACAGCTAGACTAGCTATATATAGGGTATATTTCTAGCATCATCATTTATGCTATTCTATCTTATATCTAGTCTAGTTACTGACAGTTTAGTAGATGTGCTGTCAGGATTCTACTAATAAGTGAATAAGGAACTATTCCTATAAGAAGTAGTGATACCACTTAGCAGGTAATCTAAATCCCTATAATATATAAAGTCTTAAGTCTATCACTTATAAAAGATATAAGGTGATGTATAGAGGCACAACTAAGTAGTTAATAGTGTTATTAGAATAATAATTAATATCTATCCCTAGGAATATTAGTATATATAGTATAGTGTGTAGTACACTCTATATTCTAATTATATTAGATATAAAGTAATATAGTGACACCTCTCTTCTATAAGAATTCTCTACCATATAACTATATAATCTAGGTCTAAGATAGTTATATAGTAGGCACTGTATGCTTGGAGTTATATAACTTATTATATTATTCTCCTGCTATGATTTCTCCCTTGATTCCTGGTGCATTCCTATATTGATCCCTATAAACAAGATCTAGTACTCTGTAGTTATAACTAGTAGTCTATGGAATTTAGAAAATATATGGCTCTAGGGCCCTAATATCAAATGCCTAGATTATAGTAGAAAACTTTTTATATAGAAGAGAGGTGAGCTGGCTGCCAGCCCTTATATTGCATTTCTCTATATCTTTATATTCCCCCTCATGGATTCTATATTGATTGGTAGGGACCACTAATATATATTAATTTATTAAGTACAATCTCCTACTATTGCATAGGCTGTCATGCTTTCAGCCTAATCTAAAGGATTGGTAAGCACTAGGCAGATGTATAAGCATCATGGCTACTCCTCACCATCCTCCTCCATCTCTCCTCCATCCTCGCCGCCAACCATGTCGCCTGGGCCTCAGATCCCCATCTTGACATGGCGGGTGGGCGCCGCGCCCAAGAAACGTGCCGTGTGGCCGACCAAGCGACCAGAACCCAAACCACCGCCATCGAGTGACTCTATTGAGACGGACAACGAGATGGGAGAGGGGGCGCCGCAGAAGCGCTTGGCCTCACTGTCTACTGCGTTCCAGCTCACGGGCCTTCACCTGAGTCCCTCCCAAGCACACGCTGTATATTTCAGTCAGTGAGTCCCTTGACACGCTGTGTATTTCAGTGAGTCCCTGGGGAAGCAACCCCCAGCAGTCAGTGTCTGGTTTGACGTGTGTCTTTGTGCGCAGTGATGGACTTGACCTCGCGTGAGCTGTTTGGCATGCCGCTGTCTGGACCGAACAACTTCATCTTGCAGGGCTCCCTGGAGCATGCCCAGCTGTCGCGGTCGCGGTGTCTGATGTTCCTCGCCACGGCGGAGAGCGCCCTGGCCGCTGCCCGCGGCCACGAATCGCTGGCTGCGGTGTCTGCCATGGCGTGTGGATATCAGAGTCTGCAGCAGGAGATCGCCACCCAGGGCGAACTGACCGGCTCGATTCTCAGCACGCTCACCTTCATCGCCTGTAACGACACGGTCCGCGGTGGTCTGGTCCACCGCACGGCCTATGAACGGGTGCTCGTCGCCCACGGCGGCATCGAGGCGGTCCTCCACCGGTTTCATTCCCCGATGATGCACTACGGCCACCTGCTGATCTGTACGGTCAACGACTGGCGGCCTGCAGACCTCACCCCCTGGCATCACGATCTGGCCTGCGCCCTCGAGGCCGTGGCCACTCTGGCGGGGGCAGCAAGAGACTGGTCGCATGTCTTCCAGGATGTCACGGTGCGCGGGCTGCTAGACACTTCCCCGCTGGTCAACCTTCTCCAGGATCCGATCCATGGCGCCGACATTGGCCGCGACGCCTCCCCGTCCGGCTATCTGGTAGCGCTGTACATTCTGGTCACCGAACTATGGGAGTCGCGCAACTTTGCCGGGCTCGCCTCTGCTCAGACCCTGCTGCGCACATTGCAGGCGAGCCTGATGGCGTATAGTATCGTCAACGATGGATCCCACGTCACCCTGACCAGCAGCGGCTTCCTCACCGTTCTCCTGCAGACCTTGGCGAGTCAATATCAGCGGCCAGAGAGCAGACGACGAGCACTAGACGCCAATGAGTGCCAGATCCAGTTACTACTGAGGGCTATCCGCATGCTCCGTCTATGGGCTGTGCTGGGCAGTGAGAACCGCATGGCATTGGTACAGTTCTTCAAGAACTGCCTGTGCCAGCCGGGCATGACACGCTCACAGCCCCTCGATCTGGAAGCATTCTGGGATGACGTGTTTGGGATAACATCAATCAACCCTACCCCTAGCTAACAACAGTAGGGATTCGCTGGTGGTCACCCACCCAACTACTAACCTACCGGCGCCGCCCTACAGTCGCGCAACCCTAGAAGAGCTAGGTAAGTTCAATATAGAGAAGAGGAGAGCTGCTGGCCCAAGATCTGATAACTCTATATCTATTTTCTTCAGTTGACTGTTCTTAGTATATATATATAGCCACACTAAGTTTCGCATCCTGATCTAAATATGGGATAGTCTATATTGTCAAACTGCTTAGTAGGTAATCCATAGAATGATTATGACCACATGTTATAGTATGCTAAAAACGTGAAATATTCCGCAAAAGGTCCTTAAGAAAGCCATCTTTCTTAGCAGCTTTTTTGGGGAAAAATTTGCCTGTCCTTATTGTGTATTCCTTGAGGGCTCGAAGGCTTGGAAACTTTGAGACAGGATTCCCCGTGCGCCGGGCGTCCACCACATCAATGAGATTGACATGTGTCTTTGATAAAGCCTGCGAATGTCTATCTTAGAGTAGAATGATCAAAGTAAGTGACTCGCACATACCTTCCGACACTGAGTGATGGTATCATGAGGACCAGGAGCCCTAACTTCAATACAGAGCGTCTGCCAACCTTGCAGTTTATTTCCATTGGAACTAAAGTGTGCTGTAAACTGGTCTTTGACAAATGCAGCATACTCCAGTTTATATTTCTTTGAATGCTTTTGCCAGTGCATATGCCGTGCAAGTCGGTCAAACTCACTGGCTACAGATGCCGATGGATCCGGTAAGAAATCCGGGAATCGAGAAAAGAATGGATTATGCGCCATTGCTGTTGAATGTTTAGAGAGATAATCAATAGGCCTAATTGTATAGGTTGATTGTATAGGTTAATTGTAAACCATGTTTACTGTCCAGGAAATGTGATGTAGATATCGAGGGTCTTGTATAAGGCTGTAGGATATATATGTCACTGTGATCTCTAAACCCTAGTGAGTCGCAGACAGCGTGGCAAACTATTAGTGGAGAGATATTATATAACATGAGTTGTACTATCATGCAGGTGACACGCTTCCTTAATTAACTGGATATATGAGTCATGTCCTGCATTTCCCCCTCTAATATGTTAGTCTGGTCTCTGATCAGGGGTAGGCTGATATAATATAATATAGTAATCTATAAGGAAGATTGATAAGCTTCAGGAGAAAAATATTGGGCAACATGTCCCTCTGCCACAGGTATGATCTACTGGATTTGAAGCGTCTTTAAACCAATTTCTGCTTTCTTTTGGGCGATTAAAGCTCCGGCAAGTCTTCTCTACTTTAGAGCTTGATAGGCATACTATTCCCATATGATCTTGAACTCTGCACCCGCTACGCAACACAGATTACCTCGCGTCATGACTCTATCTCTCAAGTGAATATTACTATTATCCCGGGGCCATGCACATCTGACAAGCATCAAGAGGTTGTGTAATAATACCACTCTACAGACCTATCTCCTAAAGGTTTTTGAAGTCATTATACAGAGATTTCAAAGGTGAGCAGGCTCGCCATATACTCACTATTAATAAATCCATATCGATGCTATATCAGGTCAACTTGCGAATGGGGATCCGAATTGATACCTCTTCAAGTAGTGGTGTTGTGTTCAGCAAGGATGTATTGAAGATTAAGTTATATAGACCTAATCAAGACTATTTAACTCTAATTGAAGAACCCTAATAGAAGGCATTATAATTAAAGAAGATGTATTACTAGTCCAGAGAATGGTTAAATGTTATATTAGGGACTATTATATAATTATTCTAATAGTTCTTTCCAGTAATATTAATCTGGCCATATAAGAGATTTTAAGCCTTGCAGAAGACTATAACCTAACTGGAGACTAAACTTTAAATAAAGCCTGACTTGGTTACTGAGAACAGTGCTAAGGTGGCAGTATATAATATGGTTCTTAGATATAAAAAGCCACTAGCACTCGGCTACTATATTATAAGAAACCGTGGTGTGGATGAGACATTGATTCAGGGAGTGGCATATGTGCCTCATCACACTGGCCTGATGTCTAAAATAGGCAAAAACTCATATTCACTTTCAATATTTACACAGGATGAAAAAAATGA
Organism: Penicilliopsis zonata CBS 506.65; assembly: GCF_001890105.1. Taxonomy (NCBI): domain Eukaryota; kingdom Fungi; phylum Ascomycota; class Eurotiomycetes; order Eurotiales; family Aspergillaceae; genus Penicilliopsis; species Penicilliopsis zonata. Next base: position 669,193 of record NW_019208921.1, read on the forward strand.
TATGCTAAATTAATGTTCAATCATCAACCAGGACGTGGAAGATCCACAGGGCGGAATCATGGATTGGATCGAGCAACTGTATCTACGCTCCCGGGGACCGGAACTTGGCATCTTTGATGGCTCTATTCTGTCCAGCGCCTTCCAAGAACAGACAATCAAAGGGAGTCCAATGATAGAAGCCTACATGGGGCGAGTCATCTTGATCTTGACAATCCACCAATACTAGAGGGGTAAGTATTATAGAAAAGGATAATCTCTAGGCTGCTAAATAGGATGATTTGTGTATATTTGCATCATTGTCGCCTAATATACTTAGCTTTACACACTAATTTTTATTCACTCAACATATCTGGCCTAATTAATATCAGATATGCTGGGTGGTGTGCAAATTATATAGAGATATAATACTATTGGCCCTAAATATATATAGGATTTGTTTAATATTATTATGTACTTGGTATTCATAGAATATATATATTAGATACACACCCTATCCAGGACACTCGCGGCTAGAATAGACTCCATCCTAAGCTACTACCTACTCTTAATTGTCACTAAGCAAGACCCGGGTAAACAAATGCCTCGGCATATCCGTCCGCTCTCGGCCCTCCGCTGCTCCGCCCGACAACCCCGCATCCCAACGAATGAAGCTACCCCGGTTTCCTCCACAAATTACAAGTAGAAGAATGCAATTACAGTCGACTGTCACTGCAGATAATCATGCCCGAATCCAGCTCACCACGCGGGCCCCGCGAGGCCAAAAAGCGAACGCGAACGGGTATGGGCCATGCCTGAGTCTTCTGCAACACGGCTAACCATCTAGGCTGTCTTACCTGCCGCGCACGAAAGGTAAGTGGAGAATAATTTTTTTTTTCTTTCTTTTCTCCCCTGACCGCCAGATCAAATGTGACGAGACCCCCGAGCGGTGCGCAAACTGTCGCCGGGTGATGCTGACGTGTCGCTGGCCGGGACTCGGGGTGGTCCCCCTGCCACGGGGCAGTAAGTTCATCTCCGGGCCCGTCTCCGCTCCAAAACCCCAGGCTCACGGATCATGCAGACGGCGGCCCGCGGAGGGTGGCCTGCCAGGGGTGCCGGGTGGCGCGGTGCCGGTGCTCGGGGGAGCAGCCGTGTGCGCGGTGCCGGGCGACGGGGGCGGACTGCCGGTACAGGGGCGCCGGCAGCGCCGGCAGCCCCGGGAGTGGCCCCTCCCCGCAGGGCAGCAGCAGCCCCAAGGACGCCCCCGAGAAGCAGTTGACGCCGGGGACTCCCGACGCGGCCACGCTCACAGCCCACCTGGACGCCTTCTTCACCCACGTCGCGCCGTGCCAGGCCAACGCGGTGGTGCACCGCGGCACGCTCCTGCGCGACGTGCACGCCGGGAGCGCCGACCGGGCGCTGGTCGGTGCGATCTGCGCGATCGCGACGCGGTTCCTGCCGGTCCCCTCGGCACAGGAGCCCGTGTGGACGCGCGAGGCCAAGTCGCTCCTGGTGCGGGAGGGGATGCGCAGTGCCCCCCGGGTGGCGGCCGCGCTGCTCCTGGCCAAGCACGAGATGTACTGCGCCCAGTTCGAGACGGCGGCCATGCTCGGCGCCATGGCGACCAGCGCGGCGCTGAATCTCGGCTTCCACCGGGAGGGTCTCGCCGCGGCGGCGAGCAGCACCTCGGACGCGGTGGCCCGCGAGACCCGCCGCCGGCTGTTCTGGGCGTGCTTCTGCTTGGACCGGATGCTGACCCCCGGGCGGCCCGATCTGGCGCTGATCCGCCCCGGGCTCGCGACGGCGCCGCTGCCGTGCGACGAGCACCTCTTCCAGCTGGGGATGCCGGGGCGGGGTGCTCTGTTGGGCGAGGAGAACCCGGGCAGCAGCCTGTTCGGGCAATACGTCCAGCTCATGTCGATCCGGGCTGACATCCTCACGTATGCGTCTTCTCGATCAACCGCCGGTTCCATCTCTGACGTGTCTAGCTACACCCGCTCCCCGGCCAAGGACCCGCCCTGGACCTCCCCCGTGTTCAGCGCCTGTGAACAGCGCCTGCACGCCTGGCGCGAGCGACTGCCCCCCCAATGCCAGCTGCGCGCGGACATCATCTACGCCCGGCACGCCCAGCACGCCCTGCCGGCCCTGACGATGCTGCACGTCTGGTACGACCAGTGCCTGTCCGACCTGTACCGCGTCGCCATGCCCAACTACCCCGAGACGCTGCCCACCGCCACCCTGCTGGACGCCCCCATCGGCTGGGTCGAGGAGCACCAGCTCGCGTGCGTGCAGCACGCCCGGGGCATCGCCCAGACCTTTGCCACCGTCGGGGCGCATGTCGATCTTCTCGCCGAGACCGACCACAACCACAACCACGACCACGCCTTCCTCGACACCAGCCTGCCCATGTGTGTCTTTGAGTCTGTCCGCCTGCAGCTGCAGTGGCTCCTGATGCTCCCCGTCGAGGCACACCCGGACGCCCGCGCCCATCTGCGCCGGCAGGTCGATCTGCTGCTGGGGCAGGTCGAGCCCATGACCCGCTACTCCTGCCACGCCAGATGGTTGGTACGTCCATTTTTCCTGTTCTCTTCAGCGCCGAACCAAGTGCGGTCGTGCTGACAATGCTAGTTCGACGAGATCCGCCGGATGCTCCGCCAGCACAGGATCTTCGAGCACCGCGAAGAACTACGGTAAGCCGACCCGAGGAATTCTTCCCCCCCCCCCCGGGGCAACCATCATCCTCACCTTCAAGTAGGCACACGCACATTCAGGAGAATCATCCCTGGGTGCAGCGCATCCGGAGCCTGCAGCAGACCCTGCAAGACGCCATCCGCCCGGAGCAGGAGGTGCTTCTGCAGGACCTGTTCCCCTTCGACACGCCTCTTTTGGACGCGCTAGAGAGGGTTGACTGGGGGGACGTATAGCACAATATACTGACTCGAGACATGCGAAACATGACTGGAGGATTAAGTTATCCTAACACTGCCAGCAGTTATAGTATACTACTAGATATATAGTATTAATATAAGGTTAGTAATAGGTAGAGTAGTAAATATGCACTTATTAAATCTCTTTAAACATTAATCACTACAAGATATGTATATCATAGTCTGATTAAACTTGTAGTTTTAGAAATCAGTCCCCGCCTTAGAAATAATATCTTTCCTACTCAACCATAGACTGTTTATTTAGCTAATCATATAAAAGAGAGCTAATATAATACTGATAAGGATTAAGTAACTCATAATTAGTAGTATAGGCATGGTATAGTTAGTATATATAATTGCAGTAAGGAGGAAAGTTTGGGCAGTCTATCATCCACTATATATACTACCTTTCTAAATCACCTTCTCTCTTAAGAGATTATACAAATATAAATAACATATAATATATTATATTATATACCATGATTACCCTTCCCTTAAGGCAGTTATAGTCATTCATATCATCCTTTTGGCTTTATCTATGCCTTCCCTCACCTGTACTTATGCATGGTGATCCTTATAAAGATGTGCCTGGTCGCCGCGTCCTACTTAAAATAGAGACTACTAAGACAAAGAGTATTTAATAATGGACTAGATGGGACACCAGGGGAAGTGTGCGCCGCCTAGGAGATTCCATCAAAATATATAAGTAGAAAGCCAGCTCAATGTTACACACCAAGCCAGTTGACGTTTAAGATAATCATTTTTTATTGGCCTATCTAAAATTACTATTATTCTCTGAATATGGCCCCAGGTGGATCCGCCACTATAAAATACACTCCTGGTAATCCAGCGCATGTAAGTGGAGTCTATATTCATTTACTAGGTGTATATGCTTAGAGTAGGAAATAGCTAAAAATCAATATAGTATTTTAAGGTTTAGAAGTAATAATTAGATAAAACATCTTTTTTATCTATTGTTCTAGGTTAACTTCTAATATACCTTATATTGACTATTCTTAGGGTGATTCCCTCATCATTAATCTGCTCATATAAAAAGCTATATGTGCTTAAGATATAGTCACTAGAGTAAGCCAGCATTTTTTAAGATAAAGATCTCTAGGTCTATAATTAATAGCTAACAGCATTATAGTTTAAGGCGTTAAAGGCATAATTATTCAGTCTTATACAAGGTCTTCAGGCTGCATTTATGCAGCCTTAAACCTTTATCCTACTCAACCATGGACTGTTTGGTTGTTACCTTGTCTCTTCTTCGTCCTTCCGTCCTTCTCTCTCTTCTGTCCTTCTTTCATATCTTCTCAGCTCTTCTGTCCACTTCTTTTCTTCCTTCACGATGGATTTGACTCGGGCACACAGTCTCTCCGACCTCAACGAGACCACGACTGATGTCACTCTATTTGTCGAAATGCCGAGCGACGTGCGCGGACAGCTTCAGGGATACAAGCCGGCTGATGGAAACGACGATACTGCCGAGTTTTTGAAACAAGTCTTCAGATACCTGCCGTCGGATGGCAAGAGCCATCTCGCCGACGATCTCTTGCAGTGTCATTCAGACGACAACATCCGGCAGCTGGCCCAGAACATCGAGTCAGGGCTGTTGGTTCCCATCAAGGCTGCTGGAGCCAAGACAGCGACCATTACCCCGTCGCCACGAATCGGCTTAGAAGAGTCGATTGAAAATCTCGGCTCAACCATCGACTCGTCGATGGTTCGAAAGCAGAAGGAGCTGCGCGAGCGGTGCTCGCGCCGCGACGGCGACATGTGCGTTATCTCAGGGGTATTCGACAGCGACAAGGACGCCCCCCCCGGCAAGGAGACAGCGGACCTGGAGGCAGCGCACATAATACCTTTCTGTCTTGCCTCGTTCAAAGATCCTGCGGAACAGCGGTACATCACCAGTGTATGGAACACGATGTATCGCTATTTCCCGGGCATCCGCTCGCGGATCGCTTTCGAATACCAGAGCATAGACGAAGCCCGAAATGCCATGATGCTTGTTTCTATCATTCACAGACAGTTTGGGAAGTTCAACATCGCCCTCGAGGCCACCGGAGTGCCCAGCCAGTACCGCGTGAAGACCTTCCCCCGCCTCCCCACGACTATTCGGTGGTATTTGCCTAAGAATGGCATCGTCAACCTCATCACCCACGACGGCCGAGAGGAACTTCCCTCTCCTCTCCTGCTGCAGGTCCACGCTGCGATTGCGAATATACTTCATGCGACAGGCCGTGCCGAAGCTATCAACAAGGCCCTCCAGGATTATGATGACATCAGCGTCCTGGCTCGAAGCGGCGCTACGAATATCGCACGACTTCTCGCTGTCAGCAGACTGCCCTCACTGGCAATAGCCTCGCCGAATGCGAACCGCCCGTTGACTATGCGGCCCAAGGCTGGAGCTGAGGAACAGCAGCACGAACGTCGTGTCTCTGAGCAACAGTCATCGCAACAATCTTCGACACGCCACGGGATTTCGGGCAAGGAGAACTAACTAATGGCGAGTACAACCACCACAAGTCAATGGTTTAATGTTAGATGAAGGTACAGGAATAGCCACAGAAAGACAAGAAGTTCTGATAGATACTGCTACTCCTTATGAATAGACGTAGCTATTGGTTCTGTTGTGATCCCCCGCGTGGGTAGCCTAGTATAAAGACTATAGTTGTTGCCAAATACTACGTAATATATATACCTTTACCTTTTTTAGCAGGCAATATTATGATCTAGTTACTTCATTTAGTGAACTACCCTGTAGCGTAGGAAATAGATAGTACCTCTCTTGCAGAGACAGACTGTGAAGGAGGCATCCTCTGTCATCCCCTCAACCTTATAGTAAATAAGGATGTTATAGGTGTCAGTGGGTTTGATGAAGACTTTTAGAGTAATATAAGCACTAGTAAGTACTCTTATACTATATATATAACTAGATATTTATTAATAGTATACTAACCTTTATTACCTTCCCTCCTTATGTCACCAATGGCCCCTTCTATTCATCTCACTTCTTCCACCTTCCTGACCACCAGTCTCTCAATCCAACATGGCACAGAAAGGCCGACAAATTCTAGTTTGGCTCCGACGTCCTCTGCACTTGCGATATACTTCTCCTCTTCCTCAGGGGAAGGTCGCGTAAGAAGGTGGTCTTTGACACGTGTGTACCAATACCCGGCCAAGAATTCTCTCAGGGGAAGATGAAGCTCATCGAACTGTCGGTTCAATTCTGCCAGCAACTCTTCAAATTTCTCTAGTGATTCTCCTTCATCACAGTCGTGGTTGATGTAGTCGATTCCATCTTCGCCGCCCGGACACTTGTTTCGCCCAAGAACCAGGCCTTTCCTGGTATTGGAAAAGCAGGTGTGATTGAGATCCAACGCATTGAAGGTCAAAGACCTGATGACTGCTCGTGCATCCTGCCAGAATAATTGATTCCACTCAATGATCGTGTCAAATATCATGCTAGAGAGTTCGCCGCAATAGATGGCCTTGTAGCGCCAGTCGCAAGAGGTCATTTCTCGGATAATGGCTGATATTGCGGTGCATCCGCCAGGGGAACAGGGACATGAGCATCCATCCGGGATAATGGCTGGCATGAAGACAGCAGAACCAACTCTGCCCAAGTACTGTAGGATAGTCTTAATAGCTCCAGCATGGTCTGAATGATTCAAGCCGTGGCATTCAAGGTCATACGCAAGCCACAAGCAACACTTGATAATCTTCACGGCCAGGCCATGACCGACTGATTCATTTGTCCAAGGTAGCTTCCGGCTGAGATCTCCACCTTTAGATATGTGCCAATCAATGAGTTTCATCAATTTGTTTGGGGTAATGGTATAATGATCTGCCAAGTAGCTGAGAGGAGAGTGCCCTTTCAGATCCAGCGTATCCGTATCATGGAATCCCGCATTGTATAATGCTTCGGCGCACTCCCGTCGCTCCAACCCATGGTAAACAGTTGCTCCATCTGATGACATGCAGAGGTTATCCAAGGTGGGAGGGGAAATGTTCCGAGCAAGCAGACAATTGTAGACCTCAAGACACTCTGGCCCATCAAGAACCTTCCCCTTGGGGATCATGGTGGATGGTAGCGAAGCCTCTGCAAGTCTTCGTAGGTTTTCTCGTCGTGTAGTGAGTGTTTTGATCAGCAGCTGCATTCTTTCTCCTGTATCATCATAATAAAGAGTTCTATTAAGCTCATATTTGCTGAACCTGCACCCTGCCTGCAGCAATAACACTGCGGAGCGGTGGTATTCTATGCCAGGGTAAAGAAGAGATTCAAACCTATAGTCCGGATCTGCTCCAAATTCAAGAAGAATCTCTATGCCTTCTGGCCAGCCAAAGGCCCATTCAAGCAATGGAGTATTATGAATAATTTCATTTGGAGAAACCCGTTTCTCATCAAGGGCTTGCCTAAGCTCTGTAGCATTTTTGCAACAAACAAGTCTGATACTTTCTGGGATTTGTACCACTATAACTGGTTAGTCTGATGGAATGAGTAAGTAATTATAAGTAATAAATACCATACCTTCATCACTTTTAGCAAGTATAAGCTGCAGGTTGTGTTTCATGGGAGATATTAAAGGTAAGAAAACAGCGCTATGAGCATGACTGATATCCAAGCTGACCCCGGCATCGACCATACGCGCCATCAATGGGACATGATCCTCTTCAAGGTGAGAGACAGTCCAGAGATGATTCACAGAACGGGGATCCGCGCCAATTGACGTCACACCATTATCCAACAGGAAACCCAGCAGCTTGAGCATGTATTGGAGGTCGAATATACCAACTAAAAGACTTGTTTCTTTCCGGATAGCGACCTATCGATCTTGAGAACCTCTGTATAATAGGTGATATAGAGGACACTTACATCAAGCAGTGATTCAGTACCACTCTCTCCTGATAAAACCATTGCAGGGTGGAGTTCCTGGCTTGAGAACTTGCTCTGGAGCGTTGAAACTGCGGCATCGAAATCTCTTTTTAACAGCAGGGAGTCCAGAGTTGTACAGATCTCTTCATACTTTTCTGTCCCCTGGCAAACCATGAATTGAATTCTGAAGCCCGGGTTGAGGGAGAATCCGCCAGCCCCTGTCGTCATGCCGAATGAGTTTTCGACCATGATACCCAGCCAGCTGCTCGAAAAGATACGTCTTTTCGTGCCGACTCTCGTTTTCTGCAAAAATGCCAGCCAGCGTGAGATACTGCCATCCTGTTGGCGCGCTTTCTGTCCTTCATCACGCCATCTCTTCAATAGGCGCAGGGTCGAGTGCTATAAATGTAAGCGAAACTCACTACCCAGGGGGGATGGGAGCATTAGTTTACTATCTGCTGAATAATTTCAATAGCGTGCTGACTGTTTTTGAATGTATGGCTGTCCCATTTGCAATCAGCATGCCATCACTCAAGAGGTGGAAGTTAAGCATACATTTGAAGGATTAGCTGGAGAATATTCTGCATGCTTTCTAGATCTGCCGTCATCTCTTGCAATGCATCCTTCCGAAAATGATACACAACCCTCTTAAGGTGGTTTTTCCCTTGTCAGAAACCCCTTTGGCGTCATGCTTTGGTCCGTATCGCTTGAGCTTGTCCTGCAGTCGCTTGACAGCTCCCTCGATGTCCAGGATCCTTTCGGAAATATTGATCGCCACGTCGGGTTGGTGGATCTGGTTGTTTTCTATCATTTCTCGGAGGGACTTGAGGGGATGACATAGAGACTCGGCTTTGGACACCATGTTCCGCACCTCCTCGCCGTAGTCCCGAAATGCCCGTCCGTAGGCCACGATTTCGCCGCAGACAGCCAGGCCTAGGGAAATAATCCCGACTGCACTGCTTGCGACGGAGAAAGGATCAGACATAGTGAATATCAAGTATGTAATAAATGGTTGAATGTGTTGAATGTGTTGAATGTGTTGAATGTGTTGAATGTGTTGACTGAGTTGAATTTGGGGGAGTTGAATTTGGGGGGAATTTGGGGGGAAGGTCAAATGATGGGCGACGGCAAGGCTGAGTGAAAAAGCCTTGTTTAGCAAACAAGCCAGCTCATACAGTCAAAAATGCCCTGCTACTTGCATATACGGGTACATGAGCGGCTATATGATCACAGGTCTTATCCAATCACTATGCTGCGACTCGAGAGGCTGTGTATTTCTATGTTGAGATTCGTCGACTGCAACTGATAGCTCTAGCCTTGCAGGGGGGAAATAAATCATATCTATTCAGAGTTCCAAGGGGATAAGAGATGGCTTAAGTACAGCTGAGGGGGGGGGGGGCATTGAGAGGCATATAGAGATAGTGAATTATATAGAGATCACTCAAACAGGGTTTTATATAATCAATAGAGCTTCGAGTCATAGCAGTAAAGGACATGAGATTGATGGCAGATTACTCAGTTGATATTTTGCCAGCCGAATACATCGTTGTCAATGTTTTTGCCATAGAAAAGGCTAGAATTCAATATCTGTTCAACCTATGCCAGAGGAAATCCATCACTCATAGCCTTAAAGGCTAAAATACCTCTAAGAAGACTTCCATAAATATTTATTGTTGGGGCGATGCCCCGGGATGAGCTCAGCGGAATGATGGTGGATGGATGGATGGATAGATGGATAGATGGATAGATGATGCTATCTAGGATGCGCGCAGGCGAGAGAAAAGGCAAGCAGGACGGCGCTAAGCCTAACTGGGCTAGCACCTCCAACATTTATTTATATTTGATCACATAATCTCAAGGGTCCAAGACCAACACGTGACAGCAATCCACGTGGATCCATGTGATAACAGACTAGTCCATAAACAGACTAGACTCCGCCAGGTCACATGACTCGCCAGCGACTGCGTGTCGGCGACAGCTGAAGTCCTTCCAATTACACGCCTCGTCTGCGGCTGTCAAGGCCGAGTAGAGCTCAATCTAGACCTCTTTCTTGAATCATGTCGACTGCGTTTTCCCTGCGTCGATCCTGCCAAGGATGCGCCAAATCCAAGCGGCGCTGCGACATGGCGGCCCCCACGTGCAGCCGGTGTGCCGCCAAGGGCCTCACCTGCGAATACGTCAACGCCCCCCTGGTCGGGGATGCGAAGACCACCAAGCCCAGATCCCTGGCCATCATCGCTCATGGCGGCCATGTACGCAAGGTGTCGTCGTCCGCCGCTGCCGTCGTTGGCTCGTCGCAGATCCGCCCGCCGCTCCGCCTCGAGATCATCAAGACACACAACCACGCCATTATCCGCTTCCTGGTCGGCGAGTTCCGTGACTTTCCCCTCATCTTCAGCCAGCACATGAAGACGCACTTCATCCATCCGACGCTGTACGAGGGTGGTCTCCCGCCGCCGATCCGCTCCATCCACGCCGTGTGCAAGCTGCACCAGGACGGCCGGCTGCCCGCGGGAGTAGTACTGTTCGACTTGCTGCGGCGCACGTCAACAGAGATCCACCGGCAGACCAAACATGCGGCAAATTTCAATGAGTTGCTGGCGTGCGTACAGGCGTTGATTCTTGCGCAGTGCGCCTTGATCTTCGACGACAACGTTAGCAGCGACGAATCAAGTGAATACGCAGAGACAACCAACGAGCGGCTCGTCAGCCTGGCGCGACAGCTGTGGGCGCAGGCGCCCGTGCAGCTGTCGTCGACGCTGAGCCCGTATCGCGCCTGGGTGTACGCCGAGAGCGTGCGACGGACGATCATCACCTGCTTCGTGTTGAGCAACGTGTACTCGCTGCGCAGACGGCAGTACGGCCTGCGCACCCCCTTCGTCGACGCCCTGCCCTTTGATCTGCGCACCGCCCTCTGGGACGCCCCCTGTGCTGACAGCTGGCTCGCTGCCTCGGCCGGTCTGTTGCCCCAGGCTTCCACCATGGTATCGCTGCACGAGTATACCGGTCTGCTCCTCGCTGGCCGGGTCCATGGGCCCTCTCCCTTTGGCGGCCTGATCCTTGCTGCATGTAAAGGGGTGTCTTTGTCTCAAGTGCCGCATCCTCCTGTTCGGGATTATTTTCTCTAGCGTTGTAGATTGATCTGATGTACTGTACTACATTATAAATTGTAACTATATACATAGTATGATTGGTTATACAGACTCGTGCTACTTGTGAATGCGCTGGATACCCTTGATTCTCCTCCCTCCCGCCCAAACAACAACCAGACCAAGCAGAACACACCCGGTACTCATGACGACAAACCCCACAGGACTCTCCTCGAGGTAATTGACGAGATTCATACCGTACAGCCCCGCGACAAAGGTCCCCAAGGCAACCCCCGCGGCAAGAACCGACAACCGAACATCAAGGTACATGATCTGGTTACGTTTGACATCGAGGAGGGCCCCGACGGTAGCTTCCGTGCGCCGGATACGACGCAGCAACGAGCTAGCCGACTCGACGACCCCGTGCGTGGTCTTCAGATACGTTTCAAACAGGTACTCTGCTTCCTGGTGGTCTGCGACGGCGTGCGGTTTGCCCCGAACCACCGCGTCAGTCAGATACGTGGCTGCTAGGTCTTCGTCGGAATCAAGGATCTCCTGGATAGCCGCGCGGACGAGTCGTGCGCGATGCTCGATCTCCGCGAGGGATTCGGTCTGGCGGAGCAGAATGTCCAGATCTGCATGTCGGGTTTCCACGGCGGCCAGGCTGAGGCTTGCCAGATGTGTTTCCACGAGTCGGCGGGTGAGCAGGAACTCTGCCTCCAGGGAGACCGTCACGGCCACGAGACTTGATTCTAGGACGAGGAATTCAAACGCTGCTTTCGTATTATTATTAGTAGTAGTATTATCAGTATTCTCTGTGATCTTTTTGATCTGTTCTAAGAAGACAGCTTTCGGACTCGATTTCCCCCCTCCCGCAGTGTCGACGACTAGGACGCGACCGGCCTGGATGAGCAACCGCAGATCGAAAAAGTCCACGAGCACCGTCTCCGGCCGGACGAGGACATGCGGGTTCGCGTCCGAGGGGAGGTCGAGATCGCGCAGGTCGCGAGCCTGCACGCCGTAGTCGGCGACGAGGTCTAGCTTGGCGAGCTCGCGGCGGACGGGGGCGCGGTCGGTGTCGCGCGGGAAATATTCTGTTGCGGATAGTGTGGCGCGGTGGTTGAGCGGTGCGCGAGCCAGACGCAGCGAGAGCTGGAGGATCTCATTCTGCGGTGGTTCGGAGTCTGTCGGTGTGTTGTTGGCGTGGATCAAATGTGTTGGGTGGGTGAATTGTCTTGCTGTTGGTATTGTCAAGGAAAAGCGAGAGACGAAACCAGGGCGAAAGCGAGGGAGGCCTCGACAGAGTTGCAAGGAAGACATTTCATTAGAGATTATGTAGATTGATAATTAATCAATTCATTACTGAAAGTTGGCTTCAGATAAGATTGATGATGTCATCATATCTACATACTTGATACTTAAATTGTATAATATAATCAATTCAAGTCGGCAAGTAGATACTTATGATTACATCTACTATGCTAGCAAGACATAGATTTCTTCTATAAGAAAATGTCTGGCTGTTCAAATCCATGTCATTCTATAGCATGCTACTCTACTTCCAGTCTCTTATGTAGCCATGTAGTCTCTCTTGACAGTATCAAACCTTGATAGTCTCCCTCAGCAAGTTGAGAAACTCTTCCACCTGTGCAGCATCATGAAAGGCATCGTTATACGCCACATTAAATGTCAGCCGGTCCCTAAAAGTCTGGATCCCGACATAGACGCGCTGGTCCGTTGGCTGCGCCACGGCCGAGATATCCTGCACACGGAACGACCCATACTGCTCACGCACTTTCAGGGAGTAATCGCCGATAAAGCTATGGATGGACTCTGTATACGCGGCATATACAGACGCTGCCTGGCGCAGATACGGCACCATCTTCAGAATGGCGGCTGCTTTGTTCTGCGCGAGTCTCGTGTATTCGTAGTTCAGCTGGTGCGCGGTCTGGCGGATACTGTCTCCCAGCTTGAGTTGGATCGGCCAGAATCCAATCCGGAGGGCTGCAGTATGGGAATCCCGGCACTGGTTACGGATGTCGAAGATGAGGGAGGTTCCGTAGGTGGTGTTGGCGGGAAGCTGGCGACCGTTCATCTTCCGTTCGGCATGGAGAATGGCGGCATGGACGAAGGGGGTGAACCGGAGCCCCTGGGCCTTGATCGCACGGAACAAAGCGCTGGTTTCCTCTTCAGAGAGAGTCCAGGCCTGCGTCCGACCGATGCCAGGCTGGTCAGCGGCAAGAGCGGCATTCTTCGTGACGGGGAGAGTCTCGAATGCCTTTGCGTCTGGGCGAAGAGGAGGCAGCGACAAGGGAGGAAGCAGCTCCTGTTGCCGGGCGGAAATTCCCAGCGTGTCGAACGAGCCACACGGCAGTCTCTGGAGGTCAGCCCCAAGTGGCTCGTGGATCACCTGACCGCCAGCCTCCAGACGCGCCATTTCGGTGAACAAGTCGTGGAAGAGGAAGCCCGTCCCCTGCCCGTCCAGGACCATATGGTCTGCGCACAGGGTGAGGCGGAATCCGTCCTGGCTGGGCAGATAGTACAGTTTCACCCTGCTGGAGGATCTCGAGGCGGGGACGCCCAGCTCTTGTCCATACTCCGGTGAGGAGAGGACAAAGGTGTCTTCCACCCACTCCTCTACAGACAGCCGGCTGGTAAAGGGGGCGTATTGGAATCCGGCTCGGGTGGATTCGGCCGCAAGGCTAGGGTGAAGGTACCGCATTCTCATCCATGCGTTTTTGATGATCTTGATCAGCTCTGCTGGCGGTGGTGGTTTGGTTGCAAAGCTAACGCTGACGGTGGCAACCACATCCAGGCTACGGAACCCGGGTCGATCAGGGTGAGCGCAGTAGTCGCTGAAGAACTGCTCAAAGGGATCAAAGGGCCGGGCATAGAGGTTTTGATGCCTCTCCCATGTCACCGGCGTGTCGACTGCGTCGCTCGAATAGTGGCGAGATGGGATCCATCTCCAAAAGGTCTTGAAGTCCAAGTTCAGGCTTTGAATCAGGGAGATCACAGAAGCAGCCATGATGAAGTTCTGATGGATGACAGTGAGGATGACAGGGGAATGCTCCCTCGGATTCAGTCCTTTATATCTTGCTCCAGGCACTCATACTCAACCTGAGGATAGGAATATTCCGGATAACTCAACTACAGTGCCCATGCAATGATATCAGAGCCCTGCAACATGTCGAATGATCTCGGTTGGTCAATAGCCAATGAGGAGGTATCTCGATACTGCATGGCATACCGTGGAACATGATAGCTCTTTTACAGCTTCATGAAGAACCAAATCCTTACTTGGAATTCCATTCACACAGCGTATCCGACGCCACTCATATCATCGGGTGGAAACAAGAGAAGATGATAGTGTTGGCAATGGTGCCATCTGAGGGCCATACGTAATCACACATCCGAATGACCAGAATCTCTACTGCTTGTAGGGGTCATGACAAGGTTATACAGACATTCTGGCGATGGCTGGATGCGATTGCTGGCCATCATTGATTAACTTGAGACAGTTGGTAAGAAAGATAGGGTCTGGTCACATCCATTCGCCCGAGGGTTATCTAAATCCTCCACTGACAGAGTAAAGACCTCGATGATGAGAGTACTCAGCCACCATGATAGCAATCTGCAGATCGACAGATAACATCGGTTTTCCCTCTTCACTTTTCGTCTAGACACCAGTAATAATGTCAAGGCAAGGTATCAATTGACATTATTGCCTTGATAAAGCCCACTCGATAGTTCTTTGTCTTGACATAACTAGAAGAATGGGGAGAAAGAATAAAAAGTTAAGTCTGTATATCAAAGATTTCTGCAGTCACAATTTCTTGTCAGAGATATCTATGATATAGTAGTTTTTCCTATTTGTATCGCCTGCAGATGCAGCTGGTGGCCACTAATAAGTATTTAGGCACAATCTGCATGGAAAATGATTACAGTTTAGATTACAGTTTAGATCATACCTAGTGTTCGTTTATCTCTGCTATTCTGCATGGATTACAGTACGGCCGCATGGCGCCACATTCGTCACGGAGAGCCACTCGACTAGAACATTCCTTACTGATAGACTAGAAAGTAGTAATAGTTATAATAGAATATAATCTAGCAGCCTGAAGTGATAGTATTATTCAGGTGTCTAGAAGGAATTCTAAGTATGAATCCTGTATGTTCCATGGAGTCAGGTAGATGAGCTATATGACAGTATTCCAAACCATTCTTGTTATATAAAGTTGTAGACGCTATCAGCTCTGCGTTTCCTCTACCATCTAAGCAGAAAATGGTACACCCTCTTCCAGCTCCGCTCGTTTGCCCCCGATCCTCACAGCGTGATCTGCCTCTCTCTCAAACACCCACACCTTGCAAGTCTCTGTATCACCAGGAGAGGGGATGAACAGACCTGCTGGCCATGTTGCACCCTGCTGGAAACAGAGCGAGGTATTGTCTTTGCGTATTTGGGGAGAAGCAGTCCACGAAGCTGGTGAATGAATGCTAGACATTCAGAATATACTTTCCCATCTAGTTTGAAATATCTCTAGATATCTAGTCTAGAAGTTTGCGGATTTCCTCTATCAAACAAACACACTCGTCCATCCTCTCTGCAAATGGCGCAAGATGGCTGCTCCCCTCCATCCGTTTCACAATCCAGGTCTTGCCTGTGCCTCGAACCATCCCCTCCTGTGCAAAAAGAGGCACTGCGCGATCGCCGTCGAGTAGAATAACGGCCAGACGGTCGCGGAACGCTTCCTCGGCAAACGCAGGGGTGGGCTGTGGCGAGTTGAACGCAAGGGTTGCGTGGGGTTTGAGCTGGGTGCGTATGTTTTCCAGGTTCTGCACGTCTGCAGATAAGACGGTCATATCTTCGACTGTATTCAGTTGAGATGCCTTGGAAAGTCAGCAAGGGTCTCTTTTGAGTTTATTTCCAAAGTAGAGAAAAATAATACTCTGTGCTTACTTCCTCCAGAAGAATCCAAGGAGGTAAGCTTCCCCCCATAAACCCTGCACAGCTGAGACCCTCTGGGACGAGAAATGCCCCCAGACAGATCAGAGCGAGGACACCGCCATTCTGGCCCCGGCGAGCACGATCGGTCTTGGAGAAGGAGGCGACCGCTGCAGACCCGCACATGGCGCCGTACGAGTGCATCAGCACCAGCACGTCACGACCTTGGTCTTGGATCAGCGGGCGCACGGTGTGGGCGAGGATGGCGTCCGAGTCGACCTGGCAGGATGCAGATGACGGGTCCGCGGCGTCGAGAGAGGGGTATTCGGCATAATGGACGGGGAAGCCTTGTCGTTCCAGCAGGGAGAGGAACGGGGCGTAGAAGGCGTGTGTGAGCCAGGCGCCTGGGACGAGGACAACAGTCGGTTGTGTCATGTTAATATGTGAGAGTAGTCAAAATATCGACTTGTGTGGTATAATCTGTGGACTATGTAGTAGTTTTCCTGTATGCAGTGGGGAAACACGAGTTGCTCTGTATGTACAGAGTATTTAGTCATTCTGGAGCGGTGATGTAGAAATTGAACCATAGTACTAAAGGTCACAAATTAGATTATATTCTATATTAAGTAGATGACTCTTCAGAATAATAAAAGCTTATAGTATAATTAATAGATCAGTATAAAGGCTGCATGAACAGCAGTTCCTGGATTATAGTTTAAAAAAGTAGGAAGATATAAGTTTAATATACTTGAGATATATTTAATAATACCTTCAGTATGTTATAACTACTACTTACTACATATTATTGATACTGGTAATATTAATCTATCTCATACAAGATCGTTCCCACAACTATTAATAATTCCAACTAGAACTACCTCATAGTAATACTGTAAACCCTTATGACGCGTCAGTGGAGTCTCCATCTTAGGCCTTACAGTTCCAGTTTCAAAGCAGCTCTAGTGATTAGTACGGGGTAAATGCTAGCATAAATAGATTGAATCAGACAATAATAATAATATTATTATTATGGCCTATACTAGAGTATAAATAAATATTTATGATGAAATTCTATTGTGGAGTGGATGTAGATTACAGTTCCACTAAATCATAGAGAAATTATCTTGTCTAGGTATAACCAGATAACTACATGAATAAAAATTAAAACTAACTACCTAGTAGGTACCTACTAGCTACTTTGTACTAGATAGATAGTTACCTAGTACTCTGTAATAATTCCCCTGACACTGTCTGTATCACCATCCCAGCTAATCCCTTGAAAAGCCGGGCCTACCATTCTGGCTCGTGGACCAAGCGCCCCTGATTAAAGTGATGGATGGATCTCATCGCCGATTCAACCCAATAGCTCAACCTATATCAAAGGTTATTATCGAGACTGGGTCTCCTTAGTCCAAACACGCCTGTCGGAGATAACCAGGAAGGGGGATGTCTGCTCCACCGCGGGATCATGAAACAATCTATAGTAAATAGTAAATACCAGGCAATTAGTACTTCCGGCAGTTCTCTATTTATTTATATCCTCAAAGGCACCGAGCATGTTCTGTCTCTCTCTCGCTCACTCATCAGTCATTCTCTTTCCTTCCCATTAATTCTCTCATTCTTTTTTTCCTCCTCTTCTTCAGTCTTTCGTTAGCACTCGACTACTTCCAGGATGAAGTACGCTACTGCTTTCCTCGCTGCTGCCGTCGCCCTGGTAGGCCACGCTGCGGCTGCTCCCCAGGGGTTTGGCAACCAGGAATTCAACGCCGGTGGGAGCAGCGGCCAGTCCTTTGGCGGCTCCAACAACTACGGCAACTCCGGTGAGTCCAGCAGCAGCAGCAGCAGCAGCAACAGCTACGGCGGCTCTGGCAGCTCCGACAGCTCTGGCAGCTACGGAGACTCAGGCAGTTCCGCGGCCTCCAGCGTCGCCGAGGCTGCTGTCCCCGTCACTTCTGCGGCCTCCTATCCGGCTGCTGCGTCTCAGGCTGCTCCTGAGGCTGCCTCCCAGGCTGCCTCCCAGGCTGCCCCGGAGGCCGAGTCCTATTCGGCTGCTCAGGTCGCGACTGAGGCTGCCACCGCTGCGTCCTCTTCGGCTGCTGCTGCCAACGCTGGTGTCAGCGTCACCGGCACTGCGCCGGGCTTTGCTGCTTCTGCTACTGGTGGTGGCAGCGCTGCCGCCGTCACTCCTACCACCACCGACGAGCTGGTCTCGTATCTAGGAGATGATGAGGCTCGTGTTATCGTTCTGACCCAGACGTACGTTTCTCTTTTTCTCTTTTCAACTCTCTTTCTCCTTTTTTTTTTTTTTTTCTGACAAATTAGTTTCGACTTCACCGATAGCGAGGGAACCACCACTGGCACCGGCTGTGCCCCCTGGGGTACCGCGACGGGGTGCCAGGAGGCGATCAACCAGGACGACTGGTGTACCGATTACGAGCCCGACGCTCCCACTGTCGACGTTGAATACTACACTGCCGGTGTCCTGGGTATCACTGTCGGCTCCAACAAGTCGATCGTCGGCTCCGGTACTTCGGGTGTCATCAAGGGCAAGGGTCTCCGTATTGTCAGCGGCGCCGAGAACGTCATCATTCAGTGAGTACATCACCGATACCCTGTGTCAGACCGATACATCGTGTCAATACTGATCTTGAAGGAACATTGCCATCACCGATATCAATGCCAAGTACGTCTGGGGTGGTGATGCCATCACCATCGACGAGTCGGACCTGGTCTGGATTGACCACGTTACGGTAGGTCTATTCTCTCGATTGTTAGCATTGATAGGAGAACTAACGGTGTAGACTGCCCGCATTGGTCGTCAGCACATTGTCCTGGGCACGGAAGCCGACAACCGGGTGACCATCTCGAACCACTTCTTCGACGGCGAGACGGATTACTCGGCGACCTGCGACGGTCACACGTACTGGAACGCGTACTTTGACGGCTCGAGCGACCAGATCACCTTTGTCGACAACTACCTGTACATGACCTCCGGGCGTGCGCCCAAGGTCGCCGGCAGCACCATCGTGCACGCCGCCAACAACTACTGGTACGACAACTCTGGCCACGCCTTTGAGACCGACGACGGCGTCTACGTCCTCCTCGAGGGCAACGTGTTCGACAACGTCACCACCATCGTTGACAGCGACTACAACGACGGCGCCCTCTTCGCCGCCACCTCGGACAACGCCTCGGACTGCGAGGACTACATCGGCCGCGCCTGTGTCGCCAACTCCTACACCGACTCCGGGTCCACCGATGACGCCGACACCAGCGTCCTCGAGGAGTTCGAGAGCTACTCCAGCGATGTCTACGATGCTGCCGCTGCTAGCACCGACATTGCCTCCTCCGCCGGCCAGGGTAATTAATTTTTGTCTCAATGGCTAGACAATAGATCTATACTATAGTACTTATAATTTTCTTCTACGCTATAGATTGATCTAGAATATATTTAAAGCACAATAGTTACTCTATATGGACTACATAGTATTCTCCATACATTAGGTACTTATGGAGTAACTAAGTGGATAACTAGTTACTCCGTAGTTATCCGTATCACTAACCCTCTTAATGCTTGACTATCCTCAAGCTGTATATGTTTCAGCTAATTATCCTAGCTGGTAGTGATACATGGGCTTGTCTGTAGTGGGGCCAACTATAGCTTCAACGCCGGGGTACAGGCTTGCAGGGTAGAAATGGAAGTACGGAGTAATATCTGTACTACATAGTGCCGGGCTGCTCGACTGAAATTATGAGCTAGAATCATGACAGTGCTGTATATAGAGGATGTCTCTGACGAAGCATAGGTGACAGTATTCTAGAAGGCCTTCAACTGAATACACCAAGACATGCTGGCTCGTTTCAAGCTAGCGTAGCTTCGGTGACAGCAAAGTCAAAACTGTGTCACGTGAATATTGAGTTTATGTCAGCTGCCTTAGCAATGGCTCTTACCAGTCCTCCATACAACTGACCAATAGACGGTACTGATATTCCCTCAAACCAATCCATGACACATCTAAAAAGGCAGGGCACCATACAACGCATTCGATTAGCAAAGTATTAGCAAAGGTTATCAAAGTATTAGCAAAGAAAGTGAAAACTCTGTGGCCTGTGGAGCTGGTGTGGATGCTTTGTTCCGGCCCGGGACATCTTCCGAGACAAACAGCGCAAACAGCCCGAGCTTCGCTTGTGGCTAGCGCCGTCGCTAGCGGGCGCAGGGAAAATATAAAAGGCACGTCGGCCCTCATCCTTTTGGACTTCAAGCGACTCTACGTGCGTTCCTCCCCCCCCTACATTTGGGAAAACCAAAACAATTGTGGAAGATTATTTACTGACTGACCTCTACAGTTCAAAGAATCACTTTAGAGTAGACGTCCTCCATTAAGCTCTTTAAAAGAGCCACAGAATCTCCACCCTTGCTGATGACTGTTATGTCCTCGATGCCCTAAAGTGAAGCCGATATACTTCCGCCTCGACCCTGCCAGGACACTCGATGTTACGACTCGTTTTTGCGAGTCTAACGCGGCGTACTCCTGGCGTTTTGGGTCTAGGGAGTGGTGATGATCTTTACCTGGTTGTGATGTCTTGACTTCGGTCGGTCCGACTTGGTGGGTGTCGAGGAGGTCTGAAAGGTTTTCAATTCTTTGAATTGTGTGCGAGTTTAGTTAGATACCCTTTTGAAATATGAAAATTTTTTATTGAATCATTAAATCATTAAATCATTTTATTGAATTATTAAGTCATTAAATCACTTGAGTACTCCGTATAAATCTTGTACGATAAGGTTCCTACAAGGTACTTAGTACTACAGTATTTTAATACGAAGCTACCTCAAAATGTCTAGACTCATGCTAAAAGCTGTCATGAATGGGTATCACTCATCTATCGTTATTCTACTGCTCTACTTGGTCTCGCTCGCCTTTGCGTTGTTCCCCTTGGATCCTCCGCCGCGGTGACGTCCTCGTCCTCGCGAACCACGAGAGGCACCGCCAGCAGCCGGTGCGGCAGCGCCGGTCACTGCATCTGCGCCCACAGCGCTCGTTGCTGGGCTCGCGGTGCCTCCTCCCCCGCTCTTCCCACGACCTTCCTTATTGTCCTTGTCCTGTTTTCCGACGCCGCTGGTGCTGGTGCCCATAGAGCCCTTCCCACCGCGGCCTCCTCCTCCCCCTCCTCCTCCCTTGTCAGCGCCGCCGGCCGTGGCTTTGCGCTCAAGTACCACCACCTGGCTCTGTGCGACAGCCACGGGACTCGCGGCAATAGCCTTCTGTAGACTCTCTGGCTCGGCAAAATCAACATACCCGAATCCTTTCTTCTTGTCGATCTCCACCTTGGTCACGGTGCCGAAGGGCGCAAACGCCGTCTCGAGCAGCGCCTCGGTCACCCCCTGCGACGGGTTTGCATGCTTCAAGAACGCCTGCGTAGCTGTAGAGACAGGCGATTGTGTTGCCGCGCCTTCTTTCTTCCCTCTACCGGGTTTCGAGGACTTCGCTGTAGAGGCAGCAGGTCCCGTACCTTTCAGTGAAGGCGTACCGCCCGCATCGGACGCCGCGCGCGACATCGTAGCGGATTCCTTGCCGGTCTTAGGGCCCGCCGCTCCCTTGGTAGATTTCGTCAGGGGTACATCCTTCTTCTCGGTGGGCGTCGCTGCGCGATCACGGGGACTCTCGCCCTCGGCCACACCCGAGCCTTTGCCGCCGCGACGGCGACCCCCGGATGCAGGCGACAAGCCCAGATCACGCTGGACGATCTTGGCTGCCGCGCTGGCATTCCCACGGTCTCGTTTGCGGTCTGAAGAAGCGCCGGCGCCGGTGTCCTTGTTCGTAGTAGCAGTAGCAGCCGCCGCGGCGCTCGTCTTGCCGCCTGCTGCCTTGGCTGCGATGCTGGCAGCCTGTTTGCTCGCGGCCTTGACGGCCTCCTTGGTTGTCTTGTCGGCCCGGCTCTTCTTGTCAGACGTCGAAGAGACGTCCTTGTCTGGTCGCTGGAGAAGCTTTTTCGCCTGGACCTTCTCTGCCTTGCCCTCTCTGTCTCCCTTGGCATGCTTCGCCGCCTTCGCGGCCGCGGCGTTTTCCTTGGCCTTGTTTGCCTTCTTATCCTTGATATATTGCACGAGTGGCGTGATCATGGTCTCCCTTTTCTCCCCGCCGTCTGCAGCCGCGTCCGCCGACGCGGTCGGCTTGGTGATCGGTTGCGTCAAACTCTCCAGAAAGGCAATGAAGTCTGGATCCTGATCGATGGTCCCCTGTCGGGCATCCTTGCGGACCCGGCTCCCAGGCACCTTGCTGTAGGGAGCGAACTCCAGCGTCGGCGGGCCCATCAGGACCGGATCGTTAACGGTATTCCGCGCATCGAGGAACGAGGTCGTGCGCACCGTGTCGGAGAGCGGGGCAAGGTGTTCGTTGGCCACAACGTGGATATACGCACGCGACGGACGAGACGGTTTAGCAGCACTAGACCTGATGAGCAAGATAGCCTTGTTTTTATCAAGTGAAAAGAAAAAGGTGCATACTCCTTTGAAACCTTCCCCGGTTTGTACTGCAGCCAATCGACCTTGCCCGCGCCAGTCTTCCACTCGTCCCCCAACGCGCTCTCAAACTCGGCCTGCGTCAAGCCGGGCGGCAGACGTCTCACCAGCAGCTTGAGCCGCGGTGTTGGTGGCTTTGCTGGCTTGGAGGGCGCCGACGTGGCATTCTTCTGGGTTGCAGCAGCAGAGATCTGCAGGACACCCCCGGGCGACTTCCCTGGGCCCTGTGTCATGGCGAAAACCATTATTTCAGTAAACCTGCGTCGTAGTTCCTCTCAAAGACAACCACACACTCCGTCATAACTCGTTAATCTGAAGGGAGGGGAAGCGTGGGATGGAATGTCGGATCCAGGGTGGGAAGGCAAGTAAATGGACTGACGATCCGCTACGGAGCACGAGGGCGGCCAGGCGAGCAGCTGGAAATCATCCGCGGGGAAACGTCGAGCGTCTCTCTTCACTGAACGCATCCCAGCAGACAGGACTCCTGCTTGCCAATCTGTTTGGTTTTGTGGTGTATTGAACCCCTATCGGAGCCTGTATTGTTCCTATTTATTTCTCAGCATGGTCGACAGCAAAGTCCCCCAGCCAGGGCCGGCCAAACTCAAGCGCAATGCAGGGCCGGACGAGTGGCTGGCGGCGGCCAAAGATTGCAAGTATCTGTCTGAGCACCATATGAAGCAGCTGTGCGAGATGGTCAAGGAGTATATGATGGAGGGTGGGTTTTTTCTTTTCTTTTTTTTCTTCTTTTTTCTAGGTGATTGTGCCATGCTGACCCCGCTGCCACCACAGAGTCGAATATTCAACCCGTTTCGACGCCGGTGACGATTTGCGGCGATATCCACGGACAATTCTACGACCTGCTGGAACTGTTCCGTGTGTCTGGAGGGATGCCCAGCGCCGCGGGGATGGAGCAGTTGGAGAGGCCGGAGACGACCCCCGCGCCGCTGATCACGTCCGACGCGATCGAGCCACCAACGACGATTACAGATCCCAAACTGCGCAAAAAGCTGAGGAATCCGGGGAGCATCGGTGGTGGAGATGGGGATGAGGAGAGCAACACGGACGGGAGTGCACGGTCGAGCAGCAGTGCTGGATCAGGCGAGCTGCAGCTGAATCGCAACTTTGTCTTTCTGGGAGACTACGTCGACCGGGGGTATTTCAGCCTGGAGACGTTGACTCTCCTGCTGTGCTTAAAGGCAAAGTATGTTGTTTTTCCCAAGTCTGTCTTCTTATATTTTGCATGGCTCACAAAGGTAGATATCCCGACCGTGTGACCCTGGTTCGCGGCAACCACGAGTCCCGACAGATCACTCAAGTGTATGGCTTCTACGAGGAGTGTTTCCAGAAGTACGGTAACGCGTCGGTTTGGAAGGCGTGCTGCCAGGTCTTCGATTTCATGACCCTGGGCGCCATCATCGACGGCAAAGTGCTGTGCGTGCACGGCGGGCTGAGCCCGGAGATCCGCACGCTGGACCAGGTGCGTGTTGTGGCGCGCGCGCAAGAGATTCCGCACGAAGGGGCCTTCTGCGACCTGGTGTGGTCGGATCCGGATGATGTCGAGACGTGGGCCGTGAGTCCACGGGGTGCTGGTAACTTGCCTTTCCGATGACTACGTGGTACATCACACAGACTAACAATCCTCCAGGCTGGCTGTTCGGAGACAAGGTGGCCGACGAGTTCTGCCACGTCAACGACCTGACGCTGATCGCGCGCGCCCACCAGCTGGTCAACGAGGGCTACAAATACCACTTTTCCAACCAGAACGTGGTGACGGTGTGGAGCGCGCCCAACTATTGCTATCGATGCGGCAACCTGGCGTCTGTGTGTGAGGTCGGCGAGGACCTGAAGCCCTCGTTCAAGCTGTTCAGCGCCGTCAGCGACGACCAGCGCCATGTCCCGCAGTCGCGGCCGGGACGCAGCGAGTATTTCCTGTAGTGCACGCGCTGGCGTGTGCACGTAATGATAGAAGTGTAGAATGATAATCATGATTCGGAAGAAAAGTGCCTAAGATAAATATTGCCCCTCACCTTTATTTCTCACCACACCTTCCTCTGTCTACACCTAGTATACCTTCCTCTATCTACCTACCTACACCTATATCTCTATCGATTTTATCCTGGTTATATGGTATAAAAATGACATTTGAATTCTCGCAACATCTGACCGAATTCAACGTCCCCCTCTCCACCTTCCTACGTTCAAGACCATTCACCCACGTCGCAGTCGGAGCGTACATCTACTCCAGCAAAGAAGGCGAGAAAACGGTTCTCCTGCTGCAACGCAGCGAGAGCGACTCGTACCCGCTCCACTGGGAAGGACCGGGCGGCGCGTGCGAGGAAGACGACGAGAGCATGCTCTCCGGCGCGGCGAGGGAGATAACCGAGGAGACGGGCCTGCATGTGCGGCGATTCGAGGACGTGATTTCCCTCGATGAATGGGAGGACGTCAAGCACGGCGCCGCGAGGCGGTTCTGCAAGATTGTTTTCCTGGCCAGGGTGTGTGAAGACTCCCACCAGGGGTGGGAGGAGGAGCGTGTGCTTTTGGATCCAAAGGAGCATCGGGCGTTTGTCTGGGCGACCGAGGCGGACGTTCAGGGCGATCGGTACAAATTTATCGGCGTGCAGAGGGAGACGTGTCTCAGAGGGTTCAATATGAACAATAGATGTATATAGTGATTGTTATGTACATGCTGGTTTACATTTATTCATCTTCCGCGGGGACTCCCTCGGCCTGCATTTGCAGGGCAACCCGGTCAACCGCCCGCCAGACGCGCAGCACATTTCCTCCCGCGACCTTTGCTGCGTCGCGATCACTGACGCCGCGGTCCAGCAGTTCCCCGATCAGCGCCGGGTAGCGAGACACGTCCTCGAGCCCCGCGGGCGTGGAGGCGATGCCGTCAAAGTCGCTGCCCAGGCCGACATGGTCGAACCCGATGCGCTCGCCGATGTAAACGATGTGGTCGGCCACGCGGGCGAGGGTTGCGTTTCCGGGGAAAAAATCGGGCAGTCCATCCGCCCGGTCAGAGGCCGTGCAGGAGATAAACTCCGGGGCAAAGTTGACCATGACGAGCGAGTCGCGCTCGCGGACCAGGTCCAGCACGTCATCTGGTACATTACGCGGGTGCGGGCACAGGGCAAAGGCAGAGCTGTGGCTGAAGATGATGGGCGCGCGGCTGCCCGGCCAGTCGTCTTTCCCAGCACCCAGCACGTCCCGCATGGTCGCCGCACTGACATGCGCCAGGTCGACGATCATGCCTAGGCGGTTCATCTCGCGGACGAGCGACTTGCCGGCCTCGCTGACGCCGTACCAGCGCGGACGGGCCACCTCGACGGCGCCATGGTCGCCATATGCAACCTCTGCAAGGGCCGCGTCGGCAAAGCGGTTGTGGCAGTTATGGGTCAACGTCGCGTACGAGACCCCCAGATCATAGAAGCTGCGCAGGTAGGCGAGCGAGTTGCCAATCGAGTGTAGACCTTCGATGCCCAGCGGGGAGATGAGCTGGCCCGCTTGGAACGCCTGCAGCGCCGTGGTTCCGTTGGGCGGCGCAGAGAAGGTGTCGGGGTACGCCTGACGCAGCCGGGCGACAACATCGATCTGCTCAATGGTCTGTCGCACACTC
This sequence comes from Penicilliopsis zonata CBS 506.65, assembly GCF_001890105.1. Classification (NCBI taxonomy): domain Eukaryota; kingdom Fungi; phylum Ascomycota; class Eurotiomycetes; order Eurotiales; family Aspergillaceae; genus Penicilliopsis; species Penicilliopsis zonata. The sequence continues at coordinate 695,151 of NW_019208921.1, forward strand.
TCGGTGTATGTCGCGTCGGAAAAGTCCTCCCAGTCGCGCGGGCAGGGCACAAACACGCTCCAGAAGCTGCCGCCGACCTGGCCGGCTGCCAGGCGCGGCAGATCGACGTGACCGGTCAGATTGCCCTTCTCAAACGGCTGTGTGAAGTCCTCGTTGTAGATGTGGTTGTGGAATTTTGCCCGGATGAGCCAAGGCAGATCATTGTGGCCATCTTTGTTTGTTGTTAGCAGCCGGCGATTGCTCGAGCGATCTCCCAGAGATAAGGGGGCCTACCGATCAACGGGGTCTTGGACAGGATACGGTGGACTCGCTCGTCACGCGTAAGAGGCAGCCGGGGACCCCGGATATTGCGCAGAGCAACTAGCAGACCGATGAAAGCAAGAAACAGGAGAACAATGCGTCCGGTGTAGGATCGCTTCTTCGGGGGCTGGGGGTCGTCATGCGAGATGGTGAGGGGGCTGGCGTTGGGATCGTCCGAGTAGGCCTCCATGAGGGGCCGTGATTCTTCTTGGGGCATCGTAGCATTCGACAAATAAAATAAATAGCGTGGAATATGAGGCAATGGAGGTAGGAGAGGGAGAGGGGAGAACAGAGAGATGGGGAGATGAGGAGACAATGAGGGGAGATAGCGAGATAAATAATAGCGAGCGAGATAGCGTCACTCTCACTCTGCAGGAGAAATTAATTGCCACTCTTACAGAGCAGAGAATTATTGATTATATTGATATAATAATCTTAATAGATATTATCAATTTTGCCATCTCTATATATATACAGTACCTTCTATATTTTTTCTGTACAGTCATTCCTCTCGAGGCAATGGAAGACCGACATTTCTAGGAATAAAACAATAAAACTACATATACTCAAATAATAACAATGGGATAAAACTGAATAATCAAATGAATAATCAACAACTGATCCAATTAATTGATAGAATAATAAATACTATCATTGGTTCTTTGATTTAAGATTCTCTTGATTTTCTCCACCCAAACTTCTTCCCTCCATCTCTTCTCAGAAACAATTTGTCTCACTCCAGTCCACTGAATATCTCCTCCAGACACTGAATATTTCCAGAGTCTACTGCCAGTGATTAAAATTCAAGTCTATTGTGAAAAAGCTCCGCCAACCGGCGCTTCATCATGGCAGACGCCTCTGTGCCCACGGCGGCTCAAGGTTTGTGGATTTAACGACCGAGATTTCAAGAATAATTTTGACAATTATGCTTCCAACAGGCCTGCTGTCCGTTTGGCATACCTATCGCATTCCTGTCCTCTTCCTCTCCGCCGTCATCCTCGCTGTCCATGCCTCGCGCAAGTCGCAGCCCCGCCTCAAAACCCCCGACTCGTCCTCGGTGCCCTCCTCCCCGCCCCCCTCTTCGCCCGTCATCACCGAAAAGCCCGTGGAGAAACGGATAGAGAAAAAACCTGCCGTCAAGACGAATGGCCCGAAGAGGGTCCAGGGCAAAAAACCGGCTCGGAGTAGCGGTGCTGGACAGGCGGTTGAGTCGCTGACCTGCATCCAGCCGATCATCTTCTACGCCTCGCTGACGGGTTCGACGGAGCGGTACGCGCAGATCTTGCTGGAAGACCTGCGTGCCGCCGCGCAGACGCTCTCTGACGGGGAAGATAGCGACCGTGGTCTCCTGGCGCCGCAGATCCACGACCTGGCCTACGTGGACTTCGACGACTACTTCACCAGCGCGCCCAAACCGCCCGCGACCGCCCCGGGGACACGGTACGTCTACTGTCTCCTGCTGCCCAGCTACAACATCGACACCGTTATCAACACCTTCCTGAGCCATCTCGATGAAACACACAATGATTTCCGCATCGACACGGGCTCACTCTCCACCCTGGCGGGATACACGGTGTTCGGATTCGGCGACAAGGAAAATTGGCCCACGGAGGAGGAAGGCTTCTGCTCGCAGGCCACGGAGCTGGACCGTTGGATGGCCAAACTGTCCGGTCGGAAGCGTGCGTATCCGCTCGGTTTCGGTGATGTCAAGAGCGACGCCCATGACGCCCTGCGCGAGTGGTCGGCGGGCTTGCAGCAGACGCTGGGGGAGATGCTGAAATACGGCGGGCTCGGAGAGGGCATTCCGGGGAGTGGAGATGCCTTGGAAAGCGACGAGGAGGGAGAAGAAGAGGATGATGATGGGGATGAGAATGAGGCTCCTGCGAAGAACCGTAAGCGAAACAAGGGAACGGTGGTGGACGTGGAGGACATCCAAATGGGCGACTCGAGCTCTCCTCTGCCGATCGACTTCACAACGGTCGGACAGTCCGGCGTCACCACTACTACTACCACCGCCACTGCCAAAGAGATGGTTCCCAAGACGTCGCCGACGTATGCAGCACTGACGAAACAGGGGTACACGATCGTGGGCTCGCACTCGGGCGTCAAGATCTGCCGGTGGACCAAGTCGGCGCTGCGCGGGCGCGGGTCGTGCTACAAGTACTCATTCTACGGGATCCGGTCGCATCTGTGCATGGAGGCAACGCCGTCGCTGTCGTGCAGCAACAAATGTATCTTCTGCTGGCGGCACGGGACAAACCCCGTGGGCACGACATGGCGCTGGCAGGTGGACTCGCCCGAGCTGATCTTCGACGGGATCAAGGAAGGACATTACAAGAAGATCAAGATGATGCGGGGGATCCCCGGCGTGCGTGCCGAGCGGTTCGCCGAGGCGCTGCGCATCCGGCACTGCGCGCTGAGCCTGGTAGGCGAGCCGATTTTCTACCCGCACATCAACCGCTTCCTGGACCTGCTGCACGGCGACCGCATCTCGAGCTTCCTGGTGTGCAACGCGCAGCACCCGGACCAGCTGCAGACGCTGCAGCGCGTCACGCAGCTGTACGTCTCCATCGACGCGAGCAACCGCGAGGCCCTGCGCCGCATCGACCGCCCCCTGCACCGCGACTTCTGGGAGCGCTTCCAGCGCTGCCTCGACATCCTGCGCGAGAAGCGCCACGTCCAGCGCACCGTCTTCCGCCTGACCCTCGTCAAGGGCTTCAACGTCGACGAAGAAGTCAGCGGCTACGCCGATCTCGTCGAGAAGGCCCTCCCCTGCTTCGTCGAGATCAAGGGCGTCACCTACTGCGGCACAAGCACCAGCGCCGGCGCAGGCCTGACCATGCAAAACGTCCCCTTTTACGAGGAGGTCGCCCAGTTCGTCGAAGCCCTGCACGCCGAGCTGCAGCGGCGCGGCCTCGGCTACGGCATCGCCGCCGAGCATGCCCACAGCTGTTGCGTGCTTCTTGCCTCGGACCGCTTCCACGTCGACGGCAAGTGGCACACGCGCATCAACTATGACCGCTTCTTCGACCTGCTCGAGCGCGAGAAATCCCTCGGTACCCCCTTCACGCCCGAGGACTACATGCGTGAGACGGAGGAATGGGCGTATTGGGGGAAGGGCGGCTTCGATCCCAACGATGAGCGGGTGTACCGCAAGAAAAAGGCCAAGGCGGAGCAGTAGCATTTTCATCGCAAAAAAAAAGGAATTACTATAAATAAGCATCAGGCGTGAATATTAATGACTTATGAATACTACATATCTCGAGTATACAGCCGTGCTACCATTGATCCAATATCCCTGTGGCCAAGTGTGGAGCCGGCAGGGGTATACTGGAGGATACGGCTTACATTGCAGGGATATATGCAAGGGTGAATCGTGGCGTTTCCGTATGTAGTTTATAGACACGATGACATATGTAGTGGACAGGGATTTTCCGTTGTACTCTATGATATCAACATGGCTATACACTGTCACTCTATTATTTCTCTGGCTTTTGCGCCCACACACGACGTCTACACCCCGTTAGTACTGATGCAAGTATCAGACGAGATATGGTAACGAGAAAACTCACGTCAGATGGTAGATGTGCTGGCCCGGTCGCTTGAGCTCCTGGCGCACCTTGGCTACATACACCTGGACCTCTTCTCTCTTCCAGGGCTCGGGCTCACCATACTTGGTCAGCAGCCACATGGCCCAGCCCTCCAGCCCAGACGACCAGTGCGCCAGATTGATCGAGCCTGCGTCTTTGAACTGGGGGTCCTTGGGCCACGCGCCGATCGGGCACTTGTACAACTTCTCGCTGGCGTTGACAAATCCGGCCCGCTCAATGGCGGCACGCATCGTTGTCTGGGTATCTAGCGGGCGACCGCACCGTTGGCCGCAGCGTAGGAAGGTCTCCCCCCAACCGGCCAGCAGACTGTCTTCGGGGAGCGTCCCGTCGTCGGACATGACCCGCACGTCGAGCTCGATTTGTTCGATCCATCCACCGGGGCGGAGATTGCTGTGGAAGGAATCAGTACAAAAGAGATGTCCAGTCAAAGTAAGCGGCAACTCACTCGTAGCACTGTTGGTACACCCGATCCCATTCTGCTGGGGTAAACGCGCCTAGCATGAGTCGCATGTGGATGAGATCAAACGGTTCCCGCCATGTCCACGGCTGCAGAACATCGTCGACTTCCAGAATACAGTTTGGCGCGACCCATGTATCCGGGGGAGGATACAGATCGACCCCACGGACAGTGGCTGGCAGCAGTCAGTTTATTGTTACGGTGGCTACGAGCAGTGTACCACCTACCCATCTCGTACATGTCTGCGACGTCCCTGGAAGACTTAGCGGAAATTACACTTCAGTATGCCTTGTGGTAAGACTCACTGTGCCCAAGAGCCTTTGCCTGTTCCGATATCAAGAATGTGCTGTACAGTCAGTATGACGAGAAAATATGTATCTACTTGGAAACACACCTGCGGGGAGTCCCCAATCGGCGCCCGGTGAAGACGATTCTTTTCGTGGTAGTCGAGCACCATATACATGAAGTGTCTGGAAAACAAAGCATATCAGAGTGTATTCAAGACGAATAGAGCGTGAGACATACCCGGCTTCCATAGTCTCGAACTGTTGCTCGTCCGACGGGCCCCTATCTGGTCAGTGATGAGCCGTCTATTTCCACCCGTTCGATCATACCAGTACTTGTCTTCTCGAAGGACCTGATATCTATCCAGAATAAGCATAAGCCGACTTCATACCCCAAAAACAGATTCGTACCGCCGTCCATTCTCCATCAATCCGTTGTAGATCCTCGACGCAACCGATGTCGTATCCCTGCCTTTGTCAGTCGTCATCTCACCGCACAAATCAGCCATTCCACTCACGACTGAAAGTCATCTCCATAAGCGGAATCTGCACCATCATGCTCCGGATCCTACATGGTCAGCAATGGCGCCCCGCGTCATCACCACGTTCAACGGGGGGGGGGGGAACCTACCACTGCGATCTCCAGACCCAGAGTCTCCTCTGCTTCGACAGGGGAAACGGTTCCTTCTCGCTGAGAAGACACAGTCTCCTCCCGAGGCGAGACCGTCTCCTCTACCTCTGGCGAGGCACGTTGCTGGTCAGTCATAGCAAAAGCAAAGAGCACTGAAACGATGAGATCCGTCAAGCAGGTTGGGAGGGCCCGATGTGGCGTATCTATACGCTACCAGAAACCACGATGCCCAATCTCTCGATCTGACCCTTATCTCTCCTCAGCTCCAGTTTCCAGCTTGTCAAGAGGGGCGGTGGAACGTGAAGTGGGAGGTGGAAACTGGAAAGCCTGGAAGGTGGGCAGGCAGTCACGGGGTCTCAACCTAGTCTCAGATAGGCTCTTCGGACAGTCGAGGAAATCCTTCGACTGTCTTTCGTCTGACAGCACAACGTCTCTGTCTCTGCTCCGTATCTTCATCGAACATCCACTCCTCCTCACCCCAGTCGGCCATTGAGAACCACTCGCGAGGCTGCTATGCGAACGGACGCCGCCACCCGGCCGCCATTGAAGGCTCTGGATTCGCCGAATCAGTCTGGTGGCTCTTGGCGCGGCACGGGTGGGTGGACAATTTGACGTTCAGGCTTTTTGGTCTTCGCTAGCGGTGGGACGCGGTGGATTGGCGATGGTGAGTGTGCCAGTGCTGACTGTGACGGTGGGGAATTAGTGACTTGACCAGGAACTAGTTGGAACACATCGAATGATGCAAAATTGGGGATAAATACGGCGGCAGATCTGGCCTTCTGGGGGAGAGGGGAAGGACCTCCTTCGACGACCAAAACAGCACACAATTTCGAGACTACCGAACATAAAGACCCTCGTCTCATCATGGCTACACAGGTTCTTGCTGGTGTGACGGTGCCCGACACGCCGCTGATCACCAAGGCGCTAGAGTTCACGCGAGCCCACTCGACCGACTACGCCTACAACCATATTGTGCGCTCGTTTCTCTTCGGTTTCATCATCGCGGGCAAGATCCCTGAGCTGCAGGGCCGCGATCTGGAGGTGCATGCCGTCGCTGCAATCATGCACGATCTCGGGTGGGACCCGACTGGAGAGCTTATTAGCAAGGACCGGCGGTTCGAGGTGGACGGAGCCGACGCGGCACGCGAGTTTCTGCGCCGCGAGGGTGCCGCTGCGGAGTGGGACAAGCACCGCCTGCAGCTCGTGTGGGATGCCATCGCTCTACATACGATCGGTAGCATCGTCTTTCACAAGGAGGCCGAGGTTCAGGCCTGCTCGTTCGGCATCTGGGCCGATTTCCAGGGACCCGACCGTGTGCCCGGCGGACTGCTCACCTGGGACGAGTACAACCGGGTGGTGGCCGAGTACCCACGCCTGCAGCTCATGAAGGGCCTCAAGGAGGTGATGTGCCACCTGTGCGTGACCAAGCCCGAGACCACCTATGACAACACCGTCGGCGAATGGGGGGACAAGTATGTGGAGAGCTACAGTCGCAAGGGCAAGCTGACGCAGGATCTACTGGACACTTGCAATCTGGATGACTTGTGAAAGATGATGGAATCGACGCGCATCATGATGTTATGAGAAGATGAGATTGAGAATGAAGTACTTTTTTTTCCTATCTATGCCAGAACCATGGGTGTGGTCTTTCACCACCATGACGTACACAGCCCCAACTCGATGTACGTCTCCGGACGAGACCGTGAACGAATTCAACAAGAGAATCCCTCTCAATGGTATGAGACATGTCTCGACTCTACACGCGGACTCTAGTTCGCCCGCCCACCCGCAGAAGATATACGATCTACCAGAACGGTATACCGAATCATCTGAAGGAGACGAACCCAAGTCTGTTAGCTGAATCTCCTTAGGGCAGCGAATCAACCGGCACCAGCTCTTTTCGTACCGTAACGGCCGCTTCCTCATCAACGAAGGCTATGAGCTGGCCAAGCGGTACGCCCCCTTCAACGTCGACGCGCTGTGCGAGATAATCGCTGCCTTGCCGCAGGTCAGCTCGCCCGTCGCCTCCATCGACAAGAAGGAAGGCGGATATAACAAGGGTCTACTGGTGACGGCGGAGAACGGGCGGCAGGTTGTCGCGAAGATTCCCTGCTTGAATATCGTGCCGCCATGGTACGGGACGGCCTCGGAGGTGGCCGTCTTACAGATGGGTATGCCACATACCACGCTTAACTATTATACAAAATGCTGAGAGAAAACATGTTAGTAAGGGAACAGACGTCCATCCCGGTCTCGAAAGTCCTTACCTGGTCGGACACGAAGAGCAACCCCGTCGGGTCCGAGTATATCGTTCTAGAGAAATCGCACGGCACGCAGCTCACTGCACTGTGGGATGACCTCAAAGAACAGGACCGCGTGCAGCTGATCCGCGCCTTTGCTCGTCTCGAGAGCCAACTTACCGGCATTAAGTTCCCTGCGTACGGCTCTCTGTTCATGCGTGATCGACTTGCACCGCCGCTCCATGAGCCGGGACGCACTATCGACGTCGACGAGCGATACTGCCTAGGACCGATGTATCACGGCTCCTGGCCGGGGGGGTACGCGGCTAATCCGGAGGAATACGCCCAATATGCCGGTCCATGTACGTTCTTCCTGTCCTCTCTCCAGTTAGGCCATTAGACCAGTGGTGAAACAGAAATATTTACTACTTCCAGGGCGCACGTTGACCGACCTCGGGATAGCATTCGCGCAGCAAGGGATCTGGCAGATCGAGCACTTCAAGACCTCGTACGGCGGGCGTGGTCCTCACTTCGGCACACCCGCCGAGCACGTCGAGGTGCTGCGCATGGCCGTGCAGGTGATGCCGCTGCTGGCGACGCTGCCGGCGATCGAGCACCACTCGACGCCCGTGCTGTGCCACCCGGACTTCCACCCGGGCAACATCTTCGTGGCGGCCGAGGACCCGACGCGCATCACGGGCGTGATCGACTGGCAGTTCACGGCGATCCTGCCGCGCTTCACGCAGGTGCAGTGGCCGCTCTTCCTCAACCCACCCGAGGAGTACCAGACGGGGATGGGCCGGCCGGAGCTGCCCCCGCACTTTGACGACCAGGACGTGGAGAAGGACGAAGAGTATTCCAGCACGGGGGTGACCAGCGCGCAGGAGAAACAGAAGCAGGCCCTGATGACCAAATGCTACGAGGCGGCGCTGCTCAAGTCCCATCTCGAATCCTACCTGGCCCTCACCGAGACGGACGTCGCCATCCGCCAGCTCTTCACTTCTTGTCCGTACACGTACCGCGACGGCATCGTGCCCCTGCGCGACTGCCTGGTGCGTCTCTACCAGGAATGGCCGCGTCTCAATGTGCCCGGTGATCGCCCCTGTCCGTATTCCTTCTCCCGCGTCGAGATCGACCGCCACGAACGCCAGATGGCGGATTACCGCGACTGGCTCAATCTGCGCAAGTATACCTTTGAGCTGCTCCAGTCGAATGAGGGCGGCTGGGTCCCGCCCCAGGTCGACTTTGCCGCCGCCCAGAGCAAGATGCAGCTGCTGTACCGGCGGTTTGTGCGCTCCAAGGCAAAAGAGATGCCGGAGCGGGAAGCGAGGAAACTATGGTTCTTCAGAGAGAGGGGTTAAGGTGGCAACTAACTATGAGCAAGGTAATAAATAACTAGAAAAAGAATAAAATGCATTTTTGTACTTATTTACTTTCTAAGCTATTTGTTGATAAACTCCGAAACAATAGCCTCAAAAGCTTGCGGCTGCTCCACCATAGGCAGGTGGCCCGCTTCCTCGACAAGCTTCAGCTGCGCATCGCCCTTGAGGTCGGCAGCCATCTGCTGCATGGTCTGCGGGAGGATGCCGTCGCTGGCGCCCGCGACGAACAGACCGGGGACGACGGCTTCGGCCATGGCGGCGCGCACGTCGTAGTCGCAGAGGGCGTTGACAGCCTGGCTGAAGCCGCGCAGGCTGTTGGATGCGACGATCTGCTTCACCCGCTCGGCGAGCGCGGGCTTGGTCTCGTACGTGGCGGGCACGAACCAGCGGCGGGTGGTCACCTCTGCGAGATTTTGGCCGACGATGGGTTCATCGGCAGAACGGGCGCCCTCGGTCTCGGCCATGGCGACGCGGTCGGCCCAGGCCTTCTTGTTGGACGCGGGCGCGGAGCTGTTGGTGTCGCAGGAGATGAAAGTTGCGACGCGGGCCGGGTAGCGCAGCGCAGTGTTGAGGACCGTGACGCCACCCAGCGAGACACCGATCAGGGCGGCGGCCTGGGGCACGCGCAGGGCGTCCAGCAGGGCGATGATGTCGGCGGCAAGCACGTCGATGGTGACGGGCTGAGAGCCCACGTTGCTGGTGCGCCCGCGGGTGAGGTAGCGCAGAACGCGGTACTTGGCGTTCTCTGGGCGGGCGAAGAAGGCGTCGACGAAGCCGTCCCAGATGTGGTAGTCGACCAGGATGGAGTTGCTGAGCACGACGAGGGGCGCGTTGGGGTCCGTGGCCCCCTCAAGCCGGTAGGCCAGCTCGACTCCGTCGGCGGTGGTGACGAAGGACTCGACGGCCGGTCGTTCCGTGGACGGCAGGGTGCGTGTGCGGCCGTCGTTGGACGACCAGGGCCCAGCAACGGAGGTCGAGGCCAGGGAGGCCAGCTCGCGCGGCGCAGGGCCGAACGTGTAGTACCACTTGTAGACGCGACGCAGCTTAGCCACCACGGCGTCGGCCTCGATGCGGCTGCACCAGGCCGTCGACGTGGCCGCCTGGTGCTCGGGGCCTCCCAGGCCGTTCTGGGGGCTGTACTCGTGCAGGGCGAGGAACTGGCGCGGCGCCTTGGGATCGACCGCAGCAGTGAGGAAACGGCGGGTGCGCCGCCAGCCCGGCACGCGGCTCAGCATGGGGCAGTGTTCCTCTCGGTACCAGCGGTTGTACTCGTCTTCGGCGTCGGGCTTGACGGTGGTGAAGACGGCGACGAGGACGGATCCTGTGGCGGCGACATCGTCGAGTGACTCGACAGGTCGGAAGTCGTCGGCCCGAGAGTCGTCAACCAGGTCGAACAGCATGCGATCGACCGCGATCTGGGCCATGGTGTCCTTCTCGCGCTGCGTCTTGATCCCGTCCCCGCGCAGGGCCAGGTAGGTCTCGCGCAGCATCTCGTCCATGTCCGTGACGTCGTACAGCGCCACCCACTCCGGCAGTCCCTTGCCCTTCTTGTCCTCATCCTCCAGATCGACCGCCCGATAACGCAGGCCGTTGGTGATGAAGGGCAGCCGCAGTCGCAGCGGGCCATGCTCCGTGTTGTACCAGTCGTGGAACTGGGCATCCGGCAAGCCCGCCTGGGGCTGCATCGTGACATAGAGCAGACCAGACACCATGATGGATGATTTTCGATGGACTATTGTTTATCGAGTCCGTAGCAGTGTATGAGTATCGACTCGTGGTTGTTCTCCAGCAACAAGAGTAGCTGTACGGTCGGGTCTGCGATGGTTAGCATTCGACCGTAGAAGACAGCAATAAATCGTAATAAATCAATCGAACGCACTCTATCTCCTGTAGAATATTAATTGCCAACAGCCAGCTGTCTCGAGACGAAATCCAACGGGCGACATGCTGTCGTAGAGGCCTTCCGGTCGGCTGTTTCGCCCCTCGATTTCCCCGCGGCGGAAAAGTGCACGGCTGCAGAGACCGAGACGACTGCCGATGGCTCATCGACGCACTAGGATAATCGAAACCTGGATGAGTCCATTGGCTGGTCCTCTGGTTAAGGTTGACAGCTGGTTCAGCATTCTATTATGTAAGGTGGGTGGATCAGGGATTCGTTGCCAGTTGGTGACTCTGAGGGGGAGGAGAGAAAGTCGAAGCTGAAGGCAGATCAGGCATAAGGCAGTAAGGCAGTAAGGCAGCAACAATGCAGTAAAAGCGTACGTATTTTCTACTGTTTTCTACAACTTCTACTATTTTCTACACGGAAGAGAAGAAAAAAGGTGTATTTCTAATCGTACCAAATAGCGTTCATGCCGAATCCCTTCTCGGGAATGTCGACGCGGGCGACGCGGGCCAGCAGCTCGTCCTTGAAGCGGTAGATCTCGACAAAGCCTTCCTGGTCGTCGCAGAGGGCCAGCCACTCGTCGCTAAAGTCGCAGGGGCTGACGGCGTTGGAGTGGCCGCCGCTGGTGGAGGTGGGGTTGACGAAGAGCTGGCGCTCGATCTGGCCGTGCGGGCCCAGCTTGAAGGCGGTGATGTAGCCGGTGTAGTCGAAGCCGTTGCCGCGGGTGGTGGCGAAGAGGTATTCGCCGTTGCGCGAGGTGAAGACGACGTCGCCGCGGTAGGTCTGGCGCGAAGGCAGGCCCGGAGGCAGCAGCGGGTAGGTGATGTGGGTGAAGACGGGGACGTGGCGCTTCTCGTCAATCACGTACACGCCCAGGCGGTTGCCGGCCTCCATCAGCACGTACAGGTACTTGCCGCTGGGGTGCATCTCGACCCAGCGCGGGTGGTCTCCCGGGCTGGGGGCCTCGAGGCAGTCGATGAGCTCCAGCTGGCCGGTCTGGGCGTCCTTACGGTGCGTCCAGATCTTGTTGGCCGTCAGATCGGCCGAGTAGAGGTATGTCTCGGTCGGGTCGAAGACCATGCCGTGGATGCCCGTGTTCTCGGCATACGGGTAGTTCTGCACGTTCTCGTCCAGACTGCCGTCCGCCTTGACGGAGAAGACGTTGCCAAAGCCAGCGTACTTGTAGAAAGGGTTGCCGTACACGTTATACGGGGGCTGGTGGGCGGCGAGCACGAAGATGGCACGCGTGTTGGTCTCGGAGCTGGGCGCGAGAGCTGTCAAATCGTCAAATTAGCAAAGAGGCACCTCCTTCGTATACACTGTATATCATCATCTCAACTCACGATGGCCAGCCACCGGGTGCGAGACCTGGTGGACAATCTCCGTCGGGCTGTGAACAGCAAAGCTGTTCCATTTCTTCATCGCCGCGCCGTAGATGGTCTTCTTGTCGTGTGAAAACGTCATCCACGAGATAGGCTCCGCCTCTGGGATCTCCGTCTTCTTGACGAGGGTCAACGTCAACGCCTCATCGTCGAACTGCACCGTGTAGATGCGCCCCGGAGGGGTCCAGGTCCCGACCATCAAGTGGTGCTTCATGATTGATTCTAGCAGACAGGCGCGGTTCTGTGATTCAAAAGACGTGTAGACTCGGTCAGACAAAGGTCAGACGACATTAAATTCAACTCATCTCGATGGCAGCAGCGGTCTTGGCTCCACCGGCCTTGAACTCTTCTCCTCTTCTTCTTCCCCGTTGTCTGCCTCGAGCCTTTGCCGGGTGCAAAACGAATTTCCGCTGAGCGGCTGTTGGGATCCCGTGACTTGCCGGGGGCGGAGTGGTTGAGAATTGGTTCTGATTGGTGGGTAGTAGTGGCCTCAGGCATGAATAATAGCGCCTCAGGCAGAGATATAAGCCTCTGCACAATTTGGCAAATTAATAGAGGCAGTTCGTATGCCATCGCTGGGATTATTTGCTACTTTTGAGATAGTTTTCTTTACCTGGCTCACTCTACTCTATAAGAACTCGTCAGGACATCTTATCTTGCTGTTATTGAGCATTCTGGTAATATGATTCAACTAAGTACTCCATACTGCTACTACTCTACTACTACTATTACTACGGAGTACGCTCACAGTACAGATCCCCACTAGATACCAAGTAGATTCGTATCTCAACAGCAAAGAATGGCAGGATGAATACTCTATTCAATCCCCCACCTTCGCTGATAAGATCGATTGGCCTGGTTTGCGGGGTATTCCGGTAGAGCGCTTTTCCGGACTGTACCAGTGTGAAGTTCGAGCGACAATTACTCCAGGGTTATATCATCATTATTGCTACTTTCATTACTACTTACAATCTTCTTCAAAAACATCAAAATGCGTCTCCCTTACGCCCCCAACACCCCGGCAGACGACAGCCCCGAGACGGCAGAGATCTACGCCCGCATCGCCGCTCGCCGCCGCCCGCGTCCTCTCATCCCGCTTGATCTCTCGCTGCTGCACTCCCCGCCTGTTGCGGATGGCTGGAACAGCTTCCTGGGCGCCATTCGTACGCAGACGGTCGTGGACCAGGGTCTGCTCGAGCTGGCGGTCTCGCGGGTCGCGGTGTTGACGGGCGCCGTGTACGAGTGGAACGCCCATGCGCCGTTGGCTCTCAAGGCCGGGATCCCCGGGGAAGCGCTGCAGGCTGCGCGCTCGTTACCGTCGACGGTAGACGATCGATCCGAATTGGAAGCTACGGCGACCCTGAGTGCCCAGCAGAAAGCCGTTATCGCGTACACAGACCAGATGACCGTGAAGGTCACTGTGGAGGACGCCGTCTTTGCCCAGCTGCAGACCGTCGGCTTCTCGGACCGCGAGATCGTCGAGTTGACCACCGGAGTGGCCGGGTATAACTGTGTGAGTCGGGTCTTGGTGGCTCTGGACGTGGGGGAAAACAATGACAAGGAGATGAAGAGCGTGGACGAGCTGTTGGCGGCACTGAAGTGATAGTGATAGTGATGGCGATATCAAAAGGAAGCTGGTCTTTAATAATAATCAATCAAAAGTTATATGATATGATAGCCCAAGTACTAAAGACTAGACCCGTGACTAGTCATGTGAACAAGCATCACATGACGCAAATGCTCCTTCCTTTCCCTCCATCTCGACTCTCCCTCTCCCTGTGGATGATTCACTGCATGAACTGCTCCTAAACCCGCGGTGAGTACCCTGTTTTCCCCGTGTCTATGGCAAATGGGTTGGTTGATCTGAGTACATGGATTACCTCCGAGGGCGTTAAAGACAACAGAGACCGAGATCTTCCCCGAGGAGAATCCAGGAAATCAAGACTAAACGGCAGCTGCGTGTGTAGCAGCGTTGCAAAGCATCCTCTTGCTTCCGGCCACGTCAGGCAAGCAGAAAATTTGGAGCAAACGGCAGTGCTTCGGAAGCACGCCGGCATCGTCTGGGAGGAGGGGCTACCTGAAGCCAGTTGAAGTTCTATTTCCCTCGCATCACCGAGTCATGATTTACAAACTGCAACTGCCTGGATGGACCCCTCTGCATGGTAGTCCCGCTTTCTTCTTCCAATTGCTTCCGAACCATGACTCGAGGGCTTTTGTATGGCGAAATCCGATCACGCTTTGGTCACGAGAAATCCCCCGTTATATAGTTGCTCATTGTCGTATTCGAATATGAACTGGGCATTTCCCATGCCGATATAATATGGGAAAACAGACATTCATATGGGATCCTCCTCTTGAATTGGTGCTTTGGTATGGCCTTTCTTTATCTCGATGCTTGCTTGCGCGGCTTCTTGACAGAGGTCCCGACTGTCATCGTACTTTGGTCAAACAAAGAGGGACTACACAGCGAATGGGGGTTTCTTTTTCTCAGTGATGTCTCCATTGACTAAGGGGAAAACGGCCTTCATACTGAAGGCATCATGCGAGAAGAAACGACTCGGAAAAGGTCGTCGTTAGAATATAAAGACGGTGCTTTACTCCATCAATCGCCCTTGCTATTAGTCCAGATATCGGTCTCTCGGTCCATCAGTACGGCAATATCTACATCGTTTATGGAAGAAGGCCGTAGGCATATGTTTTGTAGCTAATATAAGAGTCAAGAGTGATATTGTTTCACGACTGCTTCTTTGATTGCTTCTTGTGTCTCACACCATGGCATACCAGCAGGTACTTGGCGAACAAATCCTCTGCGAGATCGTCAAAAGGCTCGTATGTGGCACCGAGTCGATGGGCGGCTGCGATCCCGGAGATGCAGGCGATTTCATGCATATTCTGAATACCAGTAAGTATTTCTCAACAGTCCAAGGAAAAGTCTAAGGGAAAATCTAAGGTCTTGACGTACTACCATGGTCCAGCTGCCAGCATAGAAAGTCCTATTCTTGCCGTTGAGGAACATCATCCCCGGGACGACACGCAGGTAGTGCTGCCAGCGATGGCCGAACTGATGCCACTCCTTTCTAGCGATGACCTTGTCGGCGTCGATCTCGTCGCATGTCCACAGGTCGCGCCGCGAGTCATCCAGAAAGATGGTCTGGTAGACGTGTCTGTCTGGCGGCGGGGAGGGGTTCCCCTCGCCCAGGGCCTGGCGGAATTGATGCTGGTAGTTGGAGCAGTCGAAGCCCATCTCGATGCATTCGGGAGCGTTTGCGTATGAGTGTGTATAGTACATTGGATGGAAACCTTGCCAGCCGTCGGATTGGCAGGCCGAGGAAGACTGTGCAAAGGCGATGCGCTCGTCGCGGGCTTTATCCTTCTTCTTCTCTACGCACAAATCAGGCGTGCATTGCGTCTCAAAGGTACGGGTGAAGTAGGCTGCGTCGCAGTGGGTGATGGTGAGGTCGTTGTAGAACCGCACCCCGCCTAGCACGTACTTTTCCTTCCAGGTCGCGAGGCTTCCCAGCAAATTCTTCGACTCGTCCGGTTGCGTGCAGAGGACGAGGTAGTCAAAGTCGCGCTTGACAGAGGTCGAGTGGGCAGACTCTGCGGGTGTTGATGTTGAGGTGGTGAAAGAGAGGGTCACTCCGTCGCGAGGATGTCGACGCAGTATCTCCGTGCGGGTGTTGAGCAGGACCTCAACACCCCTAGCCTGCAGATCGGCCGTCCAGTCGCGGTAGAAATCCCCCAGGTTCGGAAAGGTGTACATGGTCGGGCGGTTGGGGAGCAGCGAGTCTGCGTCGTACTCCCACAGCCGCATCTGCGGGTCATCGAACAATCTCTCAAGCAGGATGCAGGGCACGTTGGGCGTCTGGTTGCCCGTGCCCAGAAAGAGGGCCAGCAGGGGCAAGACGACACGGGTTCCAAAGTGGGCGCTGAAGCGAAATAGGGAGAGCAGGGTCTTGACGGGCACGAGACCCAAGATGGGCATTGCGTACTTGATGCATTTCAGGACGCGGCCGAGCTTGAGGATCTCAGGGCGCGACGCCTCGATCAGCGGGCTGGGGAAGACGTTGGTGAAGAAGGCGTCGCGGCCTTTGCCAAAGGCCACCTGCAGCTGGACGGGCTGCGGCTCGTGGCCGTGCTGTCGGAAGAAGCGAAACGTGTGACGAAAGATGGGCGATCCGCCCTGCACACCGTCGTTGAGCCAGCTGGCGCCAAACTGCGAGGCGTCGAGGGGGATGGACGTTGCCTGGCCGCCGGTGAGGGAGGCGACGTCGACGAGCGTCACGGCAAAGCGGTCAGGATGGGCGGCCAGAGAGGCAGCGCAGGACTTATTATTAGATATATTAATGGATACGTCTTCTCATTTTGATGTATATTCTTACCATTCCTGCGGCACCAGCACCAATAATAGCTATCTTCTGCGGCATGATAAATATATAATGACCAACTATGGTCATCAACTATGGTAATCACACTACCACCGTGCCTATAACTATATATATATATATCGACAGCAGAACAGGATATCGATCGATCGATCCTCCCTTACATCATGCAATATTAAGTTGAAGAATGCAGAAACAGGGAATGGAAAGTCCAGAATAACTGTGAGAAGTATGTGTACTGCATTTTCTAATTGTCCTTCACACCGGGCTTGTAGCTCAGTGGTAGAGCGCTCGCTTCGCATGCGAGAGGTCGTGGGTTCAATTCCCACCAAGTCCATTTTTTTATCCCTGTCCCGGCCCTGTCCCGGCCCTGTCCTGTCTTGTCTCTTCCCTGTCTCTTCCCCTTCTTCTCATCCCTGCTTCTTTCTTTCTTTTTCACTCTTCTTTCATTCTCTACTTCTTTTCTTTCTCTCACACACTCTATTATATAAGTGTCTATCTAGTAGCTAATGATAATAAATAATAAGCTGCTACTAATCTGAATAAACCTACTTTTTAAATTATAAAATAGCTAAACTCTAGTTCACTTATTAGTATACTGCATCTTTATATAAACACACCTGACGTGTGGCAACTGAGCTTATTCTGTAAGAATATTCAGTACTGTAATACAGCACATTACATGTAAACCAGGCATTAAATCTGTATATAACAAGTAATACCAATACAAAACATACTTCCCTCGCCACTCTGCCATATATCATTGCATCATCACTTCTACTTCTATACTATAAACTGCTGTACTACTTCTTCACATTGATCACTACTTCTACCATTACTTCTACCGCTACTTACTACTACTTCTACTACTATACTGAAGATGCTCGCCTCTCGCATTCGAACCCGTCCTCTCTTCCAGGCCATCAGGCTGCGAGCCCTCCACAAGGAGTCCCACTCGCCCAGCACCAAAGGGAGCGAATGTACGTTATTGTTCTATATTGTTTTATCAAGTTGATATACGATATACTGATAAAGATATTTAGTGTTCGTTGCATCGACCTTTCCCGATAATTTTGACGCCCCCGAATTCATCTCCGAGCGCCAGAAGGATGCGCAGACCGTACGGATGGGCAAGTGGGAGGAGATGAACGCCAGCACTAGCGAGGCTTCTGTATGAACTGTGCTCTGTGAGGGAATACTGGATGCTGACTGCCCAGATCAAAGCGGATAGAGGCGAGATCCAAGAAGCGACGCCGGCGAAGAAGAAGGATGTGATACTCGAGGAGGCGCCGAGATTGGATGAGATGTAGTTTATATCAAATTGGTCTGAATCGTTTTTTAGTGTTGATTGTATTCAATATTGTTTAATGTGAATGAATGTCTACAAAGATGCCAGAACTGCATCCGCCCCGGATCCCTACAAAGTCAGTTGAAATAATCAAGAATAGAAAGTGATCAACCCACCGTGACAACCCCTCTCTGGGTGTCTATCTGCGCATACGAGACCTTGCCATGATCGATGACGAGCGCGTACCGACCTGTCCGGCCGGTGGAGGCGTCCGCCCAGCCGATTCTCTTTGAGAACTGGGCGTCGGGGTCGGAGAGAAAGAGCTGAAGGATAAGCATGACGGAGCGTGCACGTGGTGGAATACCTTACAATATCGTCGTTCTTGACCTCGTTGGCCTTCCCCCAGGCGCTCATGACGAAAGCATCGTTAAAGGCCACCACGGCGACGATGTCGACGCCTTTGGCTTTGAGGGTTGGGAGCGTCTCGATGTACCGTGGGAGATGGTTGACCGAGCAGGTGGGAGTGAAGGCGCCTTAATAGTTAATGAAGAACATTTCATATGATCGATACTTCATATGAATGATAATTAAGAATACCTGGCACGGAAAACAAGACGACCTTCTTGTCTGCCCACTCCGTGGAGGCGTTGTAGTTGATTGGGATGCCGCAGGAGGTGATCTTGCCCTTTTCCTCGGTCCAGGGGATATACCTGATGGTCAGTTGTATTCTCGACCTGAAGGAAAACTCACTGGAAGGTGATGTCGCTGGGAAAGCTGTCTCCAGGGTTGAGAGCCATTGTGGTGGTGGTGGTGGTGGTGATAATGTTGTTGATAGTGTTGGTGATGCGGGGTGGTGGGGTAGAAGAGATATTACGATAGACTGATGAATAATCAGTGATTAGTAGTCATTTATAAGAGACCAATAAATAATAGATATAGTTATTAGTAGTATACTCTAATACCAGTATACTGACAATATGTCTAGAAAACCTTCAACCCCTAAATGTACTCCGTATTATGATCCTGCGGACCCGCGGCACCCGCGGATCCCGAGTCAACACAAGTCCTACATATATGGATGGCCCTTCCCTCTGACTATGACTACTGACCGACAACTATTTCTACCATGGCGTCTCACCGAAAGAAGCAGAGCGACATCGACTCGCTGAATCGCTTCTGGAAGTCTCATTCCTGGACGACTCCGCTCTCCCTCCTCGTGGCCGTCCTACTCGCAACGCCATCCCCGGTACTCCGACGATTCGTCTTCCTTTCCTACAAGGATGGGGAAGACGATCTGTATGGAAAAGGAGCGTGGGATCTCGCCTTTGTTGCCTTCTACACGCTCGTCCTCTCCGTGACCCGCGAGCTGGTCATGCAGGAGATCCTCCTCCCCCTGGCGCGGACCTGGGGCCTGCGCTCACGCCGCAAACAACAACGCTTCATGGAACAAGCATACACGGTGGTATATTTCGGGATCCTGGGTCCCGTGGGGGTATATGTGATGCGCTCGACGCCCGTGTGGTACTTCAACACTCGGGGAATGTACGAGCTGTATCCGCACCGGATGCACTCGGCGGCCGTGAAGGGGTATTACCTCCTCCAGGCGGCGTATTGGGCGCAACAGGCTCTGGTGATGGTTTTGGGCCTGGAGAGACCGAGAAGAGACTATGCAGAGCTGGTGGGACACCATCTCGTCACGCTGGCCTTGATTGCGCTCAGCTATAGGTTTCATTTCGTCTATATCGGTCTGGCGGTTTATCTGACGCATGATATTAGTGATTTTTTTCTTGCAGTATGTTTTCCTCCTCCTCCTCCTCCTCCTCCTCCTACCACTACTACTACTGATGATGCTAATGATAATGCTACTGCAGATGTCAAAATGTATGCTGTATGTCAACAGTATTGCCGCCCCCCCCATGTACCTCTTCACGCTTCTCTCCTGGATATACCTCCGGAACTACCAGAACCTGCGCATCCTGGTGTCGCTGGTCACCGAGTTCCGCACGGTAGGCCCCTACACGCTCGACTGGGCGGCCGAGCAGTATAAATGCGGGCTGTCGAATGCCGTCACGCTGGTCTTGCTGTCTGCCCTGCAGGGGCTGAATCTCTTCTGGCTGGCGGCCTTGTTGCGAAATCTGTACCGTTATGTGGTGTACCGTGTTGCCAAAGATGATCGATCTGATGATGAATAAGAGCGATCTGATGTCGAATGTACACTCTATAATATAATGTATAATAGTTAATTGTAGTATTTACTATGTATGTATCAGTCAACATAATATGTGGCAGTCCGTATTTCTCCCTCTCGCAGCACAGTCCGAAGTTCCGTCTCATCCCTTGGTACCAGGCTCACCTTGAAGGGTCGCGGGATAGCCACCAGCGCGCTCTTGACAGCATTGTAATCTGCGTAATGCGTATTCGGGGGATGCGACTCACTGGCCACGATGCGATAGCAGGAGATCAAGCGAACCAGAGCGGTATAAATCACGCGGTTGGCGACCAGCTGGCCTGAACAGGCTCTTGCCCCGGCCCCAAACGACAGATGCGGGAGTCCCTGCAGAGGCTTCTCGACGGGGACGTTCTCGGGATACTCCAGCCAGCGCTCTGGCTTGAACTGGTCTGCGTCGGGGCCGAAATGGTCAGTGTCATGGTTTGCAGCCTGCAGGTTGATCAAGACCATTGTCTTGGCAGGGATGACGACTGCATCATGGTTCTTGTCCGACCATGTAATGTCGACGGTTGTCTTGCGCGGCAGGTTCATCGCAGAAGCAGTGTAGTAGCGTTCCGCCTCTTTCACCAGGGCGTTGATATAGGGAACCTTCTCCTCGACAAACGACGCGGCAAACATTGCCGCCAGACTGTCTGGATAATGACGGCGGATGTCCTCGTATGCCTTTTCCTGGAGGATCTGCCCCTCCGACGTGGCGAGACTGCCGATACAGCTGGTCAGCGTGGCGGGGATGGTTTCGAACCCACCCGAGACAAGCGACAGACAGATGGACGAAACCTCGACGTCCGACAGGGCGGATTCCTCGCCCTTGAGGATCGCCGCCGACACGCAGGGACGGTCGGTGCCCCGGCGGATCTTGTCGCGGACCGTGTCGAGCAGGAAGGACAGGTATTTGTCGCGTCGTGCGCGGAGGGATTTGGCGCGCTGCGTCTTCTCGTTACCCGGCAGGTAGCGCAGGATGGGCACGTAGTCCTGGTAGTTTTCTGACGCGGAGCGCAGCAGGGAGATGGCAGAACCGACTTCTAAGATCTCGCGCAGCAGCTCGTCGTAGACGCCTCGCATGCGGATGCCGTAGCAGAGGGTGAGGGTGGTGTTTAACGCCAGCCGTTGGATGTATGGTCGGATGTCGATTGAAGAAGGCGAAGAGCCTTCTCCTGTAGAATTGTAGAGATCTTGAATCAAACTGAATGACTCCAAGTCAAACATGTCGTGGTAGGAACGCAAGGCAGGTCTGGCGAGAACAGCACCCGCAGCACGACGACGGTTCCTGGTGGACGCATCCCACGGACTGGAGCCGATGGTGAAGCCCTGGGTGGAAGAGACGACGCCATGGAAGGTATAAAGAGTCGGGCGATCGATGAGAGCGGACTGGTGGGCGAGCAGGATGCGACGGGCGTCCTGGAAGGAGTTGACGACGACGGCGGTGGTATTCCCCAGGCGGATCTGGAAGACGGAGCGGTTGTACTTGCGCCAGAGACGTTCGCAGACGGAGGCGTGATCGTCTCCCAGTAGATGGAGATGGCCAATGATGGGGAGGGCGTTGGGGATGGCAAAGAGGCGGGGGATGGGGGAGAGGAAGAGAGGGAGGATTGAGAGTATTGAGAGTATTGAGAGGATGACAGTGATGAGGATACAGATGGAAGTAGAGGCAGACAGCCAGTAAGACATTATGTCTTGAGAGTAGTTTTCTACTGATGGAATAATAGAATAAAGAATAAAGAATAATAGAAGTAATATCTACTATTTACTTGATATTAATTCTAGTACTTCAATCGTATGATATTCTTATGACATTACTATAGACATTAACTAGTCATAAACCATGTAGATAATATCAACTAGTCATAAACCATGAGACATTAACTAGATATTAACTAGATATTAATAAGAAATAAGTATATCTATAATAATCATGTAGACAATAGATACTACATACTACCTTTTCTCCTCTCTATTGTTACTCAATACTCTTCACTCTATACTCTATACTCTCTACTCTATAATCTATTATATTACTGCTGTATACTATTTATTACTCTACTACATAGTACTTCTGCATTACTCCATAATTACTATATGAAGTTACCCTAATACTACCAAGATTATTAGTCAATTACTAATATCTAGTCAACTATACTTCTAACGACAACGGCAATTAGTAGAGACAGGGATCTGACACTAAACGAGGTCTATTGGATACTAACTCGACACTAAAGGATTTACCAAGAGATTACTAGAGACTCGATAGACGCCTGGACTCGATGCTTATCAGGACTACGTGTCGACAGGGATCCTGCAGTCTAGATTGGAATCTAATGTAACATCATGCAAAAGAAACAAAAGTACAAAGAAAAGGAGAAAGAGAGAAAGAGAGAAAAAAAGAAAAAAAAAGAGGATACGAATCACCCTCTCCTGTCCATCATTTCCTGATCGGTCTCCGTCTCGTGTCCCCCCCCCAACACTGTGTACACCTCCTCGCGGACCTCGTAGCGCGTGGTGACTTTGATCTGGCCCGGCATGCTGGCAGAGCCCGTCAGGCCCTCGGAGGAGAGATTGTATCCGCTGCGTCCCACCGTGGCCGTGCGCAGCTCGAGCGGGATCGACGCGCTGAGATCGCCGTCGAGGCCGAAGCCCGTCTCGACGCTGGACAGGAAGTTGCGCAGGTACAGGATGCACGTGCTGGCCAGACAGCTGCACTGGATGGTCTGCGTCGTCACCGAGACGGGCCATTCGGCGAAGAAGGGGTCTGGCGAGGAGGAGAGCCGGTGCCAGAGCAGCATGTCGGCAATGCACGCTGCAATCGTACTAGCCAGTAGTTGTAGTTAGTGGAATACGATGCAGGGTAAGACCGTAAGACGGTAAGAATCATACCACGTTCGTAACACAAAAGGAATGGAAAACACCACTTTGCGCGCCAGCGGCCATTGTACGAGGCCGATGATGTAGATCGGGATCACGATGAGGGCGCTTTCGGTTGCGATGTTGTATACGTCGAAGAAGGTCCACCAGAGGGGCTAAAGGTTAGAAAAAAAAAAAAATCAAGAATGATCGAATCGATGAGTGAAGAAGATACCCTGTTGATACACCTGCCAGAGGTGTAGTCCCACGTATTCGGCACCGAGCAGGAAAACGAGACGACAAACACCGAGATGGACGTAAACACCGCCACAAAGAGGGCAATCCCATGCATCACCCGGCGATGGCGGCGATTTGGCGAGAGCTTCGCCAGCAGCGCCAGCAGCGAGATCTTGGAGAGCGCCAGCGAGAGCACGTACAAGATGCTCGCCGCCAGCGCCGCCTGCATGCTCGCCTCTACTTTGGCGGTAGAAAGCAGAGCAAGAGGCTGACCGAACCCGTCAGCCGCGCGAATGATTGTGGCCAGCGACTGCGCGGTGCAGAAGACCAGAGCGCCGGTGAGGAGGTAGTCGTCCCATTCCAGACGCATGGCCTGACGCGAGAGCTTGACGATGGAGCGCACAATGTAGGCGAAAGCCGCGAGGACGAGGAGAAGCCATGTCACGATGAGGAGGAGGGGGGATTTGTTGGTGGCGGTGATTTGGACTCGTTCTGACATAGTATAGTATAGTATATAGATATAAAAGATAGTATATAGGAGAAGAAGAGAAGAATAGAAGAAGAACAGAGGAAGAAGATGGAATAAGTATGGTCAGCCATAAGGTATACTGCAGAATCACAGGGATTCTACATGAAGAACTCTACTTGTAATACTGATACTATGCAGTAATACTGCAGGTGATACTACATACTCTAGGTACATAGTAATCCTAATACTCTACTGTAATAACTAATCCTTAATGTGACTTTAGTGCTGCATCTTATCCCTGTCCCGGCCCTGTCCCGGCCCTGTCCTGTCCTGTCTTTTCCTGTCCTTCCCTGTCTCTTCCCTGTCTCTTCTTCTTTTCCCTCTTCCCTCTTCCCTCTTCCCCTTCTTCTTATCCCTGTTTCTTTTTTTCTTTTTCACTCTTCTTTCATTCTTTAATTCTTTTCTTTCTCTCACACTCTCTCTCCATCTCACTCATCATCATGGAAATCGAACTCCAGTCCAAGAGC
The DNA here is from genome assembly GCF_001890105.1 of Penicilliopsis zonata CBS 506.65. Taxonomy (NCBI): domain Eukaryota; kingdom Fungi; phylum Ascomycota; class Eurotiomycetes; order Eurotiales; family Aspergillaceae; genus Penicilliopsis; species Penicilliopsis zonata. Next base: position 719,297 of record NW_019208921.1, read on the forward strand.
CACGTCTCGGCCACCCGCGAGATGGACGCCAAATCCATGGACAGCGACGAGCGCGACCGCGCGCAGCTCATGCGTCTGGGCAAGCGGCCAGTCTTGAAGGTATTCTCTATCTATTCTATTCTTCTCTCCTTCGTCTAATCGCAGCAGCGAACGTACGGCTTCATGTCCATTCTCGGCTTCACCACCACCATCCTCGTCACCTGGGAGGGCGTCCTCCTTGTGTTCGACATTGGTCTTGTCAAGTATTCTCAATTCCTCTCTCAATTCCAATTCTCTCTTAATTCCAATCATCTCTTCAATTCAATTGACAAGTATAATCTGACAGTGGCGGTCCTGCCGGAATGATCTACATGTACCTGTTCGCCTGGCTGGGTGCCTGGTGTACCTTTGCCTCTCTCTGCGAACTGGCTTCAATGTAAGACACCGAGATAAGAGAATAACAAGATACACAAATCTCATTCAATCAGGGCCCCCATCTCCTCCGGACAGTATTACTGGGTCGCCATGCTTTCCCCCCCCTCGTGCCAGCGCTTTCTCTCCTATCTGACCGGCTGGATGACCACCGTCGGATGGCAGGCTCTGGTCGCGTCGACGGGCTACATCTCCGGCACCCTGATCCAGACATTGGTGATCATCACGGTGCCCGGCTACGAAGCCACCAGCTGGCAGGGCACGCTGATCATCTTCGCTGTGCTGCTGTTCGGTTTTGCCATCAACACCGCCGCCCGCCGGCTGCTGCCCACCCTCGAAGGCCCCGTGCTGTGCATCCACATCCTGGCCTTCTTCGGCGTGCTGGTGCCCCTGTGCGTGCTGAGCTCCAAGCGCGACTCGTCAGAGGTCTGGGCTTTGTTCATCAACCAGGGCGGCTGGTCCACGCAAGGTCTGTCGACGATGATCGGCCTGCTCATGTCCATCTTTTTATTCACAGGAGTCGACGGTGCCATCCACATGTCCGAGGAGATTCGTAACGCGGCGGTCGTCGTGCCTCGTTCCATCATGGCCAGTATGGGCATCAATGGCGCGTTTGGCTTCGGTATCCTTCTCGCCGCGCTGTATGCCACCGCCAACATCGACGACACCCTCGCCAGTCCCGCCGGAGAAGCAGGATATCCGTTTCTCGACATCTTGCAGAAGGGCATCGGCTCTCTCCGCGGGGCTGTCGCCATGGGCTCTATCATCACTTTCATGCAGACCTTTGGTAACGTCGCCGACATGGCCGCCGCCTCGCGCATGTGGTGGTCCTTTGCTAGAGACAAGGCTGTTCCAGGATGGCGCTTTTTCGTTAAGGTACTACTTACACCTACTATTTATATAAGATTGATACTAATCTTCCCAGCTCGACTCACGCACTTCCCTTCCCGTCCGGTGCATCCTCTTCACCATCGTCGTCTCCGCCCTCCTCTCCCTCATCAACATCGGAAGCAGCACCGCCTTCAACGACGTCGTCTCCCTCGTCACATCAGGCTATTACTCCTCTTACCTCATGGCGAGCGGGCTCCTCCTCTACCGCCGTCTCACGGGCGCCATTTCCGTCCCGGGCGCTGATGATTCCCCCTACGAGCCTGTCAATAACGTCGGCCGTCGCCTCGTCTGGGGACCGTGGAGGATCCCGGGTGTGATGGGTGTGCTTATCAACGCCTTTTCAGTCGTGTACCTTACTGTCGCGCTGTTCTGGTCCTTCTGGCCGTCATATTACCCCGTTACCCCCGTGAACATGAACTATAATGTTCTTATCATCGGGGCGGTGCTGTTGTTTTCGGTCCTGTATTACATTTTCCATGCGCGAAAGGAGTACACGGGTCCTATTGTCGAGACCACTGCGGCGGATATTTAGATGTATGTAGTATAGTTAGATGTAGTATAGTATACTGTTGAAGATAGCTTGATGAGGCTAGCTATTGTGGTAGACAGGAGCTTTCTTAGACAGGTATACGATACAATAGAAGCAGACTGACTACTGCGCAAGCTGGTAACAGCTGTTATACTGTAGTTGCTGATGCTAATATTGATCAAGATAGACCGACTATACTATTTACTGATAATATAAATCGAGGAAGAATTACCTTCTAGACAGGAAGTAGCACGAATCCACATGGCTTTAATACTTATAGCTGAATTATATTAGTTACATTAATTCCTCCTCTTCTATACTGCATAATAAACCAATGTAACCAAGACCCCTGCTAGTTGAAAGCCAGATCTCTGTCTTCTTCTAACCTTTCCTAACCTTTTCTTCTGTCGTCTTCCAACTCTCGCGAGAATGACAACCGCACAGGAAGAACAGGCCTTAATCAGAGACAACCCTCAACTACAATCCTACTATACTTCTCTCGAATCCAGAATCGGATATCGCCTTCTTCTCGGCGGAACGCGTCATTTCGGATACTACGACCATGACACCAGCTGGCCGTTTCCCTTGAGTCGCGCACTGCGTGCCATGGAGGATAGACTGGCGGATGCGTTAGACCTTCAACAGGGTGCCTATGTCCTTGATGCAGGATGTGGTGTCGGTCACGTCGCAATCCATCTGGTCACCAAGTACGGCTTCAGAATCCAAGGCATCGATATTGTCGATCATCATCTCCTCAAATCTCAGCGGAACATTGTCCGACACGGTCTCTCGGACGACCAATTCGCTGTGCGCAAGATGGATTACCACCACTTGGACGGCTTTGCAGACAGTGTCTTTGATGGCGTGTATACAATGGAGACCTTTGTTCACGCTACAGACCCCCAGGCGGTCCTGCGGAATTTCTTTCGCGTCTTACGGCCTGGCGGTCGCATTGCGCTGTTCGAATACGACCATGAACTGGTCGATGACCCAGAGGAAGCAATGGCTCTGTCGATGAAGAAGATCAACGAGATCGCAGCCATGCCGACCAACAGCGTCTCCCAGCCTGGAGTCTTCCAAGCAATGCTGGAAGATGCCGGGTTCACCGACGTCGTTGTCCGCGACTATTCTCCCAATATTCAACCCATGACACGGTTTTTCTATCTGCTCGCCTATATTCCTTTCATCATTGTTCGTTTCCTCGGCTTGGAACGCTTCTTCATCAATACCGTCGCAGGAGTGGAGTCTTATCGTGGTCGTCAACACTGGCATTATGTGGCCATTTCAGCTTCAAAACCAGCTTGAAGTATGAGAAGACTTGTCGTCTCTATGGTTGTTGTAAATTATTGACATTCAAACGCATATTGACCTATATTCTAGGAATAAGGACTGTGTTGTATATAGTAATTTTGGATATGTTATAAATGAATAGTAACTACTACTATTCTCACTTATAATCTCTTATACTCTGCACGCGTCTCATTTCATTTAAGAATATAACCTCCCTTGCGAGCCCCTACATGCTGTCACTGGGAGGGGGAGGAGAGGTCGTGGCTGATGAGCTGAGGGATTGACATGGGAATAAAGATCAGACCCTGGCCCGTCTGCTCTCAGCCAAATGTGTCTTGGACATATAGAAGGAGAACGGCGTCAAAGGAAGCCAGGAGTAACTCAATGATGAAGTAGGACCAGAGACTAGACAAAAGACCCTCAATGGGACGGTTTTGCAGTCGACGAATTTCTGGCGCAGGCAGAGGAATCTTCCTCTGGTGTTTCCATACGAGAGTGAATGTGAAAGAGTTGAGGAAGTTGGCTTATTGTAGATCCTGTTATATTAATATACTATATAGGCGCTATAAGAGATGGTCTGGAATACTCCTGACACTACTCGTGAGGAAATCATTCATCACGACTGCAAGATCGCCTGTTCCGTCGGTTCGCATGGCCAGCTGGGCATGCTCGCCCCAGTGCGACGAGGCGTAATCATAGAGAACAGATGGCTCTGTTGCTGTCGATAAATAATTCATACATGTTATGGCGATCATTTCGTGTGCGTAGTCGAACAGGTCCCGGCGTGTGTCAAGATATTCCCTAGCAGATGCATGGACGAAGCCAACCACTTCGTTTTCATCTTCCCGATAAATAGCGACCAGCCCATGACACGTATCTATCAAGTCGGCAATGTCTGGGAGACTGTCGGACTCGAAGTAGGGCTCGGCGAGGGCGTACTGCACTTCTAACGGCGTCAAGGGCCTCTTGGAATAGACGATCCAGGCTAGTACCTGCCGCGCAGTAGGCCAGGAAGACTGTGCCTTTATTCTTTCCATCGCTGCTGTATAGGTCTGGTCGTACCCAGCCGGCAGCTGTTTTAGAATCTCTCGGATCGCATTCGGGGACAGCGCGGCGTGAAGAGGCTGTATGTAAAGCTTTGCAAGAAGAAACCTAGATAGTCAGTGTTGATAGTTTATTTCTTATCTCTCTCTTCAACGTACATTCCATTTGCGATGGCTGCGATCCTATTGATGACCTCCTCCTGAAGGACATTTCCTCGTAGGCACCTAGGTCGAACCGCCAATTTATCCCCCAGGTATTTCCGTATATCAGTGTCGCTTGCCGATATCTCTAGTTTCAAACAGTTGAATCCAAGGTGGTCTTCGATGCTCTGCCGCGGCCGAGAGGTGACTAGGATAGACAAGTTTTCGTGTTGCTGGTTGATTTCTATGATGGCGTGGAGGAGGTCGAGGCAATTCTCCCGATGGGAGTCGTGATACTGGTCCAGAGCGTCAATGAGAAAAAACACCCGGGAATGACCCGGAATGACCTCGTTTAGGGCATCGAGGATGTCGTCCAGCGAAGGGTATTGTCTCTCGCGATGTTGCCGTTGCAAGGCTTCACAACGGTGGATGGAACCCGGGTTCGTGAGAAGAAGTTGCATGAGCAGGGATGCAAGAAGTTCTCTTGCGCTGCGCAACTGATCAGATTGGTGACTGAGATAGAAATACGCCAGTCCGACGGCGTGGTCCTGTTCGATGAACTCTCGCTGCAGATGCCGGACAATAGTCGAGAAGAGGACGGATTTGCCTGCTCCAGGGATACCAGGACAGAAGAGGATCTGTTCCCCGTTTTCACACCAGCAAGTAAACTCTAGAGACTGCAAAAGCCAGGCGCCTGTCCCTCTATGATGCATTTCGATATAGTCGCGCTGTTGTTTGGCGTGGTCGATCGGAGACAGCCATTGCAGAAAGCGATTCCGAGACAGCTCTGTAGCAGGTTAGATTTATTTGGTTCTGTATATACATGTTAGATGATAAACCTACCTGTCTGACTTTCTGCAGGAATCTGCAGAATCAACGCCTTGGCGTAGCTGGAGGCTGTGGCAATGGCACGCAGTCGCCAGCCGTCGTTGCCATGTGCATCAGCATAATTGCTAATCCCACGAACCACCAGACAGGGAAGACTATTCATCAGACCGGCAGCCTCCGTGTCGAAGCAGAAGATGGCGTTCCTATACTCCTGGTTGACGCGGTCTCTTGTCGTGCCATCTGCCATCTTGGCGTCTCCGGAGGCAATTGTTCCCTCGTGAATAACAGGGAGAAAACTAGCTCGTTCTGGACGCTTGTATTCTCCTGTATCACAGCCACAAGATAGATAGTCGTGAGTACGAGGATACTGGGAACAGAACAGCCTATCCGGGAAGTTCGACGGATATGCATATTGCTCGCCGAGGGATTCCAGCTCTCTCTGCAGTTCGTTCTCCTTCACACCGGCTCCCCGCGACCACCGGCCTCGAATAAGACTATTCAGCATGTTGACATGAGAGAGCAGCTTGGTCGGCGGCGAATCCAGTTGGCCACGATGGACAAACCGGCTGGAGTCATTGTCGACGAGATATTTCCCAAAATCGTACTGCACAACAGCTCCAAATTCATCGCCGGGCACACTGACCACGACATCGCCCAGACGAATGTCTTTCCTCTTGTCTCGTGGATCAGGGACGCCTCCCCCGATCCCGACCAGCAGACTCAGCCGGGCGGCAGGGAACGTTCGAGCCAGACTCTCTGCCACCGTCGCTGTAGAGGCGATACCCCCTTGACCGACTGGTAAGCACGTCACCACGACGTTGTGTGGACCGATCGTGCCTAGCAGATACGCGTTTCTATCTTCTCTCGGCTGGTGGTGCGGGGGATGCACTTTGTCGAGAAGAGCGCGGACGACGTCGAGTCCTTCTGGTAGAGCGCAGATCCACGCCACGGTATATTCTTCATTCATTGAAGACATAGTCATTAGATATAAGTTCGAAATTTCTAAGGTGATTCAATTCTCAGTATTTCCCCTCGTCGTAAAGCCAGCGCAGCGCGTATTGCTGCCCTGGTATTGGCTGCCTTGTAGGGCCATGGTGATTCGACAATAGAACACGGAGAGATAGAATGGTAGAATGGAGAAAGAATAGAATCGATGGAGATAGAATGGTAGAATAGAATGAATGACAGAGAGGAATAGAGAGTGAGAAGAGCAAGTGCGAAATAGCTATTTTGTTGCCTGGGGCATTAATAAGATGTTGCCTGAGGCATAAACATGACGTATATACGGAAGCGGTCCGTATCCGACGGATCAAAATACAATATACATTATCATACTGTCTATCTCTCTATTATGTCTATAATATCCATACATCTATACTGTCTATACTATCATGTCCTTCTTCCTCCCCCCTCACAAAGCACAAGGACTCGCAAACTACCCCCACGCCCGAATTGTGCCTGGCAGAGAATCACCCCCCTGCCAACGAACTCTATACATCTCCGGCACATCCTCTCGCAACGGCGACGGGACATGGGAGGGAGTGAGTGAGGATGCCGAGGGAGGGTTGAAACTGGATATCCGTGCCCAAACGGCTGCTGTGTTGAGAAATATTGGGGAGATTATCCGGTTGGCAAGTGACGGGGCGGGGAATCTGATGGATGTGGTTGATGTGACTGTCTTCCTGACGGACTTGGAGCGAGATTACGCTGGGATGAACGAGGAGTGGAATCGGGTGTGGAAGAGGGAAGAGGCGCCTGCGAGGACGACGGTGGGAGTGAAGGCGTTGCCTAATAGCCGGTTACTTGTTGAGATGAAGTGTGTTGCAGTTATTTTCTTTTAATAGTATACATACATACTATACTATACTATATATCTCTATTTAGTAAGTATATATTCGCTTCGCATACTATGCATCGCATACTACATAGGGCAATGCAAAACACGAACCACACAAAACACATCTTTAGAATACTCCCCCCCTCTCTGCCCACCCCCGAAGCCTTCATCCCTCCAAACGGCGTGCCGAGTTCCCTGACAAGCCAGCAATTCACCCAGACGAGTCCGGCTTGCAGTCGTTCGCCAACACGGCGCATGCGAGCCCCGTCTTTTGTCAACAGAATAGCTGCCAGGCCGTATTTACTGTCGTTGGCGAGAGAGACTGCCTCTTCTTCTGTGTCGAAGGGGGAGACCGTCACTACTGGACCGAAGATTTCCTCTTGACAAAGGGGAGACTGGTTGTCATTGTTTTTCAGAATGCAAGGGGAAATCCAGTACCCATTCGTAGGATTCTCAGGGGGAACACCTCCAAGGAGGAAATCTTCCTGTTTTGCCAGAGTGAGATACGACCGGATCTTGTTATAATGAGCGAGAGAAATGACAGCCCCGAGAGTGTCTCCTGGAATGTATGTTCTCGAGACATGTTCAACGAATTTCGACACAAACTGGTGATATATGCTTTGGTGGATGTAGATTCGTGATCCACACAGGCATATCTGAATAGTCAGTATATAATTCAGTATAATAACTCAATCATGAAAATAGTTATGCTACCTCTCCCTGGTTCTCAAAAGCCGCTTTGGCAGCCACGTCCACTGCCGCGTCGAGATCTGCATCGTCAAACACAATCGTTGCGTTCTTCCCTCCAAGTTCCAGCGAGAGATGTTTTTGTATGTCTGCTGCTGTGTCTTGTCGGATGCGGATTCCCGTCTGGGTGCCTCCTGTGAAGGAGATGCCTTGTATGAAGCCGTGTCGCACCAGGTCGGCGCCTGTGCTTCCATCGCCGTACACGATATTCATCACTCCGGGGGGGAGACGGACTTGAACGAATATTTCCGAGAGTACTTCATCTATCAGCATATACCAATTAGACAATTCAGTTAATAGACATACAGTATGCTGTAATGCTGGTCAATTCACTCGGTTTAGCTACCCCCGTACACCCAAACGCAAGACACGGCGCGATCTTCCACGTAAGAAGGTAAAGAGGCATGTTCCACGGTGAAATCAAGGCGAATACGCCTCGCGCCGAGCGGTGTTCGTACGTGAGAACGCGCTCGTCCGGGGTGAACCGCGCAGTAGAAGTTTCATGCAGGATAAACGTGGCGAAGTAGCGGAAGTTGGCAATCGCCCGGTCGACTTCCACCCTCGCGCGCGCCAGTGTCTTGCCCTGGTCGCGGCTCTCCCAGACAGCAAACTCTTCATGGCGGGCGTGGATGGCGTCAGCGATGGCAGTCAGATACGCGGATCGCTGGGCGCGAGACGTGGCGGACCAGCGGGGGAAGGCAGCGTGGGCGGCCTGGACGGCGAGGTCGATTTCTTGGGAGGAGCTGAGGGGGATGGAAGCGATAAACTCGTTTGTCTGGGGGTTGATGGAGGAGAAAGAAGGGGAGGAGGAGGGGGAAGAGTGAGAGCCGTTGATGAAGTTGGAGATGTTCATAGTGAGTAGAAGTAAGTGATATAATAGTATTATTATAGTAATATAATAGTAATATAATAGTAATATAATAGTAATATAATAGTACAATGAGTAATATATAAGTAAAATATAAGTAAAATATAAGTAATATAGCTATTCCGACGGATACGGACCGGGACAGTATAAGAGAGAAGAATAGAATAGAAGACAGACAAGAAGTAACGACACCATGAAAATCGATCTACACACACACATTCTTCCTGCCAGCCTAGATACCCCCTGGATCAGATTCCAGCAGAATGGAAATAAAACAGACATCCTCGTCGACGGCGTCTTCTTCCGCGCTGTCCAGGCCAACTGCTTCGACGAGGCGGTCCGCATAGCCGAAATGGACGCCTCAGGCATCGACATGCAGGTCCTCAGCACCGTCCCGATTCTTTTTTTCTACGACCGACCAGGGGAAGACGTCTCGCTGCTCTGTCGCCAGCTCAACGAGCACATCCTCTCGCTCTGTCAGAAACATCCTACTCGTTTTCTCGGGCTGGGAACCGTGCCTCTGCAGGATATAGACGCCTGTCTCGCCGAACTGGAGTACATCAAGGCTGCAGGACTGCACGGCGTGCAGATCGGAACGACCGTCAACCAGAAGAACCTGGATGACTCGTCGCTCGCTTTATTCTGGAGCACCTGCGAGAGACTCGATCTCCCCGTCTTCATCCATCCACTGGGGTATACCCTCCCCTGCGAAAGCCATCGTTGGGGTCCCTACTGGAACGCGTGGTTGATCGGGATGCCCTGCGAGACGGGACTGGCTTTTCTCGCCTTGTTATGCTCGGACACCTTGTCGCGCCATCCGAGCCTGCGGATTGCCTTTGCGCACGGCGGAGGTGTCTTTCCTGCGTTGCTGGGGAGAATCGCGCACGGCTTCGAATGTCGCCCGGATCTGCTCTGTACGCAGACCACCGCCACGCCAGAGAGCGTCTTGCAGCAGGGGAATATCTTTGTCGACAGTCTCGTGCATGATCCGGACGCGTTGGAGTTTCTCGTCAAGAAGATAGGCAGTGCCCGGATCTGTCTGGGCAGCGATTATCCGTTCCCCCTGGGAGAAGAGACCGTCGGGGGGGTTTTACAGCATTCTTCGCTGACAGGCAGTCAGAAGGAGGAGATTGCGTCTTTGAATGTCTTAAGGTTTTTGAACGTTCATCTTCCTAACTAGTGGAGAGTGTATCTGAAATGAATTGATGGTATAAATTCGGGTGTGAGATTTTCATGAAGAAGAGAAAAAAAAAATTAATAGATATATACAAATTCGTCGTTCTCCCTGTCGGTGAGATCCAAAAACGCATTCTCTCCCACATGGGTGTCGACAACCTCCTCATCAAAGCCATGATACTCGCTCTGCATGGAGTGATCGACGAGCTTGGCAGGTTTCCCATTGCGCACGCGTCTCTTCTCCTGGAAACGATTCAAAACAAACAGGTTCGCCCACTGGATCAGAATGATGGCCGCCAGGGCGATGAAGATGCCCAGACAACCACGCAACCCCGAATGGTACGTCGGGGCATCCTTGCTGGCGAAGAGCAAGGGTCCGACAATGTTTCCCGCTGCACTGGCAGCCTGGTACAGACTCATGATGACAGACTGCTTGGTGGACCCGGCGGTGTTGCCCACGATCCAGGTGACGATCAACGGGTTCCCCCCGAACAGAAAGGCGAGCAGGTAGTAGCCCGCCAGCAGTCCGCCCTGGACGTTACTCGTGCGCGGCAGGGCGTACAGCATGGCCAGCCCGGCGACGACGGGCAGGATGAAGGCGACGAGGATGATGGCCTTGCGACGCGCCCGCTGCGCCAGATAGCTCGACAGCAGGATGACGATGATCTGCAGGGCGCCAAAGGGCATGTTCAACAGACTGGTCAGGTACTTGTCGTAACCTAGCCCGTCGAGAATCAAGGGACCGAACGTGTTGGACACGCTGGCGCCCACGTTGAGCGTCAGCGACATGCCGATCCACAGGTAGCTCTTGGGCTCCAGCGCGACCTCGACCAGATGCTGCATCTTAAACTCGCGCGAGCCGGTGCCCGTCTGGTTGGCGCGCAGCCGTTCCACTGCCTTTGGCTTCTCTTCTTCAGTGAGGAATCGTGCCGACGGGATGTCGTTGTCCAGTTTCCAGTATACGATGGGGCTGGAGACGATGGTCACCAAGCCGACGAACAGAAAGATACTAACAATAGCAAGAATCATAATTAGCAACACGCTTTATAGTACTTTTCAGTGCTTTCGAAAAAAAGAAAAGCGTCTTACATCTGCCACTCTCGTAACAAAGTCGAGTGGATATGTCCCAGTCCATAAGACAAAGCAGCAGCAACGATGGTAGCCAGCCCATTGGTGCTGTACCAGGCGGCGATACGCAACGGCTGCTCTGCACGACGGTACCACTGACTGGTGATGATGCTGAACAGGGGCAGACAGCCTGCCTCGAAAAGGCCAAGGAAGAACCGCGCAGCCAGGAGGGAGCCGAAGTTGTGGCAGGCCGCCATGCAGGCCTGCGCGATGCCCCAGCCCAGACACAGCGTCGGCATGAGAATGCGCGGGGGCACCTTGACGATCAGGAAGGACGAAAAGGGCTGCCAGGCCAGCTGGGCGATGGGCGCCATCGACCCGACCAGCGAGTACTCGTTGCCCGTCAGGCCGGTGTCGGTCTCCAGCCCGAATGTCGCGCCGTACCCGAGCACCGACTTGTCCAGGATCTGCAGGAAATACACCCAGACCAGCAGGGCGAGAATCACCCGGTCTGTCTTGTGTCGGATGCGTCGACTGTCTTCTTCTGTCAGGGGGACGCGTTCTTCTCCCAGCCGAGTGGGCTTCGGGATGTCTTCCATGCGAGAAGCCGACTCGATGTGAGAGGTTTCATGGCTGACTTTAGTTGCCATTGAACAATAACAACAAAAAAAAATAAAATATAAAAATAAGAAGGATGAAGATAAGTACGAGAAGAAGAATGATGAATGAGAAATAACTGGTAGAACGGAGTCAATGGAAATCCCTCCTTTATACCGGCCAATTCACCCCCACTCGGCATCCCCGTAAAGATGGAGTAAACCGGAGTAAACTGAAAGCCAATACGACGAGCCCAGCTCCACGCCGGCAGAAGCCGATCCCCATGGCTCAGCCTGTTTTCTCCGCATGGAGAGCGCTGAGATCATCATATGATGGCGGCGAATGGCAGCATTCTGGGAGGGTCATCTGAGCGTTGCAGCTGCTCGCGGTCATTTGCCGTCGTTCAGACGCCGTCGTGGGGGGCCCTGTCCAGGGAATTCAATAGCCGTGTCGGGTATTGAAGTCAGTGGACATGGGCACGTGATACTGATCATACACGTGAATACACGTGACCATGAACAATAAGCCCTTGGGCGGGGGTTAGGGTTTCGCATGTGCTAACCCTATCTCTTGTTTCTATCAATAGAGTATGATTAGGGCTGGCCTCTGGCTCTTGGATGCTTTCGCACGGCTGGAAGACCTCTATATCATGACTACTGGTCGGACAGATACCAAGCGTATGGCAATTGTGTCTCATAGTCGACAGAATACAATCCTTAAAAGCTGCTACAGCGATTCATGTACGTCCTAAGCATGTCCTCCTGGCTTGATCATAAGGAATCTTATTGACCATCTTACCAAAATGTATTCTATTTGTGCATGGATGCTCCTATCTACTTAACCTCTCCAGTCTCTGGGCAGTCAGCTGAAAACACTCTGGGAGGCCGGTAGAACTCCATTCCTGACCGAGGACCAGCTTGACAACTCCAGGGGCGCAGGTGAAGATGCGAGCCATTCCTACCACTTAGCAGAAGAACAAACAATGGGGATATAGAATAGAATAACGTACCATGTCCATTAAACCCTGCACATATATATTGACCCGGCAACGAATCTATGGCGCCGATAAAAGGTACCGAATCAGGCGTCATGGCAATGATCCCCGTCCAGACGTGATCGAGCCCTTCGCCGTGCATGGCTGTGTCGAGACCATACTGGGGAAAAATCTCTTGGAAACTGCGCAGCGCGTCGTCCAGGATCTCCTGGTTGAAGGTGGAATCGTCGCTGCTGAGCCGGCTGGCGATCGTTTCGGGCGACAAGGTCGGATTCACCCGCGACGCGCCGAGGATCAGTGTGCCGTCCCCCTCCTGGCGCTGGATCAGGGAGTAGAAATGATAGAGCCCGTAGCGGAGGGAGAGCGTGCTGGTCAGCTTGTTCGTGGCGGAGAACGACGGCGTCGGGATCAACGAGTGTGCCTGGGCGCGGTTTGGAAGGATATGCTTTTTGACCATGGAGAGCAGGGCTCCGGCGTGTGCGTTGGTACAGTGGATGATCTTCTCCGCTGTGATGGTACCCCGTGGGGTGTGGATATCCCATTGTTGCAGGAAGATGTTGGTATCCATCCTTTTCGATATCTCTGTTGCCGGACAGAAAGTGAAGAGTCTGACCTTCCGATCGACCACGCTCTGCAAGAGAAACTGTGTCAGCTTGGCCGGATGGATCGACGCAGCCGGCCATTCGTATGCCCCGACAGCGCCCTTGACTTTGGTCTTGGTCTCGACGATCTCGCCGTCGGTGTACTGCACGATGTGTGAGACATCGCCTCCTGCCGCGGCATAAGCGCGCAAGCTGTCCGCCGCGTTCTCTGCGAATTCCTCGCTCATACAAACATCGAACGTCGTCGTTAGGTGAAAGTCGCATGGCACATTCTGTCTCTGGACGAATTCATCGACACGCTCCAAGACCAGTCGTTCATTGGCGATGACCTTCAGCGCTTGCTCTTCCCCGTGTATTCTGGAATAAGCTGGAAAGCCTCTAAATGCATCTTTCTAATACATCGGCAAATAATTCAGCATGTCTGGTTCTTATCGGGCACTGTCTTACCTGGTCGGACATGCCCCGCGTTGCGTGACGTTGCACCGCTGGCCGCTTCACGAGCCTCAAGAATCACCACCTCATCGCCGGGAACGCCGGCTTCCAGCAGCTCAAACGCAGTCAAGGCACCAGAAAGACCCGAACCAATGATCACATACTTGGCTGTGGATGGAACAGAGTCGTCCCGGTTCGCATGCAGGGAGGGGAATCCGCGCGTCGTGCGTTGCCAGTAGCTCAACCCGGGAGTTTTATTCGGCAGATCGCTGTATGCAGACATAATCAAAACTGTATAAATTCTGAGTCTAACCAGAGAATTGGATAGGATCTTCTGATCGTGCGATGAGGTTGAGATGAAAAGGATTCCAGCTGAAGCGGGAGGGGAATCCTGCCTGAGGCTGCAAGATAAGCGATTGTCTCGATTCTTCAGGCCTCAGGCCTCTCCTCCTGCAGGATCAAAAGAATACTATAAATCCATAATGATAAACAGAACCTTAGACCCTGGTATCCATGCCCTCCATGCGCAGATCGCTGGTATCCTCGGTGGCCTCGCTACTCTTGGGGGAGGTAAGCGCTGCCTCCCGCATCACTTTGGCTCGCAGGGAGACAATCTCGTCCTGCTGCCTCTCGCCTTGGCCCCAGAGTAGAACCTTCTTTGTATACTAGTACCAACATAAGCAAAATATTTTATAGTAAAGGGTACTTGTGTCTCCTTACTCGGCGGCCGCTCTGTAGACAGAAGAATGTGATTGTATGACTATCCGTAAGAAGCCCGTAGACCGTAGTATTCTCTCTGCGCTCTTTGCGACGGGCTATGAGAACCATTCCTAAATTTAGTAGATAGAGGTCAGTAATGATGGATCTTCTCAGTCACGAGATTGACTCACTCATATAGGCAAGGAGCTGAGCCTCCCCGGAAGCCTCCCCAGACCTCTTGGCCTCTGCGACCAGGAGGTTTGAGGATTGTTTCGGGTCTCTCTCCATACCACAGGGAATAATCCGTGTAGCCGTCACTTCCTCTTTCCCAGGCTGAAGAAGGCTTTCTTCTTCAGTTTTGTTCCAAAGTGGAGACTCATCGTCAATCTGTCCTCCACCCTTCAAACGTCCACATTATAATAGCAACAATCTCGAATGCACGCCTTCATTCTGTCAGGATAGTTCGAAACAGCCGTCGTAGCAGTTAAGGGTCTTCTATCCATTGTCAATGCCGTGTAATAATAGATTTGTATTCATTATACGTACTGAGAGCCTTGGGACATGGCAGACGTGCGCATCTTCGACGAGGGAAACATTCCGCTTTACCTCATCAAGCTTGAGGCCCCTCGCTGCTAATCTCAGGGAGCTTGCCCCTACTTCCTAGACCCGAAGATCTTGCAGACTTTCCTCTGGGACCGCAACTTCTCACTGTTGACTCCTACTCGCTTCAGGCCAACGATGGCGACCTTAATCATCTTAAGAAAAGAACAGATCAATCCCTGCTACTTTGTAACGTTTCTGGATTCAAAGATGTCCTGACGGGGGTGCAGTGATGGTAGGAGGGGCTTGAGAGTGTTTTCCAAACAGGCGGAAACTTTTACAGACAAAAAGAAGTTGGGATGGCTGGAGTGTCGCCCAGTTGGGCTTAGTCGCATCAGAGGACATTCACTCTTATAAGGATTCATCCTGGAAGAAGAGGAATCGACGAAAGAATATTTGACTTGAAGATGGTCAAGAGATGTAAATATCAAGATAAACAAGGCTCAATATAAAATGGATGATGAGCTAGAATAAGCCCTGGAAGTAAGCCCTAGGTGGTTTTCACATATAGCCAGAATCGTATAATAAGTAGGTAAGAAATACCTATGTAGGTATTAGTTAATAGGGTTATATTGTAACTAAAGCAGTCATATTCAATGCCATCAAGAACTAATGCTATTGTCTTGATATTTGAGTAGCCCAACAATATTCAGTAAGTATAGACTAGACTGACTGATTTATCCTATGATAAATAGTCTTATTTACCAAGGTAGTGAAAGCAAGATTTCAGACCTAATTTAGATATAGATAACATCATTTTGATGTTTC
The DNA here is from genome assembly GCF_001890105.1 of Penicilliopsis zonata CBS 506.65. Taxonomy (NCBI): domain Eukaryota; kingdom Fungi; phylum Ascomycota; class Eurotiomycetes; order Eurotiales; family Aspergillaceae; genus Penicilliopsis; species Penicilliopsis zonata. The sequence continues at coordinate 734,818 of NW_019208921.1, forward strand.
TCGGGAGTTTCGGGATCCCTTCTTTTTTCTCTCTTCCCTCAGCGATTCTCAGAAAGAAGCTGCGTTTATTCGGAATGGAGCGAGCTGGAGACGAATGCTGCTCTGGCAGCCGCCAACACCTCATATTGGGATCATCGAGCTGCAGAATGGAAGGAGCAGTCCCTGGCTCACCGTAGCAAGAGTAAAACAGACACAGACAGGGACATATGATAATAACTTTGTGCCTCGACTCGGCGTCTTGTATCGACAACTGGAGAGTCTCGAGTCTCGTCCTGGCAAGGATATAGGCCTGCTATGGAACTGGTCTCAAGTACAACGGGGTGAGCGTGAGCACCAAGGCGAATGCGAGTCGGCAGTTTCATCCTATCTCAACTACTGAGATCCAGTCTCTCTTGTCAGTCTCTGTTCGTCAGTATGTAATAAACCCAGTCGTTGCAGTCTTCCTCATTCTTGCTTCGATACATCATGGATACAATCCCTATGTGATAGCGTGCGATCATATCCGAAACTATCATCGTCTGCTCGTCTTTGATAACTAGGCACAAGAATCAGAAGTTTGAGTTATAGAGTAATTTATACTGGCTCCCACTCTCTTGCACTGAACAGTGTATCTGTAGCAAGAAAAAACTGGTGTTGATGTTGTCGAAAAGTGTCTGCCTGAGGCTGCAAGAGATAACAGCGTGTCTCGTGACTTCCTCCTCCTTATCTCCCTATTTCCCTCCTTATCTCTCTCTCTCTCTCCCTCTCTCTCTGTCTCTCTCTACCTCTTCCTCCCTCTCTTTCTCTCTCTACTCACGACAGTTTGACCATGGTGGATCTGTGTATCTGAGAAGGAATGCCGAGTCTTTCGACTTCCCCGTGTTGATTGTCTCATCGTCATGGCGTTCTGGAGTGGACGCCGAAACCAGGAGGGAGACGGTGAGGCAGCCCTAGTGCGACGGCTGGATCTGTTTCTGCTCACCTTTGGCTGTTTATCTCAAGGTAAGTGTCTAGGCAGCTTGAAAAATTCCGTTTAATCAGTATAGCCCCAGCTGACGTGCAGTGATCAAATACCTGGATCAACAGAACATCAACAATGCCTACGTCTCGGGAATGAAGGAAGACTTGGAGCTCTATGGCGACGAACTGAACTACTTCACAACGTACTTCAATATCGCGTACGGGCTCATGCTTATCCCATCCCAAGTCATCCTGACCTATGTCCGTCCCAGTGCGTGGTTGTCTGGACTGGAGATCGTCTGGGGTCTTCTGACTGGCCTGGTTGCGACGACCAGCAACGCGAGACAGGTTTACGTTCTGCGGTTCTTCCTGGGCTTGTGTGAGAGCAGTGCCTGGCCGGGTATGATGACGTTGTTCAGTGAGTCAACCGAATCCTTACTTCTTCTCCACACTGGTCGAAATGAGCTAAACACCGGATAAAGTGTACTGGTATACCCCCACCGAGCTCGCAAAACGAATGGGATTCTACCATTCCTGCCAGGCCGTCGGCCAGATGATCTCGGGCGCTCTGGGGGCCTCCATCGTTCGACTGGACGGCGTCGCGGGACTGGCGGGCTGGCGCTGGTTATTTGTGATCAACGCCCTGATCACCATCGTCTGGGGACTCGCGGGCTTCTTCATGATCCCTGATTTGCCCAACAGGCCGAACCGTCTGGCGTCCTGGTTCCGACGGAGCCACGCCGAGCTGGCGATGGATCGGCTCGCGCGACATGGTCGCTCGGAGCCGAAGCAGATGACGTTGACCGGTATCCGGCGAACGTTTTCTGGCTGGGTCGTCTATTTCATCGCGACGCTCTACATTGCGACCGTCCTGGGGACAACGGGGTACAGCTACTTCAACTTGTTCCTGCGATCGCTCCAGAAGGAAGATGGCAGCCCGCGGTGGAGCGTGTCGCAGGTGAACTCGATCCCGATCGCCGGATCGGCCATCAACGTCGTCTTCGTCTGGATCTGGGCCATCCTATCCGATGTCCTGCAGACCCGCTGGAGACTCATCGTTATCCAAGCGTGCATCGGAATCATCCCCTGTATCGTGATGAGTATATGGACGTCTCACCCGTTGTCCATGGCCATCTCGGGTGCATACGCCTCCTACTTCATCTCGTATACCTGTCTTGGCACCGCCCCGCTCATTCTATCATGGGTATCGGATCTCCTCCCCCAAGACCCCGAAGCCCGCTCGTTGATCGTCGGGGTGTCGGTTGCGGGGTATTACGCCGTCTCGGCCTGGTCGCAGGTCTTGCTCTGGCCGGCCTCGCAGGCGCCATACTACCGGTACGGCTGGGAGAGTGCATTTCTCTTGTTGCTGTTGACCATCGCCATGACGTACCTCCTCCATCGGATCGACGTGGGATACCTCCGGAAAAGGGGGGCCCAAGAAGCAGTCAGTCGTGGAGAGACGCCCCAGGCGACCGATCCGCTGCTAGGCGATCAGAGTAAATAGCAGAGGGTGCTTTCGAGCGTGGCGTATATATTTTCTTTCTATTTTGGACGAGTCAATTAATTCTAAATGACATGCATGAACCATTTAAACGGCCGGAACGCGCGATATAGTTAAGTGGAGCCCACGTTTTTGAGTATAACCATTCTTTCTGTTCGATCACTACTTCATATTTTCGATCCCTACCTTCGATCTCGATCAAGGTTCAGATCGATCAGAGAATCGATCAATCTCGATCAGGGTTCAGATCGATCACAAAATCGAAACACGCTGATTTGCTTGGATGGGCAAAGTGAAACTCTGTCTCGATCGATTGTCTCGATGTGTCTCGATCGTTGCGTCCTGATCGGTTGATCGAGAGACCCACGGTTCAGATCGATCACACAAGAGAGTCCGAATCGATCACGGCTTACTGGTGCGTCATATTCTGGGAATGTAGGCATACGGAGTACCTCTTATATTGGAGCACACTGATAAATTCCTTGTCTCGATCTAGTCTGGTGTAACAATTGGATTGTCCAAGAGACTACACGATTCACCAATGATATAATCTGACTGTCAACTCCCTACTATGGAATATAACAAATTAACTGTCAGGTATTTATTATTATTTCACTTTTCTCAAGTAATTACCTCTTAATTTCAAAGTATTCAAGTCCCTTTACTAAATAAATCCAAGCATTCCTGATCCTGGTTGAGCCACTTATCACCACTAAAACCCGTAGGACATTAATCATCAATTAATAATATTATATATAGATAGTAACTATTAGTTTAATATACCTTTATTATATATTATCTGTTAACTTCACCTTACCAGCATTGGGCTAATCACTTTACTATAGAAGTAAATATATATAATCACCTTAAGAGTGAAGCTGTGGTGCTGGAAAGACAGGTATAAAAAGATGATATACTATTAATAATAATAAGAGATGTAGACCTATACTATTACTCAAGAGACATTTAATTAGCAAAGAAAAGGAACACTATAGAATTACTATTTATTAGATGGATTTTATTATTGTTAGAAGCTGATCAGAATTTCTATAGAACAAATAAGGAAGAAGGAATAGAAAGATGTTAGAGAGAAGAAGAAAATAAAGAGAAAGATATATATATATACATATATATATAGATGGTAAACAAATGGGAGTATGCAAGGGGCAAGATGTTTAGAGTAATACAAAAGATCGAAGGAAAGAAAGAAAGAAAGAAAGAAAGAAAGAAGGAGTGATTAGAATGTAGCTGCGTCGCTGGTGAGAAGCAAAGGATAGCACTCGGTCACCTCGTCACCGGTGACGATCCACTGGACGTCAGCACTGGCAAGGGTTTCAAGGGTGGTGGAGTAGTCGCGAGTCAGGAAGACCTTGGCGCCCAACCAATCCGCAGCATTACACCAGGAAAGCACAAAGACCTGGCCCAGCGTGTCGAGGGCAGCGTAGGCTGTGCCTGCTGAGGTCGAGAAGGGCACGAGGGTGATGAGCTGCGCGGTGAGCGGGGTGTCGGCCAGGTCGGCGATACGGAGGCGCGATACGCCATACGCATCCATGGTGTCTGGGTAGTAATGGAAACTGCGGCTGCTCGTGTCCTGGAGAATGACCGAGCCCTTGCTGAAGAACAGGGTTTCCGGCTCCGTGCCCGGATACGGGCTGAGGTACAGATTGCCGTCGTCAGCAGCGGCCAGCTGAACGGTCCCGGAGAGGTCGGGCAGCTGTGTGTAGCCGTCGGTGTCGGTGGTGGCACCCGAAGTCGGCAGCATTGGATAGCTGCCCACGGTGGCCGAGGCCATCAGCACCGAGCTGGCGGGGAAGTCGTAATTGCAGGGCCCGATCAGTGACGCTACGGCGGTCGGGTCCGCCGTGGCCGCCACAGTGCCAGTTACAGCCTCGCTCACGTACGCAAGGCTGGGCGCTGCGTAGTCGGCCGTGACCGCGGGAGCTGCGCCAGCGCCGGTGAGAGTCGGGATGGCGGTGCTGTAGAAGTCGCCAATGGCCGGTGCGGCCGTCTCAACTCCGATGGCGGGAATGGCGGTTCCACTAGCGATGACGGGGATAGCATCGACGCTGCTATCACGCTTGATGTGGCTGCGCTCCACAGGGGTGTTACCCTCATAGACACGGCGGTTGACGTCCAGCTCGCCGACATGGCGACGGACCAATGTGCCGGACCGGCCATCTCCCTCCTCAGCCACATCATCACGCTTCTTGTTGCTGTAGTCGCTACCGTCAGGTTTGACATGCACGTCGTCGATACGGATATCCCACGACTGGGTGTACTGGGCGGTAAAGGTGATACCGACGTAGACGGACTCGCTGGCGTCGTTGTTGAAGGAGGGTATGGTAAAGTCGTATGGCCCGTAGGTGTTCATCTGCTGTGTGCCTGTCTCAGCAGCGATGTACAAGTTGGGGTACACGCTAACGTCGAGCTCGGCATTGGTGTCGCTCCAAACGGTGATGCTGGTCAGCTCGCAAACGCCAGTGCCGCAGTCAACCACCCGCGCCGTAAAGGTCACATCGTATTGGGCGTCACTGAAGGGAAAAAGAGAATGTCAGCCGGGCCATGTTGCTACGAGGGGGTTTGAGAAAAAATAATAATAATAATAAAACTTACGTGCAAGCGGTAACTTGCTGGAGGACTGTTCCAGTATAAGTTTGGGTATCATCCATGTCGGAGGCGTAGAAGCGCCTGTTCTGTCAGCAGGGAACCTATTTTATTTTCAAAAAATGGGAGGGGATCTTACATGGAGTACGGCGCCGAGCTGGTGTAATCATCCTCCTCGACGTACATGTAGGTGCCAGAGGACTGGGTGTTACGCCACGGCAGAACTTCCGAGTCGGTGATGGTGTCGAAACCGTTATTGGTGATCAGATCGTTGACGAGGGTACAGCCGGCGAGGGTCTCGTCGTCTGCAGTTGGCTCTTGAGACTCCGAGACCCAGGACTGACCGTTGTCGCCGATGCAACCAGACAGGAAGGCGGGTCCTTCCCAGGTGCCAATATCGTATTCGTGGTCCTCGTCAAGCAGCTCGAACATGAGCTCGTTAATAAAGTTGACATACCAGTAGATCCCGTCACAGCCGTCGGTATCGACGGTGACGCCCGAGGTGTCAACGTCGACAGTGTAGATGGCGACCAGCTCCAGGGCTGGGCGGTCAACAAGGGCAATCTCCTTCGTCCACTCGCCATCGAGGATGTCAATTTCGATACCGAAGCCGACGGGGATACCGACAGACGCCGTGGCGTTCAGCTGGCCCGAGGCGTTGAAGACGGGGGTGACCTGCGGGGCAAAACCATGGCCAGTAGTGTCAAGGATGTCATAGACGTCCAAATGGGCGCCCATGTTGGACCATTCGAGGATGGCACCCGCCAGAACCTGACCCAGGGCGTCGATCTCCACGGTGGCATCGACGTCGAGAGTGATGGCCGGGCCCACATCGATGATCTCCGGGATGTCGAAGCCGTCGATGGGGATGGTCAACAGGCGCACCGAGGCGATATCGTCCTCGTACTCGGCGTAAGCATTGAGACCGAGCTGGATGCTGGCCTTCAGGCTACCCGCAAGGTCGAGCGACATCTCGGTGAAGCCCACCAGCAGGGTGTAGGTGACGGAACCCGTGACGGTGAAGGAGCCGGTGACATAGCAGTCGACACAGTACAGCTGGACGCCAGGATTGGGCATCTGGGTGACGCCATCGATGTCAAAGACGATAAGCTCATCGGCACCTGTCAACTTGGCCAGAGTTTCGGCGTTGATGCCGTAGTTGACATCACTCTCGCCATCTTCGAATGACCAGATCTGGTAGGCGTCACCCCAAGGGGAGTCATCCAGCATGGCACTGGGGGCGGACATGTCCACCGGAATAGTGAAGGAGACCGAGGGACTCCAGCTGGGGAGAATGGCCTCGGCAGCCTCCTTGATCGCCTCGACAGCCTCCTCGGCGGCCTCGGAGAGCACCTCGACGACCTCAACCACGGTTTCGACGACATCCACGACGGCGTCCACCACAGGCTCGACAATGTTGTCATCAACCCAATCACAGACATCGCTAAACCAGCCACGTTTCCGCAGAGTGGTACCGGTGGCAGCCTCATAGGCCTCCACGGTCAGACCAGAGACCCCGGGCGCGAAGGCAGCGAGAGCGGCGTCCAGATTGGAGTCATCGCCGATGTAAGTCAAATAGTCGTCCATGGCCGCGTCAAATCCCGTGCCACAACCCAGCGACTTGATCAACTGAGGCAGATTGGAGGGGATTGTCGCGGGCAGCGCGCCACACGTCGTGGCACGCTTCACAGCGGCCGCAGAGGCGGACGCGGACGTGGACGCTGCTGAGGCCGTCGAGGAAGTGGTATTGGAACTGGAGGTGTAGTTCCCCCACGAGAGATTGTAGACATTGACCGCGTCACGAACCGACGACTGGCTACCGGTCGCAATGGCAGTGAGGTTTTTCGACGTGAAGCTGATCGAAGTCGCATTGAAATACCCGTACTGACCCTCGTGAAGCGGGTGGCACCCCGACTGCGAACTGACCAGAATCAGCTCGTCATCGCGCGTCCAGTTCGACTGCGCCCGATCAAACGCCTTCTGACCCGTGAAAGTCACCATCATGTGGTTTGTATAGCACGACACGTTTGCGATGGCCGCTGAATGGTCCAGAATCACCGTGTGGTGGTGGAACTCGGCCTCCAGGTGGGCGGCAAGCTGCGTTCCTTCGCCTACAAAACAACGTCAGCACTCCCCCCCTCCCCCCCTCTCTCTCTCTCTAACGTACTCAGCTTTCCATTCTTCACGTAGAACAGCGACGCCGACCCGTTCGACTCCAGCCGAGCCAGGTCCGTCGTGTCCATCTCAGGATGCACCGCGGCCTTCAGCCGTGACTTCGAGGCCAGCGCCAGGGCCGGCACGAGCCCTGCCACGATGCCCGCACCCAGACGCATCTTTCCTGATGAGCAGCGGGTGGTGGTAGCGAGGAGAGATGATTCTTGCTGCTGTTTTGTGCTGGTGAAAAGCCGGTCGGAAGAAAGAAAGCGCCTTCCGCGTGCCTTATATCCCCCGCTGCCCTCACGTGCTGGCTCCTGTTCGCTTTGGGCCTGGGCATTGCTGGAGAGGAGAATTTCCGACTCTCGCTCTGCAACACTCGAGGCTACGACAAGCGACAGGCGGTTCGGGGGTGAACACAAGGTTCGATAGCTTTTCCGGCGGATCTGTGGCGTCCGTATCGAATTTAAAAGGCCAAGAAAAGGGTCTCCGCTGGGTTTGCTTGCGGGTTTGGGGGCTGCTATTGTAGCCGAGGCGAGAGACTGGGCCTCTTCGCTTCAGGGACTGGGAAGAGGAGGCAGAGGGGCAACGCTATATAAGGCGACCAGTACGACGGTGGAGGGGCATTGCTGAGCTACGGGAGCATCCCTTTACCTGCTATATCACTTTGGCTATCAGGCTGCTAATTGATTTCTCCTTCTGTCAAGTCTTTTCGCCATGCGTTTCCTGACCCCCCTCGCCCTGGCCGGCACGGCGTACGCCGCGACGGCGACGACCGAGATTTTCTGCTCGACGGCGTATGCGTCGACCTCGGTGGCCAGCCCCAAGTCTACCGGCTGGGGGTTGACGACGGCGAGCGAGCTGATCCTGCATCTGACTGAGACGCCGACGGTGACGCTGACGCCGGCGCCGGTGACCAGCACGGTGACCACGACGTCGACCGAGGTGGATGTGGTTGATACGCAGACCACCGACGTGTACACAACCTCGCACACGGCGACGGTGACGGAGACGGCCACCGAGATTGATTCGTTCACGCAGACGGTGACGACGTCGACAACGGTGACCATCTCATCGACGACGACCATCGCCACGCCTGCGGGATTCACCGCGATTGCCAGCGAGCTGGGCTACCACGCGAAGCGGGAGCTGGCTGATCGCGCGGCCACGAGCACTGCCAATGCGCCTGCTGTCGGCACCGTGACGGCCAGCTCGACCCATTATCCCTCGGCCATTGTCTGCGAGACCCTTGTCACCGACTATGTCACTCTTAGCCTCACCACCACCCTGTCCAGCTCCGTCACTACCACCGTCGCCCCCATCACCGCCTGGACCACCGTCAGTGAGACCGCCACTGTCACCAGCACCTCCACCCTTGCGGATGCCACTGTAAGTCCCCTTTCCCCTTGTTAGGTTTCCCCCTTTCTTGAAACTAACAAGGCAGACTATCGTGACTGTCCCCGTCACCGTCTCCACGACGGTGACCTCGACGTCCAGCACAACCACCACCACGACCAGCACTGTGACCGTGGACGCCCCCTCGGCGACCTTCTACGCCCAGTGTGACACCGACAACCGCATTGACAGCTATCTGGGCCAGGAGATCGGTTACATCTCCTTCAACAGCGCCTTCACCATGCTGTCGGCCGTCACCACGGACACCACGGGCTACAGCTGCTGCGTGATCTGTGCCAACACGGACGACTGTACCGGCTGGGCTCAGAGCCCCGCGGGATACTGCTACTACCTGAAATCCGACGGCCGGTGCGATGGTACCAACTCCTTCGGCGATGTCTTCCACTACTACACCACCGGCGGGCCCACCTACACTATCGGCAACGGAGCCTGTGGTTTCCTGGACGCCAAGGCTGGGTATTAGCCAAGTGTGTAGGGGGGGAAGCTTTTTTCTTTGGTTGCCTTATTTTTTTTACTTTTTTTATTTTTCTCGAGGACCCTCTCCAGCTGTCATCATCCGGCGTCTCCGCCACGACAGCCGCTTGTTGTTTGTCCTCTCACTTCTCCGGTCCCTGCCAAGCATGCCTGCCCCCGGTGCCAAGGACTTGGTACCACGTTCTCAGCAACGGGCAAATACTGCCGAGCAGGGTGTCTGAGCGTGTCCGAGCGTGTCCGCAGGGACAGCTTTATTTAGTATCTTGTGGACTGTTAGAGTTTACTTTAATCATAGTTGCTGTATCCTGTGTGTCCGATTGGAGTAGCCCCTCGGAGATGCCCTTTTGAACCAGTTGTGATGAATTACTATTCATGTATAGTTGATTATACTTTTTGTGCCTTGGATGTTTACCTAGGTACCCTCTATAGTAGATAATAATCAGTATAGTACGGAGTATAGTCACCATGACTGTCAATTAGATACGTTGATAATCAACCCTATATTTTCTTCTTATATATATTCTATTGATATTCTTATCGAACCTTATTCATATTCTTAATAGATATACCTGATATTGTTCTCTCAATATTTATCTATTCCATAGCTGAACACTCTACCTATACTTACTACTGACTGTTGATTGAGCTCCACCGTTCAGGGTCTGCCCCACGCACTAATCCAAATAAGCTTGGTCAATAAGACTACTAAACAGTGGCTAAAAGGAACTAAATACTAACTAATTACTCGTAAAAGCCTGCCTAAAACCAGCCAATTCCAGCCAAAGGGATCAAGTTCTTCAGGGACTGGACCCTGGGCCCCACCGATTCTACCAGGCACAGGGAATTTGACGCGAGCGTTCTCTGGCCAGGATGCACTCTACCACGGCGTGGTCAGACACTCTAATACGAGAGTCCACTGCAGAGAGTGCGTAGCCCACTACAGAGCGAGTTCCTAGCCCACCGTAGAGAGAATGCCCAGACAATAATCTCCCCTCGCGAGAGATGAGTCCCCTCTTGGCTCTGGCGAGGCATCTTTCGCTCCTTGGCTCTGGTGAGAGCAGGTATCTTTGGCCGACGAGAGCTCTGTACACCTAACTGGCGGCCTCCCTCCGTGCTGGACTTGCTGAAAGTAGAGTCACTTGTCCCGACGACCAGCCCATGGCAGGCCCCCGACGAGACTATTGAACGTAGATATCCACTGCCTGCGGTGGTGGCTCGGGTCGGCCACCCCGGTCGTCGTTCCTCGGTTCGTACATGGTAGGAGAGGAGGACTCCTAAATACCAAGGAGAGCTTGGTTAGCCAAGACTCTTCTCCCTGGGAGTCCACGGGCAATACTTACCTATATAAGTGCCCCCGAGGCAGCAAAGGCTGTTGGCGAGACAGTGGGCCATCAACTTCCTGTCTGTCTGAGCCGGTTGTGCTCGATCCATTCGTTCTTCCCAGGGCTCGCTCTCTGCCCGGACACTCCCTTCACACTCTTTTGTTTCCTTCTTTTCTTCTCTGATCTTCTCTTCTCTTCTCTTGATCTCTCGATCATGTTCCCTCGTTCTTGGGTCGCCTTCCTCGCGGTGGCGGGCCCTGTGCTCGTCAGCAGCGTAACTCTCCCCACCACGACTGAAGATGCGGACGGCAATATCATCATGTGAGTCATCATGTGATACCCCAGCCCTCGATTTCTAGCCCTACATCCCTATTGGGAAGTCACCACCCCCCAGCTCACGTGCTGAACTGATCTCCTCCTCCTCCTCCTCTTTTTCTCCTCCAGGAACATCCCCGGCTCTTTTATGCAGGCCAGTTCGTTGTCTCAGAGCATCAGCCCCGTCACCGCCGGCGTCCCCTACATCTACACGGTCGAGTGGAACGTGGCCACCACCGGCAGCTCGCTCGTGAGCTGCACGCTGGAAGTCGACGACCAGGACTCAAACAGTGTCCTGATTACCGGCTCGCTCGACTCGACCTCCAACGGTGCCTGGACCGTTCTCACCGGCCAGCTCACCCCGTCTACCACGTCTGTCGACTTTGCCTACTTCCTCACCTGTTCCAGCGATGATATCAGCGACGCCACGGCCCAGATCATGGGTGCCAAACTCACCCCAGTCGTCGCCGCGAGCAGCAGCAGTGCCCTGATCGCCTCCAGCACCCCTGTCGGTGGTGCTTCTTCCTCGGGCGCTGCCTCTTCCGTGGCCTCGTCGTCCGTCGCTGCTCCTGCTGGAGGTGCCTCTTCCTCTGCCGTCGAGGCCTCCCCCTCTTCTTCGGCTGCTGCTTCTTCCACCTATACCAGACGTCCCATTGGCTCACCTGCCAGTCTGGCTCCCTCCCGTACACCCCTTCCCTCCTCCGCTGCCTCATCTTCTGCTGCCTTCTCTTCCTCGGTTGCCTCTGTCTCCTCTCGGCCGGCTGCTTCCTCCTCGAGCATCCCCAACGGTGGTGTCTCGTCGGCTTCCGTCGTCGCCAGCTCCCAGCCCGTGAAAGCGTCCTCCAGCGTCCCCCCCGTCAGCAGCAGTGGTGCTTCGTCTTCCACCCCGGCGAACCCTCAGACAATTTCTTCTTCCTCCTCTGCCGCTCAGGCGTCTAGCTCTGGCGGCGCTGCTTCTCGTCCTTCGACTTCTGCTGCTGCTTCTAGCGGTCCTCCTGGTGCTCAGTCGTCTGGAAATGCCCAGACTGCTGCTTCTTCTGGTGCCCCTGGTGCTCAGTCGACTGGAAACGCTCAAACTGCTGCTTCGTCTGCCCAGACCTCTTCTACCGGCGGAGCTGGCGGTTCTGGTTCTCAGCCAACCGGTAACACCAACACTGCTACTTCTGCTCAGACCTCTGCTACCGGCAGTGCTGCTGGTGCTGGCGGTCCTACTGTTACCCGCCATACTGGCATCCCTCACAACACCATCCCTGCATCTGCCCAGCGTTCTCCTACCGGCAAAGGCGGTCCCCACGGTGGTGCCTCGTCTACCTTCCCCAAAGGTGGAGGTGCTGGTGCCGGCGGCCATACCAATACCCGTGCTGGTGCCAGTGCCGGTGCAGGTGGCCATACTGGTACTCGTACTGGTGCCGGTGCCGGTGGTGCCGGTGGTGCCACTACCACTGTCTCTCAGCAACAGCAGATGACTACTTCCACCATCCTGAGCACCCGTACCGCCACCATCACCGCCTGCCCCGAGACCGTCACCGACTGTCCCGCCTCGGCCAAGAGCACCTACCTGACCACCGAGACCCTGGTTGTATCCACCACCGTCTGCCCCGTCACTGCCGCCGAGTCCGCATCTGCCGTTCCGACCACCATGGTCACCGCTGCCCCGGGTCCGGAGAGCACCACTTCTACCATCCTTACCACCCGCACCTCGACTATCACCGCTTGCCCCGCTTGGGTCACGGATTGCCCGGCTAGTGCCAAGACCACCTACCTTACTACTGAGACGCTCGTGGTCTCCACCACTGTCTGCCCGGTCACTGCTACTGAGACTGCATCGGCCACCGGTTCTTCTGGCTCCTCTGGTTCCTCTGGTTCCTCTGGTTCCGGCTCGGATTCTAGCTCTGGTTCCGGTTCTTCTGGCTCTGGCTCTGGCTCTGGCTCTGGCTCTGGCTCTAGCTCTAGCTCGGGCTCCAGCTCCAGCTCCAGTTCCTCTGGCTCCTCTGGCTCCAGCTCCGGCTCCAGCTCCGGCTCCAGCTCTGGCTCCAGCTCCGGCTCCAGCTCTGGCTCCAGCTCCGGCTCCAGCTCCGGCTTCAGCTCCGGCTTCAGCTCCGGTTCTAGCTCTGGTTCCAACTCCAGCTCCAGCTCCAGCTCCAGCTCCAGCTCTGGCTCTGTTTCTGGCTCCGAGTCTAGCTCTGGCTCTGGTTCTAGCTCTGGTTCCAACCCTAGCTCTAGCTCCGGTTCCAGCTCCGGCTCTGTGTCTGGCTCTAGCTCTTCCAACTCTGGCTCATCTGGCTCTGGCTCATCTGGCTCTAGCTCATCTGGCTCTGGCTCTTCTGACTCCTCTGGCGTCTCTGCAGAGAGCGGTGCTGGCGCTGCCCAGGCCTCCACCTTTACCACCAGGGTCGGCGGCTACACGCCCACTGGCTCGGCAAGTGGCGTGTTCGCTTCGAGCAGTGCCAAGGCCAGCAGCAGCGCGTACACCAATGCCACGAGCTCTTCTCCCGCCTCACCGGTGTACACCGGCGCTGCCGCCCGGTTACAGGCTGTGGCCGGCGTGTTTGCCTCGGTGGCTGCTATTGTCTCCGCCATGATCTACCTGATCTAAGAGAGTGCTTACCCGGGATCCCAGAAGTTGTCTATGAGAATGCATTTTTCTTTTTCCACCAATATCTACCTTTAATCGTTCCTTTTCAAGATGGGCCTCATGGCAAGGACTTTCTGTAGATGAATTTCTAGCCTTGTATATAGTATTGCACTAATACAAACCTTCAACATTCCTGTATACTCCACATACTTGTGGGCTAGTAGATAATATAGATATTGTGATACACCATTCCTCCCAGCCAGAAATTGAGCCTTCAAGAATAATCCCATGTCCATTATAATTCTTCTGACCAGTAGTAGAACTATTGATGTTGCTATACTCGGCAATCGGACCATTCGACATCCGAGTCTTTTCCCTTCTTTCTCTCTCTCCTCTTCTCTCTCGTCCCTCCTTCTCTTCTCACTCTCTTCGCTGCTTCGATCCTTCTGACATGCTTCCTTCGGGATGGTTATAGTGTATTTTGAGCTTGACGATACATTTTCTAGATAAACCAGAGCCGATTTCCACCAAGCAGAAGACCGAGGCACCGCTCCAGCGACTGTCGGCCAGCGTCAAATGTAGCCCAAAGAACGATGAAACGGCCATCAAATGACCATATATTAAGGGCCAGGAGTCCAGGAAGGCTTGTTGACATGTCTTCAGTCAGAAATTAGCCGGTGACGAGGAGTTGTTTCAGCTTCTGGTGGTCCACTGCGATCTCAGGCATACGGAGTACTTTTACGAAAATCACTACAAAATGGCAGACAAAGAGAAGAAGAAAGGATGTTAAGTACATTTCTGATTATTCTTTCATCATGCGTTTATTATTATGCTGTACAATAGTTGTGTAGTTGCTAATAATTGGTAGGATTGTGGATAATTGCTGCTATTCATTACTACTACATGGATGGACCTGTATTCTCTAGACCCTGAGGGTCTGAGTTTAATTGATCCATGTCATTGTCTGTCTCTAATAGAAAAGGCAGGAATCAAGTCTCTGCAGGGCCTTATATGTGATTCTATTATTCTCCACTGCCATCGCATTCTGAAACACGCCGACGTCTCTAAACGCCGAGCAATTAAGGCCAAACCGCCTGGCCAACCACGCGTGGAGGCGGCGTCTCATCTAGATTTCTGATGAAACTACACAAGTTGGAGACGATGAAGGCAGGCAAGACATAAAAGGAAGATGGAGTGAGTCTGCTGAGACCGCTGTTTGCACCAAAAATTGTTGTTCTGTCTTCTTTCTTTTCACTCATTCTTCCATTCCTTTCTGTCGCTCATTGACTGAGTGCATTCCCTTCTTTCGCGACTGGTCGCATCTTTTCTATACTCTTTCACTCTTGAATCAGCATTCAATCAGTCTTCAATTCATCCGATTCATCTGAATTCAAGATGCAGCTTACTACCACCACTACCACCGCGCTGTGGACCGCTCTTCTGTCCGCCGCGTCCGTGGCCGCCCACGGCCATGTCACCAACATCGTCATCAACGGCGTCTACTACGAGGGCTTCGACATCGACGTGTTCCCCTACGAGGACGATCCGCCGGTCGTGGTCGGCTGGACGACGCCCAACACGGGCAACGGCTACATCCCGCCCAGCGAGTACGCTGAGCCCAACATCATCTGCCACGAGAACGCGACCAATGCCAAGGGCTACGCGGTGGTGGGCGCCGGCGACAAGATCAACATCCAGTGGACCGCGTGGCCGGACAGCCACCACGGCCCCGTGCTAGACTACCTGGCCAACTGCGGCGACGACTGCAGCACGGTCGACAAGACGACGCTCGAGTTCTTCCGCATCGACGGGGTGGGCCTGGTGAACGACACCGACGTTCCCGGCTACTGGGGCGACGACGAGCTCATTGACAACGACTCCAGCTGGCTGGTCGAGATCCCCCCGGAGCTGGCGGCGGGCAACTACGTCCTGCGCCACGAGATCATCGCCCTCCACAGCGCCGAGGAGCTGGACGGCGCCCAGAACTACCCGCAGTGCTTCAACCTCAAGGTCACCGGCACGGGAACCCTGAGCCCGACCGGCACTCTGGGAACAGAGCTGTACCAGTCCACCGATCCGGGCCTGTACATCGACATCTACAGCACGTTGACCACCTACGAGATGCCTGGTCCGACTCTCATTAGCGGCGCCGTCTCCGTCTCCCAGAGCAGCTCTTCCATCACCTCCTACGGCAATGCCACCACCGCCGACGATAGCTCCGCTACTGCTGCCGCCGCTGCTACCACTGCTGCTGCCGCTGTCTCGACCACTGCTGCTGCTGTCGCCGCTGCTGATACCGCTGCCGCTGATACCTCTGCTGCTGCAGCTGCCTCGGTCGTGTCTATCACTGCTGCGCCCACCACCTTTGTGACTGCCACTGTTGCCAGCACCAGCGCTGCCGCCCCGGCTTCTTCTTCTGCTGCTGGTGACGATGGCGACGACGGTGATGACGGTGATGATAGTGACTGCGATGACGGTGACGACGACGACGACGATGACGACGATGACGATGATGATGATGATGATTCTGGCGACTCCAGCGCCGACTCGTACGTTGCGTCGTCGACTGCCGCCGCCGCCGTGGCCGCAACGACCCCTGCGCCGACCACCGCGGCGGTGGCGGGCTCTAGCTCCAGCTCCGACACGCAGTCAATGTACGGCCAGTGCGGCGGCGTCAACTGGAGCGGTGCTACGGCGTGTGCCAGCGGAGCGTCATGCTACTCGTACAACGCGTACTACTACCAGTGCATTGCTACGTCGTGATACATAGCTCCAGTATAGTAGTGTCAGTATAGTTAGTCTGAATGTATTGTACTATACTTATACTCCTATATACTTGTCTATATCTACAGTCTGATCTCGTATCTGTCCAAAGGCCTGCCCAGCAGATCTGCCTTGATCTGCAAAGCGATGAAGCGGGAAAAGTAACGAGCCGAGCCCAGATCGTAACCGGAATACCACAATTTAGGATCTAAACAATTAGCATCTCGTAGACAAAACAAAGATGGAAGGGAAGAACGTACGGCCTGTGAATTTCCAGGCGCCGCGGAGCTCGCCCTCGTCATCGACGCCCAAGAAATCACTCAGCTGGGCGTGGATGTCCTGCCCGACGAACGTGCCCACGGCTGTACGCAGATTTCCGTGGAATCCGGTCGCGAAGACGACCAGATCAGCAGGGAGGATGGACCCGTCTTGTAGAAGGAGGCCGTCGGGCGTGAACGCTGTGGGGAGGCACGGCTGCATGGTGATGCGGCCTTGGATGATCAGCTCCGACGAGCCGACGTCCATGTAATGCCCGCCAAACCGTTCGTAGAGGGCGTAGATGAGATCGCCGTAGCGCTGGAGCTTGAACCCTCTTGCTTCGAGGGCGTCGAACCTCTCCCGCTGCGTGTCCGTGAGGATGTTCAGAAAGTAGAGTAGCAGTTGGCGGGTGACTCCTAGCGGGAGGCTGAAGAAGAGTCGGTCGGCCAGCTCGGTGGGCATGTGGGCGTTATAAAGGGCTTGATAGTGAGCATATGATAATTATCCTGCCTTCTTGTGTATACGTACGTTCGTTGAGTCTGGCGTAGTTCTCTTGTGGAAGAACCCCTAAACCATTAGTTAGCTGGTGGAAAATACCCACATACGACTGCTTGATCTTACAAGTCTGGCTGCGCTGGACCATGGTCACGGATTCCAAGCCGGCGTTTACCATGTCGACGGCGACATCGTGGCCTGTGTTGGCCGTGCCGATGACAACTCCCTTCTTGCCCTTCCACGCGGCGGGGGACTTGTATTCTGCGGAATGGAGGATGGTTCCATTGAAGAGGTGCTTGGCATCTGAGAACCGAATATTTCCATAAATACAAAGAGGAGAGACCTACCTTGTCTGCATAGTCAGGCATATAAGGGATCTGGCATGTCCCAATGGCGAAAACAACATGCTTGGCTGTGAGGGACCGAGGCTCGCCGTGGCGTTCGATGTTAAGCGTCCAGAGGTTGTCGTTCCACGTACACGACTTGAGCGGCGAGCGTGTCCAGACGTTCTGGACCGTTAGACAGACGTAGACAGTCGAGAGTCGAGACTCACGATGTTGAACTTGTCCGTCCACGCCTTGAACCCGCGCGCGAGATCGTCTTTGGTCAGCCACTGGGGATAGCTGGCGTCGAATGTTTTTTCAAAGGGGAGATGGGCTTCAATTAGTGTTTTTCTGGACGTTTGCTAGCTGAGAGACGTACAATAATCCCTCAGTGTATGAACTGTATCGTTAGTACGTCCTTACAACAGGGGTCTAGCTAATACTCACGTTTCGTCGAGTCGTAGCGAGTCTTCCACGAATCTCCCACCTCGAGATATTTATCGATCACCACGTACGAAATCCCCAGCGCATGTAATCGCCCTCCGACCGCCAGGCCCGACTGGCCACCCCCAACAACCACGACGTCAAAGGTATCCGGAGAAGAAGATATCGGCGCAGGAACCCCCGCGGCCAAGACGTCGACATTCCCACTCCCCGCGCCCGTCAGGTTCTCGAGGATCGTCGTGAGCACCCAGATCTTGAGCGAGCCGTCCGCAGCAGGCACCAGCGACAATCCCCCCGAACAGAGAGCCCCGTGTGTGGTGAATTGAAAGCGGGCGTCGATCCACGCGTACTCGTCGTGTCGGGCGACGTGCAGCGAGGGCGGGATCAAGACAAAGTCGCGCGGGGAGTGGGCAGACGAGGTCGCGTTCCAGGCCGTGAGGATCTTCTCGACGCCCGCGATTGTGCGAAACGTACCGGTCAGGGCGAACGAGTCGCGCCAGATGGCATCGGGGGTGAATTGGGCGGCTGTCAGGGCGGGGAAGTTGGTGAGGACAGCAGAGACGGAGGCAGCGAGGTCGAGATTGTCGGGGATGACGGCGCGGGGGAGAGTCCCCGGGAGGCTGTCGAGACTGTTCATTGAGACAGATGAAGAGGAAGAAGAAGAAGAGAAGAAGAAAGAAAGAAAGAAAGAAAGAAAGGAAGGAAGGAGAAGAGAAGAGTGAAGGATCGGAGAGGGGCAGATAGGAGGGGTTAGAATAGTGAGACTAATCAAATAAGCTAAGAGAACAATTGATGATGACAATAAATATGTCAATTATTCAAGGAGATCTCTAGAGTAGTATCGCTAGAGTATGATATTGGATATAATGCTTGTATAATGCTTGTATAATGCTACCAAATAGTAGCTGTGGTATAGAATATAACAAGAAGAATGTACAAGATGGCAGATAACAGAGCCGGATATACGGATTTATCTAGACTGGACTATTATTTATCGATATCTTCCTACTCATGCATCAGGCTTACTCACTTTATGGAGTACAACCAATAAGAATACTAGAAAGGCTGTTGAGATCATAGGGAATGATAGCAATCGACAATAAGAAGGGCATGATTTGATGACACCTAGAGCCATATGATGAGATTAGCCTTGTTAATTCCATGCTACTTCATCTGTTGGATTGTAGAACCCAAAAACAATATCGCTGCCTTGATGCCTTATTCTGATAGAGGGCCAGAGATATGTGCCTCAGGCTACAACAACCCCGGTCTAGTCCTAAAGCAGAAGCACATCCAGGGTTCAGCAGCAAAACAACAACTTCATCATCATCTCATCTCCTACTCTCCTTCTTCTTCTTCTCATTCCATCTCATTCCATCACCTCCTCTTGATATCTGTTGATATACCATCCTGCCCCGTTTTCACTCTCCATTTCTCCTCCCATGATTACTACTCGGGGAGGGAAAACGCGGCGACAAGCGGAACTGCGCGCCAAATATGAGGCTGCGGTAGAATCTCTGATGGACGAAATCTCTGCCGGGGACAAAGAGACCTTCTCCTCACTAGAGCTCCAGAATATGGGCGTGGACCTGATTCCGTTCGACTTGGAGGACAATGAGTTCTTAGAATCGTACGCTTGTCTGTTCCAACCTCGTTCCACAGAGTTTATTGCCGATTACCACGTCGAGATGTCGCAAGTGTCAGGTCAAGGGGCTCTCAGCGCCTTAGAGTTCCCTGACTTTTCACCAGATGGAGACAAACTGCTCTCGACTCCCCTGAAAGCTGCCGACCAGATCTTCATGTAGATCGACACCTTGTATGACTACCTGGAAAGAAAAAAGCCCCAGGACTGGTTGTGGAATATCCCTGGCTGGGACGGTATTGAGTGCGTCTTCCTGTCTACATTGATTAGATCTAAACCACTCACACCATCCTCTTCATCTAGGGGAGACGATCCCTTTTACGAAATGGACGGATGGTACCCCAGACCGTTCAACAAGACTTCGATGCCAGACTGGGAATACTTGAAACTTGTGCAGTACTATTCCAAGGATCTTGAAATAGTCAAAACCATACCACACGTTCAGCTCTTCATGGCCAATGAATTTGTTGTCCAAGACAACAACATCGAGTCTGCGCTTCTGCCGGGCGAGATTGGGCCTGTGGCCCAGGCAATCCAAGCCCGTCTACGTCAGACTGAATTCCAAAAAACATCTCTCTTCCCTGTAACTCCTCTCACTCTTTCTTTCTATTCTTTCTCTCGTTCTTATTTCCTCAAAATACCAGCTAATCCTGTGAACAGGTCCAGGTGTTCTCCTTTTTTGGCCCCCGCCATGGCCGTATCATCCAGGCTCATTTCAATCCCTCTGGCCGGCTGGTTATGCGCGTCTCGCAGACCTATAGCTTTGAACGCAAGGACGAAGACCTCGCCAGGCGCTTTCTGTGCTTCCGGATGTGTCAGCCGGGTGCTGGGGAAAAATACGAATTCCACACGGACCAGGGCTCGCCGGGTATACCACAAAGTCTTTCTAGTCCCATGCAAGAGAATATGAATTCCCATCTGCCAGTTTCACTCCCAGCCCGGGCAGCGAGAATGGTAATCTAAAGAAAGTCTGTAGCGCTGAAGTCCTCTCCCTTTACTTCATAATCTATAAATCATGAACATTCATTCCCATTGACTGATATTTCTCTTCTTTTGAAGAACAAAGTCGTATGATACGATATTCACACACGACCCGGTATCTGGACAGCCGTCGACCGGAACTTCATTCAACTCAAAAAGCAAGTGTTTATATTACAAGACAGGTAATAAATAAAGCACCACTAGATAAATATCACTAGGGAGCCATACAGTAAGACAAATACACAATTACTAACTATCCTTCTTCAATTGTTGATTATTATTGATGTTAAACGTTATGCCGTCTTTCTCGGGCCCGAGCTTCCCGATCTGGCTTGTCGCGGCCGAACCTTTTCATTTAAATCGTCTCCTTCTCCTGTCCTGCCAACCAACAATGTATATTCACGGAATAATTGCTTGTTCAACTGCAAATGGAGGAAAAGAGCATCGATTCCTCCATCTGGAGACGCCTGCGGAGAGGACGCAAACCTCCCATCCCAGAGACTCGACAGCCAAATCCAGAACATGGCGCCGGCTTCTTCAGTCTGCTTACGTTCTCGTGGATGTCTCCCATCATAGCGGTATTCAGTGACCTCTATTCAATGAGCTTTTGCTGCTTCTAACCTCTTTAGACCGGGTATCGCCGCTCTCTTGAAGTGAACGATATCTGGCTTGTCCATCCGGACCGTCGTGCACAGGAGATGGCAGCAAGACTCCAGGCCAGCTTCCACGCCTACCACGGAAAAGGAGCCTCGCGGCCTCTGGCAAGAGCCATCTTCCAAACTTTTAAAAAGGACATCATTGTCGGCGCTCTCGCGTCGTTTGTCTCCAGCATGCTCCAGGTGCTTATCCCCTTTGTGGTTCGGTTTGTCGTTGCCTACGCCGTGGAGGTTTACGACGCCCGGTTGTCGGACACAGACACCCCCAGACCAGCTATCGGCAGGGGAATCGGTCTCGTCGTGGGTATCGCCATCATGCAAGTGTTCGCCAGTATGGGGTATAATCATTTCTTCTACCGCGGGATGCTCGTCGGGGGTCAGATCCGCGCGTCCTTGATTGCCATGATCTTCAACAAGGCCATGACGATCTCAGGGCGAGCAAGGGCGGGAGAAACCACTGAAGAGACAAAAGATACAGACAAAGGAACAACTACAGCCTGGGGCAACGGCCGCATCATCAATCTGATGTCCGTCGACACCTCGCGCATCGACACTGCCGCAGGTTGGTTCCATATGATCTGGTCAGCACCCCTGGGGCTGATCGTTACCATCATCCTGCTGTTGATCAATCTGTCTTATCCAGCCCTGGTTGGACTGGCTCTCTTCTTCAGCGCAGTCCCAGTCATGGTGTTCATTGTGCGCAACATCCTCCGGCGGCGTGCGAAGATCAACGCCCAGACTGACGAGCGCACAACCCTCACGCAGGAGGTGCTCCAGGCCATTCGCTTCCTCAAATATTACGCCTGGGAAGGTGACTTCCTGGCCCGGCTGGCGGCAGTGCGTCGGAAGGAGGTGCGCGGCATCCGGTTCCTGCTAGGGCACAGAAACATCGCAATCGCCATGGGCAGCGCCGTCCCTGTGTTTGCGTCGATGCTGACTTTCATCACCTCCACGCTGACGAACCATGCCCTCGCGCCCGCGACGACCTTCTCTTCCCTCGCTCTCTTCAACCAGCTGCGGATTCCCCTCATCATGTTTCCGATGGTTATCGGGCTCGTCGCGGACGCAACCAAGTCTCTGAAACGACTGGAAGAGTTCTTTATGGCAGAAGACGCGATGGATGTCGCTGATGAATGCAAAGATGGCCTTGTTATCAATCTGCAAGATGCCTCGTTTACATGGGAGCGAGCGGCGTCATCAGAGGAGAGAAAGCAGGACCAGCAACCGTTCACGCTCGACAACATCACCCTCCAACTATCTCCATCCGAGCTGATCGCCGTCGTGGGCAGCGTCGGCTCTGGCAAGTCGTCTCTCCTCTCCGCTATGTCAGGCGAAATGCGCCGCACATCCGGTCAGCTACAGACTCGCGGCCGGCGTGCCATGAGTGCCCAGGTGGCCTGGATCCAGAACGCCACTGTGCGGGATAATATCACTTTCGGCAGGGAGTTCGTTCAGGAGGAATACGACCGCGTGGTGGACGCGTGCGCCCTGAGCCACGATCTCCAGATCCTGACGCATGGCAGCGACACCGAGATCGGCGAGCGCGGCATCAACCTGTCTGGAGGCCAGAAACAACGCGTCAGTCTCGCGCGGGCAGTCTATTCCGATGCTGATATCGTTCTTCTCGACGACCCCCTGGGGGCAGTCGATCCCCATGTCGGCGCGCATATCATGGACCACGCCATCTGCGGTCTGATGAAGGATAAATGTCGGATCCTGGTCACACATCAGCTGCATGTTCTCCCTCGCTGTGACAGAATTGTCGTCATGGACCGGGGGAGGATCGTCGCGTGCGACACCTTTGAAAATCTGATGGCCAGCAATAAGATAATGCAGACGTTTGTGACGGAGCAGGCGCAGGAGCTGAATTCCGAAGCTCTTACACACCCTCAAGCCAAGGGAAAGGAACAGGAGGTGGTCAAAGACAAGCAGCAACAGATGCAACAGGAAGGCCAGGAGAGAAAAGGCATCTCCAGCGCAGTGTATATCGACTATTTCAAGTCCACCGGTTCCCTCTTGCTACCGCCGCTGGTCCTTCTGGTCCTCTGCACCGCCCAGGCTTGCAATATCATGACAAACCTGTGGCTAGCCTGGTGGTCTGAGAATCATTACGGGTTTCCACTGGGAGTTAACGTAGGCGAAGCGTTTCCTTTCTCTAAGAAGACACTGTGCTAACTATGTAGATCGGAGTATACGCCGTCCTGGGTATATCGCAAGGAATCCTCCTCCTTCTCGCCGGGCTGGGGTTCACAATCTTCGGAACAGAAGCAAGCAAGCGGATGATGCATCGCGCAATGCAATCCATCCTGTGTGCGCCCATGTCCTTCTTCGACACGACGCCCCTAGGGCGAATCATGAACCGGCTATCCAAGGACATCGACGTGATGGACAACAATCTGACCGAGTCGTTGCGCGCAGCGTGCACGACGGTGTCGATGTTGATCTCAATCATTATCCTGACGATAGCATATTACTATTACTTTGCCGTCGCGCTGGTGCCGCTGTGCGTCTTCTATCTCGTCTGTGCGGCATACTACCGCTCCTCGGCGCTGGCGATCAAGCGCCACGAAGCCGTGTTCCGCAGCAATGTCTTTGCCAAGTTCAACGAGGCTGTCCTGGGGACGACCACGATCCGCGCGTACGGTATGCAGGCCAGATTCTCGGGCACCCTCACCGATGCAATCGATACAATGGACTCGGCGTATTATCTCACGTTTGGTAACCAGCGCTGGCTGGGCGTTCGGATCGACGGCATCGGCGTTGTCTTCTTAATTGTCACCGGCATGCTTGTCGTGACTGACCGGTTCACCGTTTCGCCCAGTATCAGCGGGTTAGTTCTTTCGTATCTGGTCTCTGTCACTCAGGCGTTGCTGCTCGCTGTGAGACAGGTTGCCGATGCACAGAACAACATGAATGCCGTTGAACGTGTGCATGAATATACCGGTCTTACAGGGGAGGGATCGGACAAGGGGAAGGGCGGCAACCTGCCCGGAAGCTGGCCGGTTCAAGGTCAGATCAGCTTCAACAACGTGCAAATGCGGTACAGAGATGGTCTTCCCCTCGTTTTGGACGGGCTGGACCTCCAGATTCATGCGGGAGAGAGACTGGGTATCGTCGGACGCACGGGAGCAGGTAAGTCGAGCATCATGGTGGCTCTGTTCCGACTCGTCGAGCTGGCCGGGGGATCCGTGTGTATCGACGACGTGGACATCAGTACGATCTCACTGAAAGATCTCCGATCTCGATTGGCGATCATCCCGCAGGATCCAACCTTGTTCCGTGGCACGGTGAGGAGCAACCTCGACCCATTCGGCCAGCACAGCGATGGCGACCTCTGGTATGCCCTCCGGCAGGCAAATCTAGTAGATGAAGACGAACACAAAGATGGCCGCGTGACACTCGACAC
Source organism: Penicilliopsis zonata CBS 506.65 (assembly GCF_001890105.1). NCBI lineage: Eukaryota > Fungi > Ascomycota > Eurotiomycetes > Eurotiales > Aspergillaceae > Penicilliopsis > Penicilliopsis zonata. The sequence continues at coordinate 759,086 of NW_019208921.1, forward strand.
CGTCGTTGAAAGCGAGGGAACAAACTTTTCCCTCGGCCAGAGGCAGTTGATGGGCCTGGCACGAGCGTTGGTGCGCGACTCGAGAATCATCGTGTGCGATGAAGCGACAAGCTCCATCGATCTGGAGAGCGATAGTAAGGTCCAGCAAACCATGGCGGACGCGTTCCGAGATCGGACAGTCTTGGTCATTGCGCATCGCCTGCGAACGATCATCAACTACGACCGTGTCGTGGTGATTGAGGACGGCGGGGTTCTTGAGATTGGAAAGCCGCTGGAATTATATGATCGAGGTGGAAAGTTCAGGGCCATGTGCGATAGGAGCGCCATCACCAGGGAGGACTTCGAGAGTGTATAGTAATGTTTAATTTATAGCTGAAGATCGTTCCAGCAAACCCAATCGAGAGGATCATCCCAGAAGCCTGGATCCAGGTCTGGTACTGGTATCATTGCTGAAACGAGTCTTTCACTTTTCCTTTTTATTTCTTGAATGAAGTCTGGGACATTGTCGCCGACACCGGCACAGCGTTGTCTGCATTCCCAAGCCTGCACAGCCAAACCGGCCAGAGTAGAATTGAAAAGCGTGTCCTGGAGCAATAGGGCCGAGTGGTCGCGATAGATCATCTGGATGATCTCCCAGGCCGTGCCTGCCATCTCTCCCGTCACTCGGACTCGCAGTTCGCTTATCACATACACCAAGGCCTTGAACGTCGACCGGGTGAATAGAGGTTCCAGCAGCTGTTTCGCGTAGTGTGTGGTATGCACGGCCGTGCTAAGTTGCAGGATACGCAAAGCGCTTTCAAAAACCTCTTCTTGTTCAACTTCAGACATGTACTTGCCATTCTCCGGTTGCGAGCGAGGATGAAAACACAGGAATCGAATACGGTGGAAGATCAACCTGGCGGCAGTGATGCAGAGATGATGGAACGGGATATTAGCGTCACACGAGAGGAGATACTTATCCTCAATGATACGCTGGATTTCATTCACAGCCTTTCTCTTTTGTGCCATTCCGTCGGGGGTCGTCAAGAAAACCAGGTCGATAGCGTTGATGGGAACTTCGACGTGAAGGTACTGAACTATTTCGGACCTGACCAAACAGAATAGCATATCGGTCGGTCGGTCTCTCACTCCATCAAAGCTCGGTTTCCCCATGTTTGGATGCAGTTCAGCGTCGTTCAGGTTCGTGGGAAGAGGCAAGTTGACGTATTCGGTCATCTTGAATCTTAGGCCAAACACTCTTCGTCGAGCGCGCTGTTCCAGTTCAAGAATCTGCCACCACAATCGCAGACGCAGTTCTTGCTCGAAGAAGGAGATCTCAGGATCGACTGTATTCACGCCCATCATCTGTCCGATGCGGACAGCCATGGCGACCGATGTTACTGACAGATCGGAGCGGGGGTTGACCAACTAGATAGATTAATGAATATTACCATTCCCCTATATACTGCTTCCAGTACCTTCCAGGGGGTGTACCAAGAATAAAACAAAAGCTTGCAAGACTTGTAAATCTCTGGTAGCGTGTAGATCCGCAGCGATGAGGGCCTCTGCGGCTGCCGAGCGATATCGATGGAGGAGAACTGATCTGGTCTCTCCAAACAGGCGGATACAGTCCCCAGTGTTTGTCGAGGTGATCGCCAGTGCGTAGATGGCAAAAAGGAGTGCTTCCAACGGTCGCGTCGCCGTCTCCAGCCGCCACGAGGTCTCGAAGATCTGCTGCTGCAGCGTCGGGGTGTGGACGATCTTGGCCAACGGGCAGACGTTCTCTGCAAAGGCCTGCCACAGCGCAAAGATATGCCGAGGCTGTGGATGCCGCTCTAGCAGGCTGTTCCTCTCGTGGAGAGTGACCGGGATCAACAGAGACGAGCTCAGAGCGGTGCCTGCGTCTTCATCTGGATCTTTGGGTCGGGTGAACGAATCTATGGAGAGATCTCGTAACTTTTTTTCAACGAAACCTCGTTAGCGACTTTTTTTTCAACCCATCTGCAACCAGACAAACCTCCTTTGGTAATTCCCCCCAGAGACGAGAGGCGTCAGATTGCCGCAAGTCTTTCTGCACCTCTTTCGCCGGACACTGTACCCTCTGAGGCTGCTCCGGCGTGGCGACGACCAGTCTTTCCAACGGCGAAGGAATCCACGAATTATCAAATGGCTGGAAGGGAACATGATGCTTCCTCAGCAGATCCTCGTACTCACTAATCCTCGACAGCAGATCCTCGTCGGCGGGGCGTTTGCGATGCCGCTGCGACTGCGCCGGGGGATGATAGACACACTCACGGCGGGTCTTAGTGCAGGACGAGCAGGGACTCAGCTTGTCACACTTGATCTTGCGCCGGGCACACGTCGTACACGAGTGTTTCTGCAGCGCCATGGCGCGTTCGTGGCTGCTGCACTCGCTGGCCTGAGGGGGAGTTTCGATCGTGTTTGGGCTCCGGCTGAAACGGAAGGTCGGGCCCGAGGATGGTCATGTGACGGCTGACTACTCCGGATGACCGACTGGGTTTAGTGCCTGCCAGGAGTGGCCTAGTCCCACGGGGGCTAAACCAGATCCAGTCAGACCTTGATAACCTTCGCGCCATGACCGAATGTTTGGTCTATACATACAAGATTGTATGAGAAGTCCAAAGTCAACGACATGCACACTGCTTAATGCCGATTTTGAATCACTAGGGCTCAACCCTCTCGTCTCTTCGTACCCACACACAATCTTACTCATCTCCTCCCCTCTTCCTCCACTCCTCACCTTCCACCAGCTTCTCTTACAGGATAAATGACCTTATGAAGCGCCCCTGGTTCTCTCCTCGCCGTCGGCGGGCGAAACTCACCCTGTGACCACCGCGGCAGAACGCAGAGTGCAGGCTTGCCTGGAGCGACAACAGCCGTACAAAAATGCGATGCTCAAGTCCTGGGCTACCGTGCAGATGTGGCGGTTCAGTCTAGACTCGACCACCAGCGTCGTCGGGGTGGTCATCATGATTACGGGCATTATCATCACTCTCCTCCGCACTGTCCTTTCCCTTCTCGTACCGGACAGCCCCTGCGATCTCGTCGTGACGGGTCCTCTGCATGGTCTGGAGCAGGCCCGAATAAACGGCATGCCTTTACGGGTGGGTAAATCGACTATCATCTTCCCGGCAGATAAACAGGATCTATAGCATATTTATTGTCTTGCTATGAACAACAGTGAAAATTCTCAGCAGTATTAACACCAACAACTGGATAGTTTGAATGAAATAATTGAAACATTTATCACTTGTTTAAGTGAAGAACCAGCACAATTGAGTTCTTGTCTTCCTACCACAAATTCCCCTCCCAGCCGATACAAGCATCCTCAATAGGCGCCGCGGGGATAACTCTAGCAGGATACTCGCCCTCTCCATCAGATCTTCCAAACTCCATAAGCAGAGTGCCGTTATACTTCGGCCAGCCCATCCTCTCCACTCCGTTCTCCGGATCATAAGCAAAAGCAAGGTAATAGTCCTGCATGACGCGACTGGTAGCGTGCTGGAACGGGGTTCCCTCGCCGCCAACATCGGCGTACGTGCCCATGATCATGGGTAACTCGGAGGAATGGTACGCGCCCATCCACGGCAGGGGGGAGATGTTGGAGAAGTTGCCCGAGTACATCATACGGTACGAGGTGAGGCCGAGCGACTGGCGGGTTTTGGCTTCCCCGACGACCTGGCAGCGCACGTAGAGCGTTTTTGCCTCTTCTGCGGCGGGCGTGGGGGGAGTGATATACGGAGGGATATCGGGGAGAGCGGCAAGCGATGATCCATCCATCTATATCGTCAGCGTGTACAGTATAGAGATGATGTCATTAGGTAAGATTGGGAATTACCAAATTATGAGCTAGAATCTTTGGAAGGTCTGCATAGTGACCGTCAAGATAGGCAAGCGTGGAATTGTGAAAAGTAGTGACGTTATTGAACTGGTACTGGAAGCTCAAGGCGGGCTCGTTGCCCGCGTCGACCCAATACTGGATCAAAGACTCAATGTCCGCCTGCGGGACGGTACCGAGACAAGCCGAAGCATTCGCTGCATCGGTACAGCCAAAATGCTCGGCAAGAAAGGTGAAGTTGGCATGTTGGGAGTCGGTATAGTTGGAGAAAACCCCGTACGCTGCCCCGGAGTCCTGGATAAACCCCTTGACGATCGGCTCGGCCCGATACGCGAGGGAGTAGGACCCGGCCAGCCCCGCCCCCGCAGATTGACCCCAGAGCACCATGCGGTCGGGGTCCCCGCCAAACACGGCGATGTTGTCGCGCACCCACTCGGTCGCGGCGCGGACATCCGCCAACGCCAGCCATCCGTCTTGCGCCGGGCTGTTGGGGCTGCCGAAGAAGTTCACCCGGTACTGCAGGCTGACCACCAGATGGGCCTGGGTGCGCGATACCCACGCCTGTGGGTTCTGGTAGGGCACGCTCGAGCCGCCCGTGGTATCGCCGCCGCCGTACACCCACAGCAGAACGGGCAGCGAGGTGTTGACGGGCTGGGCAGGCGCCCAGATGCTCACGGTGAGACAGGCGTCGCCGTTGTCGCCGTTGATGAAGTATTCGCGCCGGATCTTGTTGTAGATGGAGGGTGCCGTGGCCTCGTACTGCGGGCAATTAGGGCCGAACGCCTGCGCCTGGATGTGCTGTGAAGAGGCATTTGCAGGGAGAGCCTGAGGGGGTTCAAAGCGCAGAGAGCCAAAGGGAGTCTGTGCAAAGGGGACACCCAGCCAGTGGCGCACAGCGGGGTAACTTTCATTCACGGCGCCATGCACTATTTTTGATCAGAGATTGAATGGCCGAATGCAGTAAGGAGAGATACCAATTCCACTGCTGGTCTGGATGACGAGGGGGTTGGCTGCGGCGGCCAGAAAGAAGCTGAAAAGATAGAGCTTCATGGCAGTAAGGGTAGGTTATAGCAACTATACCACTATACTACTCCATCTATTCCTTCGTATTCACCTCTACTTATACTCTTTCCTTCACTCATATGATATATAATCATACAATATACTTCATGACGATCCCCCACGTATATTTCCGTCGCTAGTCCTCTTTAGGCAAGTATTCACCGAGCGAATCATACCAGAGGCCGTGATTGATCAGTTGATGGTAATACTCCGAGATAGTGGGATATATTGACTTTATTCAATCCTGTTTCTGTACTTCTAGACGCTATAATACGACCCGTAATGTTACAATGATATATCATAGCTTACTTGCGCAGCCGGCGTCGATCCCGCGTGAACTGATAGACAGCCTCTGGCGCATAGGTATTGCCTCCGCCCTTGACCTGGGCGACGGTGAGAGTCTGCCCCAGCGAAGTGGTGGATGTGTTGATTCCCTCCAGCCGCAGAACCACCTCGATCGCCTTGACGTCCTCGACGACCTTGGGATGGCGGCGGGCAAAGTAGCGGGCGTAGCGGTAGAGCGACCAATAGCAGCTTGCGACGTTGATCAGCGTCAACATGAGTTTATATGGGGTCTTCTAGATCAGCATAGAGCATAGAGCATAGAGCATAGAGCGTAGAGCATAGAGGTCACACTCACGTAGTAGAATAATAGAATCCCCCAGCTCACTCGCTCGCGCTTCCAGCGGAGATGGAGTTCGTTGAAGATGAGCACATTAAGCAGGTACATGCCCACGGTGATGCCGAACATCATGCCACAGAAGCCCGGCCTCACGAAGAAGGAGATGGGGAGAATGAAGGGGGTGAGAAGGTAGAGAATTGTTTCATAGACCTATAACATCAATATTAGGAATAGGGATAGGGTGAAGTAAAAGAGGATACCTCTTGAAAAACAAAGATCTTGGTGCCAATTTCCCACCAGCCCAGAGACCAGCTGCCGAGGATATACTTGAGATTGTACCACATGCCGTTGACGAAGAAGAAGTTCCAGCGTAGAAAGCGCTGCTTGAAGATGGTCATCTCGCCAAAGCCGCCGCGACTGCCGCCGTCGCTGAAGAAGACCGCCGAGGGGGTCTCGGTCTCGACGAAGATGGCGCTGCACATGGTGATGCGGCCGCCCAGACGGCGACAGCTATCGCCAAAGAACCAGTCCTCGGAGACGCTGAAGCCCGGGTGTTCGTGGAACGTGCGTTTGAGAAACTCGCGGTTCCACAGGGAGATTGCCCCGTGGGGGAAGATCGCGCTGCCGATCTTCCCCGCAAACGCCCGCTGCAGGCCCGAGATCTTGTACTCCACATCCTGGGCCTGCTGGCACCAGGTCCCGCGCGAGGAGTTGGGCCCGACGCTCTTGATCGTGTACCCGACGCACTGCACCCTGCCCACCAGCCGGTCGCTGACCACAGGGAACGAAGGAGGGAGCAGACAGTCGTCGTCGATCAGCAGCACGTTGGCGAACCGGCTGGCTGCGTAACAGCCGACGAACTGCGCGATGATCTTCGACCCCACGGGCGACCACACATGATGCACGCCGTACAGCCGACAGACGTGCTCTGTGTTATCGAGCGGGGTGGCGCTGTTCCCGTTGGCAATCACGAAGATGTGGTCGGCGGGGAAGATGCGCCGCGCAGCTTCCAACGTGGGACCCAGAATGGCCTCCGACTTGTAGCAGGGGATGAGCAGGGCGGTGTTCTCGACGGAATGCCGCTCCGCGTCGGCGATGTAGCGCGACGGCGCAGGCTCAAAGGCAATAAGCAGAGGCGAGAAGGCGTACAGCGTCGACAACCCCAGGATGCACGCCCAGCCGCCCTCGACGGCGAACCGGGTCTTGATCACCCAGTACAGCCAGTACACGGCACCGTTCCAGAGCGGGACGCCAATGAGCACAAAGTACACGAACGCCAGGAGCAGCGCGTAGCCCGTGTATTCGAGCAGGAACTGGACCGACCAGTGCCGCTGCAGTGAGGCGCCGCCCTTCTTCGCCTGTTCGTACAGCGCGTACACGTCCATGCGCTGCGCGCGGGCGGCCAGCCGTTTGCTCAGGCTGCGCTGCGGTAGGCGCGCAGGCGCTTGGCTGTTGTTCAGCATGGAGGACAGGTGCGCCGCACGGATCACGTTCGAGTTCTTCTCATTCATCTCGTCGTTCTCTTCCTCGGAGGCATCGGAGTGCATCGAGGAATGGATCGGGGTTTCGTAGATCGGAGACGGTGGACTTGGGGATGAGCGGGCCGGGCGGGACGGGCGGGAGGCGGGGGGCGGGGACGCGGTCAGGAGGACTCGGGTGAGCGGGCTGCTCCGGGCGCGGCGGCGGAGCGGCTGCGGGGGACGGGGCAGCTGCTCTGGAAGCTGGCTGAAGCTGGACGATCGGCTCAGTCGGGGGGTCTCTTGCTCGTCTGGGGGAGGCTGAGCGGGCTCCCATCCCGGGTACCAGGTATGGCCTGTCGTGGCCAGCAGGTGGCCGGGGACGACGATGTCCTCGAAGGGGCTGTTCATGTCCACGTTAGACAAGACTGGATTAGACAATGAAGACGCACTGTAAGACACCGCTCTACGACTACTAGAGAGCACTACGACTATATAAAGAACAACCATACTGCAGAGTATACAGACCGCCACGTCAGATCCATCGACCCGATGCTTTGTATAATTAGAATACGATCGACTGCAGGAACCGGGATGAATTCGACTCGTCGGGTTGATCGGGCAGTGAGCGCTTGATTCGGCAGGTTCTTGGTATTGCGTGATGGACTGATTCTTTCGAACTATTCGATTTGTCATGAGAACTGGTTCGGTCAGATGGAGGATGCGTCCACGTAGTGAGACATGCAGATCTTGACTAGATCCATTCGATAGATCTATACTACGGCGTGGTAGAATCTTCCGCTACTGCCACAAAGCTTAGCTAGGCTATACTATGAGTATATTGAATGAGTGAGTATATTGAAATTAGATCTCTAGAACATGCAAGGTATTGTAGATGGGATATAGATGGAGGATGAGTATAAGAAATAAAAATAAGAATGGAATGTTCTAGTGAGATGGTGCCAACAAGGGACCCTTGCAACAGGATTCGCTAACAGATCAAGAATGATCCATAAGGATCAAAAATCTATAATCTATAATTACTGACTGGTCATTTGGATGAGACATAAACCCACATTCTAGGTGTCGAGGAAAAAACAATATGGAAAAAAAAAAAAATCTCTTCCCCAAATCAGAGATGTGAAAAAAGAAAAACCTGGTTTGGAATCTTGGCTGAAATCTTCACTTGGGATAAAATAAAACCTGGAATCACTTCTTCAAGACATGCAATCCGCGATGTCTGGCAGCCCACTGCTTGCCCTCTTCCTGCAGCCTGGCGTCATCTTCGCGCCGGAGACTGGTTCCCTTGACGAAGAAGAGGGTGAGGAAGAAGGAGATGCAGCAGAGGGGGATCATAAAGTAGTAGATATTGCGGATTCCATGGGCTGGACATCACATTAGCGTCACATCACAACTCGCTCCCTCCACACTCATTGTTACTTACTATAGGCGAGTATGGCGGCTGATCTCTCTTCCGCCGTCAGGTCCATAGAGGTTATCTGGGTGGGATCGGCGATGATCTCGGAGATCTGTTCCGCAGACAGCATACCGAGGGAGGTCCTGACAATATGAACATTTTGTCTATCTTCTCGTTTTCTATTCGAATTTTCTTACCTCACTGTGTTGTTGAGGATGGCAGCACAGACAGCCAGAGCGATGGTCCCGCCCAATAAACGCAGGAAATTCCTGGTCCCTGTCGCTACGGCCATCTCGCTGCGTTTGACGCTGGCCTGGATGGCGACTAGACTGGTCTGAAAGGTCTGGCCGGAGCCGATCCCGCTGAGAATCTGGTAGCCGATAAGGTTGGCGTCGGGGATGGTCGGAGAGATGGTAGACAGAAGACCGCAGGCGATGGCCCAAATGGCAAACCCGGCCCAGATGTTGACCTGGTAGTTGCCCGTCTTGGAGACGAGGAAGCCCGCCGTGAAGGAGACAACGCATTGGGTGACGACGAGGGGGAGGAGCATCACGCCCGAGCGGATGGGGGAGGCAGACCTCACAACCTGGTAGAATTGGGGGAGCTGAACAATAGATATAAGCACTAAACCTTTGTGTTGCGGTGAAGGAGTGCCCTTACATAGTATAGATTGCAATAGAACATGAAGCCGGTAAAAAAGGCACCCGCCAAGGCACTGGCAACGGTCGAGTTCTTGAAGATGTGCATTGGGATCAGAGGCAAGTCGACCTTGTGTTCGACATATATAAAGAGACCGGCCAGGATCGTGCCAAGAACGAGGGGGACAATAACGCCGGCAGAAGCCCACGGGTATTCGGTTCCGCCCCTAGTTATTATCAGCATACAAGTATCGGTAGACGTATAGTGAAATCTCACCAGGAAAGGGGAAGAAGGATGAGAACGGAAGAGGAGATCATGAGAAGGGAGCCGAGATAGTCGATCTGCATCAGCTTCTGCTTGACCTCTCCTTTGACCCGTTTCAGAGGAAGGACCAGGGCGACAATCAAAATAGCCATGCTTGTAAGGGGGATGTTGATATACTATAGATTAATCAAAGCATATTAGCACATCCATAGGCTCTATGTGGACCTCATGTGGTTTTCAGTGGGGGGATGCATACAAAACACCATCGCCAAGACACACTCTCAGTGAACACACCACCAAGTAATGGCCCAACCGAGTTGGAGGCAGCAACCACCATCCCGATGATGCCCTGGTATGTTCCCCGTCGTTTCAGCGAGACCACATCCGACGTCACAATCATCACGCTCGTCATGATGCCTCCGCCGCCAATGCCAGACACGGCCCCTATGCGTGTTAATGTCTCGAAATGACGACAGTATAACATGACGTACTGAATATGATAAGCATGATCATGCTCTGTGAAACAGCGCAAAGGATAGAGCCCAAGAGGAAGAAAGCCATGCTCCCCAGCAACACCATCTTGCGGCCGAAGATGTCGGATAAGCGGCCGTACAGTGGTTGACAAGAGGTCGACGTCAGGAGGTACGCCGTGCCTACCCATGACTCGATCGAGGCCGAGTGAAAGACGCGCCCAAGAGTGGGCAGGGCAGTTGAGACTCTTGTATAGTGAGTAGAGATATACATAGATGTACGGTGTGTACACTTACATTGTCTGGTCGAGGAGTGAACCTGTAGTTGTAAGTACAGATGTATGTATAAAGAGTACGGAGTACATGGAGTTAATGGTATACGCACAGAACAATGCACAGCTGAGGCCAGTAAAGACAATTAAGAGCTGCTTGACGGGTAAGAGATTTGTCTGGTCTTGGAGCTTCTTGTTCGAATTCTCATCCGAGTTCTGTTCATCTTTACTCTCTTCGTTTAGGGTTTCAGTTGAAATCTGATTCTCGTTCCCGTCATTTGAATCTTGTTGAATTGAACTCTCATTCTGTCGGCTCTGGCCCTGCTGGGTCTCATTCTCCAGAGCATTTCCCCGAATCTCTTCATTCGCATCCATGATGGCTGCTGATAGCAGAGAGATAGGGACCAGAGTAGTATTTATGACTGCTCGGCAAGAAATTGCCGGATGAGTAATCACCCCCAATATCCTGATTTCCAGTCCGATTGTTAATCTCTTTCCTGATTCGATCTTGCCACTCGTGGTAGACTGTATTAATACAAGCTTTAGTTATACCACCTATACTTACAATACATGCAATATACTAGCCAGATATCTTACTATGCAGTACTAGAAATATACAAATGGTAATCTACAACTAAGAATTACCCGCCGGAGCCTCGCTTGGCTAGACGAGCCTCCGTCCAATCATGAGCCCTACCCCGCATTATCCCCATCTTCTATGCCCCATATTTATATATCTTATTGTTGACTCTTCAGTTCTTGTTCTTCATTTCCCATCCACTTGTATACTCCTGCCATGGAAAAAGCAGAAATCACCCATGAGGAGTTCCACGAGGACCCTTCCCGGCTGGTCGAGCTCTCCGCCGCCCAGGAAGCCACTCTACAGGAATCAAAGAGCATCCGCCAGACCTTCCGCGAGGACAGGAAAGTGTTTGCCGTTCTAGCCGCTGCTCTGGTATATCCCTATCCATCAAAATACGTTCCGTTTCCATTTCATTAAAACCTCTAGGCCAGCGCCCTCATTCTCGGCACGGACACGACGGCCGTCAATTCCCTCGTCGGCTCCCAGTCTTTCTGCTATGTCATGGGCGAGGGATACATGAGCAATGGCAAATACGCTGTCCGACCAGAAACAGTGTCAATGTATTTGATGTCTTTTTGTCTCTTATATATTGATCTTATACTGACGTTTTATAGATGGAGCGCTGTTGCCGCTCCCGCACAGGTAATGGGCCAATTCCTGATGGGCCCCATCGCCGACATCTTCGGCCGACGAGCGGTCATCTTCTTCAACGTGGCGGTGATGATTGTCGGGGTGGTGATCGAGTTCATCGCGCCGAACTGGAAGGTCTTCGCCCTGGCCAAGTTCATCCTGGCCTTTGTCTCGGGGCTCACCCAGGCCACGGCGCCCATGTACATTTCCGAGCTGGCGCCGAGGAACGCGAGAGGCCTGATGATTGCTCTTTATCTATTCATTGGTAACGGGGTCTTTTTCTTTTTACATAGCTTGTATGCTGATATTGCATCTAGGCAACTTTGGTGATATGTTATCTGTGATCTTGTGCTATGTCGGACAGCAAACATGGCCTGATGCATCGGACAAATGGGCGTACCGCATGCCCCTCTGCGTGTGTCTGTGTCTGCCGGTTGTGGTCTTGACAGCGCAGCTGTTCCTGCTTTGCGAATCGCCCTCTTGGTTGATCATCCACGGCAAGAATGAACAGGCCCGCAAGACGCTCAAGTTCATGTATCCCCGTCGCTCGGAAGACGAGATCGAACTGATCTATGCCGAATACGAATATACCCTCGGTCAGGAGGCGGAGCAAAGAGCAATGGTACCTCTTCCTCTCTTCCTACTCCTCTTCCTACTCCTCTTCCTACTCCTCTTCCTACTCCTCTTCCTACTCCTCTTCCTACTCCTCTTCCTACTCCTCTTCCTACTTCTCTTCCCTGCCTTGTCGGCTGACACTAACAGATGAAACAATCTTCTTTTGCGGAACTGTTCAAAGGAAAGGATCTCCGGCGTACCTTTTGCGCCTTCTTCCCCCCCATCACAGCCAGCCTGGCCGGGAACGTGTTGACGGGCCCGCAAAAGACCTATTTCTTCACTCTGTCCGGCCAATCCAACTCCCTCGCCTCGACATGTATTGCCATTGCCATCGGCATTGTGAGCATCTCGTTTGTCTTTGCCCTGAGTGAAGTCAAGCATGTGGGCAGACGTCGTCTGCTGCTTACAGGGCAAACCGGACTTCTCTTCTCCATGAGTAAGTGGTAGTTAGTATACAATGTTGGTGCTGATTTAATACTAATATACTCATCTATCAGTTGGCATTGGGGTGACAGCATTGGTGATGGGCGAACCGTACGGCACGCAAGCCGGCAAAATCATGCTGGGATTCCTGTGCATCGGCGTCTTCAGCGCCACGCTCGGCCCGAACGGGTGTGGATGGATCTATATCGGGGAGAGCGGATCGTTGCGTCTGCGGGCCAAGACGGCGACGATCGGCACGATGGGCAATGGCGTTGTCGGGGTGGTCTACAACGTTGCCATTCCGTACATGCTTGAGACGAACCGACTGGGAGTTGGCGGTTCTGCATTATAGTGAGTTCTTGGATCTATGATCTAGGGTTAGGGTTAGGGTTAGGGTTAGGGTTGTGCTGATTTACAGCTTCGCTGCCTTTGGCGTGATCGATGTGTTGGTGACGTACTTTTTCATCCCCGACTTTACAGGCCGGTCGTATGCGCAGATCGACGAGTTGTTCCATCGCCAGGTTCCAGCACGAAAGGTGAGTTGTTCAATACTGACTGCGATGATCGTGGAATTGACTGTCTGGAATAGTTCCGCTCCACCGTCTGCACGGGGAATTACGGGCAGGATATCCTGCACAGGAAGATTGATAATTAGGTGTTTTGCAGTATATTTTATAGGAAGAAAGAACTATGCCCATCTATTGTACTGAAGTACCCTGGATACTGCAAAGTGTGACCTTGCGTCTTATTGTCCATGGTACAAATGGGTCTAACTATTAATGTATGTCCATATACATATAGTATAGATGTACATATAGTATCATGTCATGTAGTATAAATATAGAAATTCAAGACAACAAGTTGGATATTAAATTTGCTGTATAAGGACAACCCTAACCATGTCAACCTAACCCTACCTACACTACTTACACTACTTACACTACTTACACTACTTACACTACCTCAACCCTAATGAACTACCACCCCCCCTGAGCAGCAAGATAATCTCGCCAAAACTGCTCTCTCCCCCCCTCAGCCTTCTTGATCAACTGCGGCTCCCTCCCCAACTGCATGACATGTTCTCCGTCCTGCTCTGCACTCGGCCAGAAGGGTAACCCTTCTCCGTTGGGATCCCCCGTAGCGATGAAGTTGACCCAGTACGCACTCACATAGCGCGCCACCCGTCTATCCGTTTCATTCCACGGCTGGTCGACGTCCGTCCACAGCGAGTCGAAGACGTAGGGGATTTCTGCTGCGTGGTAGGCCCCCGTGCGCGAACCGTTGAAATACACGTATCCGCTCTTCTTTTCTACAGGGAAATCAGTCGGGAACCCGCGTCGGGGAGGCGGCGCATGCGTGAAATGGTAGATGTAGATGGGGCTCGTGGCGTGCCGGCGCCAGAGCTCATGGTGTAGATGAGGCCCAACCCGGGAGTTATCCTGACAGGCGGTATTCCAGGAGGATAAGGGGGATTGACCGGGTTGATGGTAGAGCGAGAACCAGCGGGGGGTGAAGTGTTTGCCGTATTTGAGTGGCACGACGGCTTCGAGATCGTCCATGTTGAAGTCTGGATGGGTGTAATTGCCCCCTTCGTCTTTATTCTGGCCGTTCAACAGGGGGACATCGTTCATCAGACCGTACAGGAGCGTGTCTTCAAAGCGGCGAGGGAACAGCCATCCGTCTAGGACGGCGCGGTAGAAGGGCGGAGGGCCCCAGAGAGTCTCGTCGTCGCGATGGTTGCCCTCGAGCAGCTTGTCCAGCTCCATCTCCCGCATCTCGTGAATACTGGCCGCCCCCTTCTCGCGGACGATCATCTGGCCCTCCCTCTCTGCCTGGTCTTTGGTACGGTACGACGGCGCCAGACAGGAGATCAACGGGTCGCGCGGGTGTCGACAGCCAGACTGGAAGATGGCGCCGTGGAACAGGCCCCTGGATTGAGGGCCATAGACATGCAGGCCGACACAGGCGCTGCCCGCCGACTGGCCGCCGATGGTGACTCTGTTGGGATCGCCGCCAAACGCCGCGATGTTGCGCTGCACCCACTGCAGACATGCGATCTGGTCCTGCAGGCCGTAGTTGCCCGAGGCGTGGTGTATATCTTCCGCCGACAGATCCGGATGCGCCAGCCAGCCCAGGATGCCCAGCCGGTAGTTGAAGGTCACCACGACGACTCCCTGGGCGGCCAGGCGGCTGCCGTCGAAGTTGTTGTCGCATCCGGCGCCCCAGAGGAATTTGCCTCCGTAGATCCAGACATAGACGGGTTTGAGTCTGGGTGTCTGGATATTGGAAGAGATATTAGAGAAGGTTGAAACATTAGGAAATATGAATATACGGTAGACGTACAAATACCGTCCATATGTTCAGGTTCAAGCAATCCTCGCTCTGGGCCACAGGCTCCTTGGTCCAGAATAACGGCCCAGGCGGCAGTTGAGGCGGAATAGGGCCAAAGGATGAACAGTCACGGATGCCCGTCCATGGCTTGACAGGCTGAGGCGGTTTCCATCTGTTTGTGCCGGCTGTGGATGCTGCAAAGGGGATTCCTTTGAATACCGTCACATTAGCAGAGGTGCCTGCAACTTTGCCAGAGTCAATAGTGACTATCATAGTAGTATACTTAGTAGTATATATACTTATATATACTTATATACTTAGTATATACTTATACTATAATATAGTATACTATATATAATATACTAGACAGCTCGCTTGGAGCCTCGCTTAACGCGGGGTAACAATCCTGCTTTAATTAAACTGGAAACTCGCCTGGAAAGATAAACTCATCATCGACGGAGCCTCGCTAATGGCGCGACGAGTGCGAACAGGTGAGTTATAATACAACTACTATACTACTATACTAATCATTCAGGATGCATCACCTGTCGAGCAAGGAAGATCAAATGCGACGAAACCGCCGGCGGGTGCCAGAACTGCCGTCTCCGCCAGCTGCAGTGCGACTTTCAAGCGAATCCCCTGCACGAGCCAATCCAGAATGATTGCGGGCAGAAAGATACCCGCCCAGCCTGTCAACCCTGTCGACAGGCCCGGGCGAGATGCTCGCGTGGGCATCCCTGCAGTCGATGTCTCGCGCGAGACGTTCCCTGCGTCTATCCCCCTGGCCGACCTGGCGATGGCCTCAGCTTGACTCCGGCTGCCAGTGCGCGACTCGCCGCTGGCTTACGCAAGGTTGAAAGAACTCATAATAGAGAGGCCATAAACAACAACAACAACATCAACATCTCTCTCCAACATGTGTCTGCGTTCTTCGAGTGTATTGCTCCATACCAGGCCAACGGCTTCCTGCACCGAGCAACTCTCCAGCAGAGACTCGCCGAACAGACGGTGCCAGAAACCCTGATTCTGGCCCTGTGTGCCATCACCGCCCGCTTTGTCCAGGGCTCATCCGTGTCGGCCAGCCAGCTGGCCGAACAGGCCCAGCAGCGCCTGTTCGATACCGACGAGATCTCCGTGTCGCACTGTGCGGCGGCGGTGCTCCTGGCGAAACACGCGGCGTACAGCGGGAGATTCAACACGGCGTTTCTGTTGGCAGCGTTGGCGAATCGATACGCGTTGAAATTGCGTCTATACACCGAAGGCACTGGCAATGCTATTGCTAGCAATATGTGGATCGATCAGGAACAGAACCGCCGGCTGATGTTTGCCTGTTATGCGGTCGACCGCATGACGGCCACCGGGAGGGAAGAGTTGACCTGCAGTCGGGCCCGAGATATCATGATCCAGCTGCCGGCCGATGAATATAGTTTCCAGTGAGACTGTCTATGCGTTTGTATGAAGCAACACTAATCCCAGACATGGAATCCCCTGTATCACCCCGCTGCCGACGCTGGAAGGAGAGGAAAGGGCCGAGAGTCGCGACGGGGTGGGAATCATGGGCCATTACGTTCTGCTGGTTGGCATCCGCTATGGCATCTTACGGTACTACCGATATATATACTAGGTATACTACCTAGGTATTTACTCACGAGTACAGATACATTGAGAATATCACTCATCAAGACCCCCCCTGGCAAGGCAAAGAGTACGACCTCCTGCTGCGCAAACTGGCTCGGTGGAAGACAAACCTCCCCGCCAGACTGTCGCTGACAGAAAGCAACCTCAACCAGAGCGAGACAGCCAAGCATGGCCCTCTGGTGATGCTCCATCTGTGGTGGGACATGCTTCACTGCGAGCTGTTCCGGCTCGCCCTGCAGACGCACCAGCCCGACGTCCAGGCTTTGTTCCTCGCAGCGCCCCCAGGCTGGATCACCCAGACGCAGGACCGATGCGTGATGCACGCCAGACAAATGGGGAGCACCTTGTCCCTGCTGGAAAGCTGCAGCCCGGGCTGTGTGGTTTACGATCCCTCGCTGGCGATGCTGTGCTATGCCGCCGTCAAGATCCAGTTGCTCTACGCCGTGTCGAGAGATCCGTTGGGTCTCCAGGGGGAAGCCGTTCATTATCTCTCTGTCCTGCTGCAGGTTGTCGATCGACTGACGCCGTTTTTCAACACGGCTGCTGTGCTGGTGAGAATCATTCATGAAAGTAATGAATAGCGCTGACAGGACAGTTGGATGAAATGAAGTGGACGCTGCGGCAACATGGGATTGGGCCATGGAGGTAATCATCTTCTATCCTATTCATTACAAGATAATGTTAATTTTCTAGTGAATCTCCCCCTGCAGACGCAAAAGACCATCCATGGCTGGACCGGGTGAGGGATATGGAGCAGGGCTATCTGATTGACATTGATCAGTTGCTGATGCCGTTGTTGTAGTATAAATCTATATAGAGTCAAGAAAGCTAACAGATATCACCACTTTAAAGGCAGATAATAAGGGAAGCAATAAAACATTAAAGCAATGGCATTATCCTTTGCTCTATGGAATAAAGATACTCATGCCGCAACTAGAAAGTATTTACTACAGTTAAAGTGCTCAACTTTAGTAATACTACACTATATAAAACTATAAAATATTTACTTATTTTCCCCTTTATCTTATTAGATAAATGACTAAAGCACTACAAAGTGATGAATTATATCTAGAATTCTACTGCTAGTAGTCTTCTAGTCTTATTATATTTCCACTTCATTTATAGTCATCCCATTATTGGCCCCATACAGCCATCTGCTTCTCACCCAAACGAGTCTATTCCGCCCCATAATTACGTAAAGACAATTTCTGCATGTTTAACCAACGAGTTGATTCATAAACCAAGTTATTTCTCTAATCAATTCAATCATCATAAATATTCTCTCTAAACCCTAACCGTCATGTCTGAACCGACGATCCGACTGGCCACTGCAGAGGGTAGATACTCCATTATATCCTAACCGTTATCCTTGTACTGATCCGGCAGATGTACCCCTCATCCTGCAGTTCATCTGCGAACTGGCCGACTACGAAAAGGCGCTGCACGAGGTGGAAGCAACGGAAGCGTCTTTACTCGCCACTCTCTCCTTCCCCGGTGACACTGAGCTCAAAGACTCGCGCAAGAAAGGCGTGTATACGGCGCTGATCACCCCCGCCGGAGCCACCGTGCCCGTGGGGATGGCGCTGTATTTCTACAACTACTCGACCTGGCGCTCGGCGCCGGGGATCTATCTCGAGGATCTGTACGTGCAGCCTCATGCGCGTGGGAACAAGTACGGCCT
Organism: Penicilliopsis zonata CBS 506.65; assembly: GCF_001890105.1. NCBI lineage: Eukaryota > Fungi > Ascomycota > Eurotiomycetes > Eurotiales > Aspergillaceae > Penicilliopsis > Penicilliopsis zonata. The sequence continues at coordinate 777,028 of NW_019208921.1, forward strand.
GCGTCTGCTGCGCTTCCTAGCCCAGCAGGTGAAAGCCGTGGATGGGCGCCGGCTGGAATGGAGCGTGTTGAAGTGGAACACGCCCAGCATTGATTTCTATGTCAGTGAGGCCGTGGGGGCCAAGCCGATGGACGAATGGACCAAGATGATGGTTGACGGCGAGGCATTGGATCGGTTGGCCAACTAGTTTTGAAATATATTCATCATCTGTCTATAGTAGTTGAGACTGTTGTTTAAGAGTACAGAAAGCTCTATACTCTCTATGACAGCTTTTAGATGCTGTAACAATGATAAGAGAAGAAACGAAATCACATTCAACCATTCATAATTTATCTATACTATACTACTTTCACAGCACAAGTGGGCTATTCTCGAGTCTATTTCTGTAGTGCTGGTTGTCTGATCAATACTTCTATATTGCTGATTCTGGGTGTAAATGAGTCGATAGAAAACGCCCACAACATGCGCGCGATGACAATGAAGAGAGACTGGCTGGCTAAATGATATCCTGGACACGCTCTGCGCCCAAAGCCAAAGCCCGGCAGTCTCTCGCCTGTGTCGGAACCGTGTTCAGCGTATCGTTCAGGATTGAATTCCTCTGGCGAAACAAACACCTCCTGGTCCATGTTGAACCCCCACTGGTTGGCAATGACCGTGGCGTTGCGCGGCAGATTGAATCCCATATATTCATCGTCGTGCACCAGGGCGTGCGGCACTCCAATGGGCGAGATGGGCTTCCAGCGCATGAGTTCCATCAGAAAGGCATTGAGATAGGGGAGCCGCTCTCGGTCCTCAAACCGAGGCAGTCTGCTGCTGCCCACGACGCTATCCAGCTCCTTTTGTGCCTTGTCGGCCGTCTGTGGATACGCGACACATGCGGTGATGAAGTTTTCCAGCACCATCTTTGTGGTGTGGATGCCGGCCACGTACAGCTCCCCGATTGAATAACACACCTCTTCCCAGGAGATCTTTTCCAGTTCGAACCGGGCATGGTGATCGTGGCGAACCTCCTTGGTCCAGTTCCAGACGGGTGACTCCAATGCTGTCGCCGCACACTCGACGTATACCTCTTTTGTCTGCTCGTGCAGATGGGCCGCCTGTGTTCGCCAGAGCATGAATCGTTTGGCGGGCAGATAGTCCAGCGCAGGGAACAGATCGAGGATCGTCGTGTGGAAGGCGGCGTTCTTCAGGATGAACATGGCCCGCTCGTTGATCTGATCCAGCTGACTTTGGATCTTATTGTTCTCTCTTTGCCCGTAGACCAGCTCCGCCATCACGTCAGAGGTATACCGATACACGCTGGCGGAAAAGTCATCGGTCGACAACATCTCGACCACCAACTGGCGACTGCGCATATCTTGGACGCGGCGATACATGCCCGCAGCCTGGGCGTTCAACAACTGCATGTACACCCGGCGGTGGACGCGCCAACGCTCCCCGTACGGCATGAAGGCCGGGTTCATCCCCTGCGACAGATACCGGTCCATGAACACCGACGGCGGGCGTGAGCTGTACAGCTGTCCGCGGCGGTCGAGCAGATCGTGTGCTGCCTGCCGGGTGCCCAGGATGATGAACGTGCGGAACCCAACGGTGAACTGCACTACGGGGCCGTATCTTTCTTTCCATGAGTGGAAAGTTGCCTCGATACTCTGTGGCCGGAAGATGGCTGCAAATAGGCAGACAAGGACGGATAGAGACGATGGTCCGGGGGGTGAGGGGGATTTGGCCCGGAGCAGAAAGATAAACAGAGCAGTCAATGCTAATACTAGTATTATATTCCACATTGTGCACGGAAAGATCTCACATACAGTTACTGGGGAGTCCTGAAAAAAAGAAAAACATAGTCAGAGGTCAAGTTGTCGAATGATGAGTTGTACAATGTGGGGTATATGACATGTCATAGGACATTCAGATGAATTCATTCAGATGAAATATATTTCTAATACTATATGACATCTTCAACTATTATATAGAGAATAATAAGAATCTTCCCAGTAGCCCTAATCCATATCTAGTGGACTAAGCTAGTGACATTATCTATAGTAGATGCAATATGCGCGCAGTGAACAAATGATTTATCTTTAGGCTACAAATCGATAGAGTATACTATTCTTCTATAGTAAGTTAAAGCACATTAGTATTAGATCTCTTATATAAGAATAATACAAATGCTGTTTACTTAGTCTACAGCCTCTAGTCATTAACTTAAGCTAAGATGAATATATACTTTATCTATTCATATCTATAGTCTATATGCCTAGTTGCTTCCATCTATGCTGCGATGTGTAACATTGACACTTAGGAATCAAGTGGGTAGAAGAGGGCCTCCTTATCGGGAGCCATCCTCTGTTGAGGAAATGATCAGTGGACTAAACAAATGGCGCTCTGGCCTGTCGGTCGGTAAACCATTCTATCCCCACTTCCCCTCCACCCCAACTTTATTTACAGACTTGACGAACTAATAATCTCATTGAGATCCAAAGGCAGGTCGGTATTTGGAAGACTCTTCAGCTGCATCAAGCATGGCCATGATGATTCCACCAGGTGAGAGAGGCAAAAGATACGCCGTCAAACCATGTTGAAAAAGGAATGCAATCCTTCATCATCTTAATTATCAACATTGGCGAATGAAATGCCATGGTATTTCGCTGCTGAACCCGTTTTTTTCTCGGCTACTCAGCACTCCGTGCTCCGTACTACAGATGTACTCTGTATGTATGTAGTAGCTCCACTCCTGTAATTACGTCAATTGACTAGCCCCCACTGGCTCAGGGCATGAACAGTATAATAAGCACCTGGCAAGGCTGATTGAAAGGAGGACTGCTGCAACTCGAGTCATCACATCCGCCTTGATTTCACCCGGTGGTCTCTTTCACTTTTTTCCTGCCCGTCTCTCTCTAAACCCTAACCCTAAAACCCTAACCCAGGAGACACCACAGTTATGCCGCCGCGGAATGGGTTTCCCGCCTCCAGGAGCTGTGGCAGCTGCAGAGCTGTCAAGCGACGAGTAGGTGATTCCATTTCAATAACCTACTCTATTCTCTGTCGACAAGTCTTGACTGATCTGTACAGTGCGACCTACAGACTCCCCAATGTGGACAGTGTATGCGCAAGGGGGAAAAGTGCCCTGGATACCGAGATGAATGGGAGCTCGTGTTCCGCGACCAGACAACCCGAACCATCAAACAGCACAAGGCGAAAACCGCAAGAAAGATGGGCTCCATCAGTCACTCAACTCCATCTGCTTGCAACCTGAACGCCGGCGCCGGCGTCGACCTCCATTCCTTGGGCCACCAACAGTTGTTACCCCCAGCCGTCACCACCAGCCCGATGATGCGGCATCAAGTCTTTTCGTCATACCTTGATGGATACTTCCCCAACGAGACGGGATCCTCAATTGATAAATTGCGATTTATCATTTCAGGCATCTCGGCGCTGCCTCGAAAGAATATAATGCTAGAAAAGGCCCTCTCCGCGCTACCATGTGTGTTTCTAGGCAAGATACACTCGGACAACCATCTCTTGCAGCATGGGCTTCAACTGTACAACAGTGCCATCCAGTACATGTTGTATTTCATCAGCCGCAAGGCGTATACTGATGACATTATCTATACCTGTGTCATTTTCCTGCAGATCCAGGTGAGAGGTGTCTCGCTTTCTTTGTGTTTCAACGGCCGCCATCACTTATACTTACCCAGGCCCACCATTGTCCATCCAGCCTGGGGGAATGGCTTGCTCATGTAGATGGATTGACCGCAATTATGAAATACTATGATCCCAAAACGTTTACCAGTCCCATCCTGGCTGTCATCCATGGCCAATACCACCGGTTCAAAGTGGTAAGAAGTCGATCCCCCCCCCCCCCCCCTGACTGTCAATGACCATCCCCTGACTGATCGGCCATCATAGCTTATCGCGAGGCTTACCTACCATTCCGAAGAGACAATTGCGTGGTTGAAGCAGCCCTTTGGGGGAGACGGGGCGATGAAGGATTTCATCATGAACTTGGTAGAGATCTCACGCATTGCTGCTGCTATTGACACCATCGACGTCTCCGATCAGAATGCTTGCCAATCTCTGCTGGAAGACTCCCTGGCCCTGGAGAAGAGCCACATGGATTTATACGCCCAGATCGACGGAAATACAGGCGGAGAGGCCCCGACATATGCCCGGGGGGAATTAAAGACCGGCGTACCTGCCACAGACGACTTATTCGGCCCTGCCTATCGCTTCTCCTCCCTGGACGACGCCCTGCTCCATATGTTCTTCTGGCTGTCGTTATCGTTCGTGCATCCGCTCATCTGCCAGTGCCAGGTTCTTGCCAAAACCGAAGCGCCGGGCAACTATTCGCAAAGTGAGGCACTCCGCATTTCCACCTTCTGCGTCAACCAAGCGGTCCGATGTCTTCCGTACTGTGGGCAAGAGGGCATGAATCTATGGGGCATCTACTACGGGGTCCTCTGCGCCGTTCAGGTCGTCCGGGTCTACTGCCACGTCCGGGATTGGGATCGCTTTCTTTGGGCGCAGGATCTCTTCGCCTATCTGAAGGCGTTGGGCTTCGACCATGCTGCTCACGTCGGTGACATCTGGGCCGCGTATTGGTTTGATTCGAGCCGGCACCATTTCTACCGGACCATGGATTACGGAAAGGTGACCGACCAAAAGGACTCGATCTACAAGGGGACTGAGGCAACATCTAGCCATCAGAATGGCTGAACATACTACAGGTCTTTTGGATTTACTCCGGAGTAGAAAGCTTCGTCATATCAATACCCACTATAATACGATGGATTAGAGATAGCTTCTGTCACTTTTCCCACTCAATAGTTTCTATTCATTAGCTGTCGACAGGGTATGGCCACTGGCGCAGCAATAGATATGTGACTATATGATGGGGCGTTTCACCTCCATACACATGTAACTATGATGATGAGGCAACACTAAACCCAACTAAAACCACCAGCATGATCAGACTAGTCTATAACGGGTAACCGAGATGCTGGAACAGCCACATGGGATTGGTTGAATTAAGATATTGGACAGACAAAACGCTGATTGGCCCGGTCAAGCCTGTGGGACCGATCCGGTTCCTGAATGTGGTTTAGCGTAGTGGAGCAAAGTGCGTTCACGCTCCCATTTGATTTGGAATTCGGCTATTGGAAAGTCACACTTTAATCCCAATACAGGGACCAGTTCGGTGGGGGCTGGGGTCCACTATCCTGTCACTGCCTGACAGTTATTCCCTTGACGCTATCCAGCTGCCATGGGCTATGCTTGCTAACTATACAGGATAGATCCTTGTCTGCTGCAGTCGGGAGTATCTCAATTTCCGCCCGTGTAATAGAATGACGTTGCTCACTCCTGGCGACAAGTTTTAGCTCGGCTCCAAGCAAGTTGCATGGACTAGCTAAATGCCAATGAACCTTAGTGTATGGTAAATTAAGATATACTAGTAACTATGTATAAATGATCATTTTGATTTCATAGAGTATGTGTTATACCCATCAGGTCTATTAAGTTGGATCATTATGTAGTATACTGGAAAAGGTCTCTAGACAATCTATGAGCCAGGAATGATACCCATTCTCTTGCCATCTCTGAGGCGCTGCAACATACTGATCGCCTGTTGGAACCCCGTGGTCTTTGCAATCATATCGAACGTTTGCAGAATCCAGGTGTACCTTGCAGATGTCATGTCTGTGCAAAGGGCAGAGACAAACAGAGGCCATTGCAACCGGTATACGGCTGCAAAGCCTGGTGCTCCCAGGATGAAATGGTAATCAACGGTAGCGCAAACATCCTCCACCATCTGGCTGAGGATAGCAGTCGCCTGAACCACGAGCTGTTGACTTTCAGATCCCAACTGATGCGCCAACGATCTGATCATTGTATTCGTAACCATCCGTGCTAGACGATAGTGATTCCACATCCCGACAATGTTGACGTTGTGATACATGTGATAGCGATCACTGTGCATTGGGGTATAGACATTGTTGGGAGGGGTGTCAATAACTGTATACTGCCAAGCTCGGCCCAGGGACATGGTCCATGATTGCAGATCGGCATCAAGCTGGAGAGACTCTTCCATCAAAGGCATTAGAGTGCCAGCAGTAGATCTGCGGGCCTGGTCAACCCGGATACAGAGATGACTCAGTCTGGTAAGCATCCTGTACAAAGCTTCCACGGGCCGGGAGTTGTCATCCCGCTTGGTTTCTGCCAGATCCAGCAATTCTACCATTTGTGGTGAATGGTGAAGCTTGTATCTGAAGAATATGCAGCTTATCACCTGCAAGTAGTGGCATATTAGTATGGGGGGGGGCCGAAGAGAAAAGATGTTGTAGACAAGGGTTAGGGTTAGGGTTTAGGGTTAGGGTTTTGACTGACACTCTGTAGTCTGACGGTGGTGAATAGCTCCAGCCCCAAGTCGGAGTCCAGTTGCTCTACGCCTCGTAGTTCAAGAAGCCTTATCGCGCCTTCAACGTGGTTCATCCACGTCCGCTGCAAATTCGTGAACTGGTGACTTATCATCTGGATGTTGATTAGAATGCAGGCATCCACAAGTTGGGTATCAATCATATGGGGGGGGGAAGAAGAGCCTCACCTCATACGTACTGAGCAGCAACACCGCTACCAATGTGGCATCAGTCGTTGCCTGCGTAGGGTCTCGTAGTGCGTCGTTGGTAGCCCGCAGCGCCGTGCCGTATGCCTCGGCTGCCGAGCGTTTGAATTTCGGCGGCAGCATTTGCATTCTTGTCATGCTAGCCATTCCCAGCGCCTTCATGGTGGCTCTGAGCGCAGAGGAACCACCTGCGCGCGTTAGATCGGGCAAGTACCACATCATGCCTCGGTTTTGGGCAGTGCCCACGTAGTAGGTGTGAACGTGGGATATGGCTCGCTCATCGTTGGAGATGGGTGGAGAAATGATCTGCTGCTGCCGTTGATTCGACGCAGTTGATGGTGCAAGCCGGGCTTCTTCTGCCTTCTGGACGACTTCCATGGTCTGATCATAGATTCTTAGAGCGTTAGGGTCTCGATACCCGGAGCATTTCTGATGCACCCTCAGGCACTGCGAGCACGAGGGGTGCCGCCGATCACACTCGATTGGTCAATTATAATCATGATAATAAAGATGACTGGTTATTCAACACATACTAACAGACGCCGCTTGCGGCACAGAACACAGCCAAGCGCTGGCTTTCCTCTGTACACCGTGGTCATTATTAAATGAGTGGTTCGCAAGCAGCTACGGAGACTAGGTTTTTGACTAGTTAGTACTAGGAAAATAGCAAATTTAGACAAGTCAATGTGGAAGGAATGGTGGGATGGAAAATGATTAGGACAGTGGATTCAACCCCCTTGGCAGCTGGACACATATAACTACCCAAGATCTGCGTCGTCTTGCTGAGAGGGGCAGCCCGCACCTTTTCTTGGCCCCCAACACCCGTCCCAGCCACCCAACCCATGTGCCGTGGCAGGGCTGAGGAAGGATTAATCTTTACCCGCGCTAGTCTGCTTTGGGTATAAGTACATTTGATGACCTTAATCATGATGAATAGAAAATGTCTAGAGAGATATCAAGTTAAGATTTCTAGTTTAGGGATGCACAATATATCTTGAACCTCTTTCTACCCTCATTAATCATCCTCTTTTTACTTTCACTATAGGGATTACTATCCTCTAGCTCATTCCCTTCCTCATCTTCAGTACTTCCATCTTCATCTAGAAATAGAATTGCACTTTGAACATACATTAGCATTCTAATATAAATAAAGATAAAGTATTATTGAATTTAAAGTCTAATTTAATAAGTGGGTGAATCAACCAATATAGTAATTTAGGGATATAAAGAGAGAATGCCTCCTAAGTATATGAAATTAGTTCCACTAGCCTCACTGATCGGCCTAGTGATCACCATCATTGGAGTCTACAGACCATTGTTGAGGGACAGGGTTAAACACCAGATAATCTTAGAGCTCATCTTCTCAATGTGAAACCTCCAGAAGAAGTTGTTCATGGCCATTTGCTCTTTATGCTTCTTCTACCCAGTCAGGATGGTCCACTCCGCCATCTACTCTACCATCAGCGATTTCTCTACCTACAAGGCCTTAACTGTAGATGACAACGCCACCATATACCTTTGCATGTCTGTTCTGGAGGAGATAATCGCCATGGCCATCAGTCTTGCTTTTTGAATATTGGCGGTGCGGGAAGACGACTTTATTAGGCGTACTCTAGTGCAGGAAGGCCCTGAGGGGAAGCTAAATATAATAGAATATTTTTTATTAAGGGGATGAAGCCTTGTAAATAGCATTTCTATTTCTATATATAATGTTAGTGAGGGAAGAGAAAAGGATAGTGCTGTAGTGCTAGAGTTCATTGACATATCTCTAAAAGCGATTCTTTCTCTTGGTGTCTTTATGCGGCATGATGATTTTGGTGTATTAAGAATAGGAGTTATAAAGCTTCTGAGCTCATGGTTAGGGTTATAGATTAGGGTTCATGTCAGTCAATGAAATCAATTCAGTTGACTTTTGACTACTCTACCTTCTAGGACCCCTAAGGTAGCTAGTCCTGTATTACTTATCTTGCGATTGGTACTGCAATATTATGGGCCTTTCTACTTCCAAGTACTCCCTATTCTGGATGTCAAATTTGCCAGCAAGATAGCTATAATAAGAAGAGTAGTCTGTCTCACTTCCTTACTTACAGTACAATTGAATACCACTACTTTTCCATCTCCTCAGAAAGAAGCGTAACTGATTTATTTGGTTATACTTTTTAATACTAAAGAAATGGCCAAACAGGGTTCATCTAGACCTTGAACCAGATATGTATGCCAAAGGCTACGGTATGTCGAGGTGCTACCACTATTGCATGAATTTCTCATTGTGAGCTCTTATACTTTTACTCCTAATTGCTTAAATATATACAACAATACAATGGTGATCAGCCAAGATCTTGATTCAGATGCTCTCTGATATATTAAATATATTAAATCCTATATCATAGACTGTTATATTCATGAAAAATATGTCATACACATAATGTCATACACATAATATGTTATCATAGATGATCACCAAGTGGCCAGACCGAGATCGGTCTCGAAATGGGCATCAATAAAGGGAACAATGGCATCTCCAAAGTCGGTGGTATCCAGAGCCTCCTGCGCAACCTCCGGCAGACACTCCCAGGCAATCAAGGGCTGGGTGCCTCCAACAGTCGTGGTGGTACCGCAGCAGTGATCCAACGGCCAGATGCTGTAGTAGTCGATCAGCGGCTTGGTCCCGTCAATGCTCAGATCGGTCGTGCAGTCCCATTTGCCGTGCGCAGAAGGGCAAATGGCCAGGATGTTGTCGGCAGAGGTGGACGTGGCGTCGCTCAGCCAGACAATGGCTCCCTCCCAGTCGTGTCGGTGGCCCAGCCCGGACGACGGCTCGTCCTTGGGGAAGTACCACGCATACATCAGGGCGTAGTAGTCGCCGTATTCGGTTCCGCGCACGTAGATCTGCCCGGTGTTGGACGAGCAGTCGCCGTCTTGGGCGCCTGTGGGTTTGAGACCGGCACTATGATGAATCAGTAACAAAATCAATACATATCGGTGGATGTATCTACTTACTTTGTCTCTCCCTCGGCATTGACGGCCGGGAAAGGAACACAGCCGTTTATGACGTAAAGATAGGGCTGGTAGGCCAGGTAGACATCGCCCGTCGTGTTGTCCGGGACAGTCTGCGGGAAGCCGACGATCTCGTCCGAGGCGATGGTCGTGCGGCGCTCGAGGGGGTTTGCCAGAGCGGGCAGGACAGTGGCCAGGAGAAGGAAGAGCATATTGATCAGCTAGCAAGATGAGATGGGAGGAGAAAAGGAGGACATGCGCTTGGCTATGAGGAGAGACCATGAAGAACTCCTGGTACCTACCTGTATTTATATGTTTTATGTCCAATCAGATAACTATGCTGTGCACGTTGCCATGGTCGTATTGAGTAAAGATCATCATGCCCAGAGTCTTCTAATTCTGCACTTACCAGATGAAGGAACAAGTCCGTGAAGACATGTGAAAGTGCATTTAAACTATTTAGCTATCCAGTTTATTTACTCAGCAAGATATTAAATTTAGCAGAGAATCTATTACTTTGCATACCTTTAAGTATAGTTAGCTTATATACATCACTGGCAGTATATACTGTTAATATGGTGTAGTAAAGTATTTAAACCTATATTTCATCAAGTTCTCCAACTCTATGCAGATAATGCTATAGAGTACTTTGCAGAAAACTATAGACACTAGTGCTGGAACTATATAAACACATGGCATTAAAGGCTGCTATTAGTGGATTATTTGAAAACTATATAAACTAGTGATATGCATGTATCACACTACGTATAGTATCTATATTATGCACTATATTACACTATAATAATAATACTATATACTATAACTATTAATGTATAGCTTTATATATTAATAATAACAATTATTGAAATTCAGCTCCGGTTGTTGTACTCCTATACTATCCCCTTTAGCTATCTAGATACTTTCCTGTATAAACACACTCGATGAGTGGACTGCAGTGTAGTATTGGTGTATACTATAGCTGCAATGTAAATGAGTTAAGACTGTAGAATAACTCTCATCGGCATAGCCAAAGTATGGGCATACCAAACTCCCGGTTTAAGTCAGTCAATTCCAGCTCGTACCGCCAGAACAACACCGCAAGTATCAGCTTCATCTTGAATACAGCGATGTCTTGTCTTGGGCGTCAGAGATGTTGAGATATTTTGAGGAAAACGTGCTGTAGAAGTCATCCTTGGTGGCCGGTGTCGTGGCCATGGCTTTCCCGGATGGCGTGGGTGGCGGCGATGGAGACGGCTATATTGCTGGACATTATGTATGGCGGCGGTGCGCGTGTGCTTATACTACTAGACTACTAGATAGTTGTTGTTGAGGCCTGTAATTGAAATGCTGGGATATCGACACAAATGTTTAAAATCATTGAAGTAACGGGTGATGAGGCAGGGGGTGAATATTGTAAAGAGAACATAATTGCGAGGCCGTACATAGATGTAGAATGGAATAGAGGCAGAGTAGAAATAGAGTGGAAATATCTTAACGTATAATAAATACTACCATTCGAAACTCATCAATTTTATATTGTATTGTTCATGGTACATCTTCCAGAAGAGGGTTTGGATAGCTTCAACCCTCCAGATCGACCGAATGACTCAAAAAGTCCCACACGCCAGCAGCTATGGATAAACTGCTACAGATATAGATACGTCCGATTGATTGATCATATATGTAACACAAGATATCTTCTAGGATTTCCTCTCCTGTACATGATCACCCCTTGTCTAGAAGAAGCGTTGTCAACCTTCAAGGCCCCCATATCAGTCAGATTAATCAGCCTGATGACGGTATGGTTACTGTTAGAGTATTCCATGTCCTCTAGGTCGATGTGAAGGTATCTCCCCGACAAAAATGACTGTTTCAATGCGACGTGCTTTCCCCGCCCTCAGCCAGATGAGTCTCGAGTCTGAGACTTACAAGGCACGAGCCGAGGGAGCTGATCATTATTGAGAGGCCTATTGTATTTCTCTGCAAGACGTTGGAGCAGGCCCTCCTTCCACATGGCCCACGCCTCGTTGTCGGGCCGAGCCTCGTCCGCCTTCCCCACGGGGGCGATCCGTGCCCCGCGTGCTTTCCCTAGCGAGGCATCTACCACTACAAATCGATTGTACAGCAGGTACTTGGAGTTTCCCAGTCTGAAATAGAAATATCCTAGCGATGAGGGATCCCTGCCGTGTGTAGTGGTTTCGTTATCTTGCAAATCATCGTGAAGCCCGGTTGCGTTGTCCGTGGAACCCTCGCCTCGTTCGGGCTCAGATCCCAGAAGAGCACAATCAGCGAGAGAGTCAGCAGTGCGATCAAGTAATCGGGCCAGTATCATTTTGACCAGCTAAGAACACAAAGTTAGTTTGTAATTAACCTACAATATAGTTACGAGTAAGTGATATATATATTAGCTGGATGTCTGGTTCGTGCTGAGCCACAACCTTTACCTGAGGAGTAGTTCTGAATAGTGAGAGGAATAATTGGTGATATAAAGAGTCATATTATCATATATAAATATTTCATTTACTGCAGGACTGCTATACTGCTGCATAGTCATCTAAGATGTAAGTAGTAGGAGTTTATGTACAGAGAGATCTTCATAAGATTGCATAATTATGCATTGCATAGTAGTGCGTGATATTTTGGGAATAGCGGGTATGCAGGGAATTAAGCATAAATAAGAGCAAAGAATTCGATATGGGGTACGATTGACCTCCAACAGAACACAAGTAATAATACCTAGAAAGTAATGTCAAGTGTAATTCAGACACTAATGATATATATATTATCATTTAAAATAACCACCTTATCAATAATTTATGTTTCTCATTGATGATCTGAGTGAGATGACGTAGGTCTCGGGATCTGACTGAAATTGCCTGCAGACCCACATCAGTTCCTGATTATCAATTCCTGATTATAAATTCCTGATGATAAATTTTTCTTTGCATTATAAATTTTCTGTTTCGTCTCTTTATTTTCTTCTTCATTTTCATCTTCATTGTCTCTATTTCATACTGTCAAAATGGTTTCCTTCAATGTCTTCCGTGGCTCCAGTGAAGGCCGCATCGTGACCGACCGGATCAGCCGCTCGCTGGGCCCCAACGAGGCGTACGTGGAAACGACGCATTCCGGCCTCTGTGGCACAGATGAGCATTTCCTCAAGGCTGGACTCGTGCTCGGCCATGAGGGAGTCGGTATCGTGCGTGAGGTTGGCTCGAACGTCTCTTCGGTGCGGGTGGGAGACCGCGTTGGGTTTGGATATACTCATTCCGTGTGTGGCGACTGCACAAAATGTTTAACCGGTACACAATTCACACATATACATTGTCCATCTAGCACATGCTAATTGCTCAGGTTGGGATCAATATTGCCCCGAGAAGAAAGAGTATGGAACCAACGACCATGACAACGGATCGTTCAGCGAGGGCGCCATCTGGGATGCCAAGTGTCTGGTCCCCATCCCCGCCGGGTACGACTCTGTGAATGCCGCGCCGATGATGTGCGCCGGCGCGACGGTATGGACGATCCTGAGTGAGTACGGGGTGCGCGCAACGGACCGGGTGGGAGTCATGGGCGTCGGCGGGCTGGGCCACCTGGCGATCAAGCTGGCGGCCGCCAAGGGCTGCCACGTCGTGGTGTTTTCCAGCTCCGAGGCCAAACGCGAGGAAGCCATGGGCTTTGGCGCAGCCGAATATCACGTCTTCAAGGCCGGGGAGAAGATTGAAGGCCTCCAGCCGGTCAACCATCTCATTCTCTGCGGCAGTGGCGGCGTCGATTATACTGGGTGAGTGAAGAAAAACCCTAACCCTAAACCCTAAACCCTAAAACCTAAAACCCTAACCCCCCAAAAACTTACTTATAAAACCCTAAAACTTACTTGTGAATAGGCTCCTCCCCTTGCTGGATACAATGGGCTCGGTCTACCCTCTTACCGTCGATCTCAAGCCCACGTCGATCCCGTTGCTCGCATACACCGTCCGGGGCATCCGCATCCAGGGCTCGCTTGTTGCTTCGCGCCAGACCCTGCGCTCACTGATGCAGTTTGTCGCCAAGCACAATATCACCCCGACGGTGATGACTTTCTCGCTCGACGAAGGGGGCATCGAGGAGGCCATGAAGACGTTGCGTGAGGGCAAGATGCGCTACCGGGGGGTGTTGGTCAAGCAGAATTAATAACGACATAACAGTATGGATATAGGGTTAGAGTATAGGGTTGGAGTATAGATTCAGAGGGTATAGAGTATAGAATATGTACAATAGATTATCAATAGACGATTATACTTATGGTCACCCTAATTCTGCCTTCAAAAGGATCACCCTGGCTAGGTGCTGTGCCTGATTTCTTGACCCAATCAAGCACCCTGTATACTAGTTACCCAGGTACCTCGAGACTTGGGTACCTATACTTGGCTGCCTTGCCCAGGAAGCTATACTTAGAACCTCATCGAGGCTTGTACCTGACAAGACTGCCGGGTCCCCCGACTGGTGCATCTGATCTGGCAATAAGCTTATGTAGATCATTTGACTTTATTTGAGATGCTTGAGGCATTGGATTATTTACAACGTTTCATAGAGCTAGAAATGTAGTTAATGTAGACTATAGTACATATATATATATTCCAAGGAGCAACAGTAGGTCTATGAGAGATATTTTGATGTAATATTTTTTAATATTTTTTAACATTTTTTTCAATATTTACCAAATTTTATTTAATATTAATTTAACTCTGGCATATGATTGGCGATTGGTGCAGAATCCACTAGCTTGATGAGTCTAGACTCGAGTATCCATCCCACTTCGGAGGTATACTTCTTCCAACCCAGTAAATGAATCCTTCAGTATCAATCGGTGGGTCAGGATTGCCGCATTGCCGATGCTGTTCAGAGGTACTACATAGATAAGGTCGACTGCGCATAGAGGTAATACCTCCTGTCCTATGCTGAATATATAAAGGTAGATCCATATACACTGTAGCTTACAAAGTAACCATGATCCTAGACGTAGTTATCAATATTAAAAATGCTCGGTGACACTCATAGTTTCAATATTAGAAATGCTCAGTGATACTCATACTTCTTTGTATGTTCCGAGCCAGCCGACGACTTCCTTTTCAGTGTCGGGAGCAGACTTGGCGCCCCATCGTCTGACCCTCCGGACCGCCCTCCACCAATCACAGCACTCACACGTGCACCACCACCCGTCCACGTGACCGCGCCGGGGCTCTTGGCACACGTCGACCGGCATATTCGGAGCATGGACGATGTGCGCTTTGAGCATCCCATCCGGAGTTAAGCAGTGAAGTGGCAGGATGGCCCGATGCCGTATTTCCGGCAGCCAGTTACCTGGTCGAGTATGGCTCATGTGCCGGAGAGACGAGGGAGCTTCCCTGGACGGTGAGTATTATTATTATTAATGCGCCGGTGCCCGCTTATAAACCCTGCGCTGGCCTGACCCTGCGTTTTGCCCGCTTTTCCTGGTCTCTCTCTGGTGTAGTCAACCATCTCGACTCTTACTCTGCATCTTGTGTGTCCAGCCCTGCGATTATGTCGACAGCAACAGCGCTCGGGAGGAGCTCGGAGAGCAGCAGCTCGCTGGACGATGTGGCGCGGGCCAAAGTGCAGGCGCAGAGCACGCCGCCGGCGAGGACGACCAAGGAGCTGAAGCACAAGACGGCGGCCCCGAAGCGCTACAAGACCGTCTGGGCGGCGCTGCGGTACCTGCGCCATCTGACGCCGCAGCAGGTCGACGACTTCATGGCCTCGTATGTCATCTACAACCTGGACTGGTCGGACGAGGGCGCGATGGTCGCCGCCCTGGGAGAGAACTACCAGCAGCGCGTGGGCGAGTGTCTGCGCGCCTACTACGGCGTGCTCAACCACCTGTGCGCCCTGGGCGACGTCGAGAAGATGTACATCCCGCCGTGGATGAGCCGCGGGGCCTCGGTGCGCGAGAACCAGCTGCTGTACGAGCGCTCCATCGCCGACGATCTGCGCCTGCAGCCCGGCCAGCGCGTGCTGGATCTGGGCTGCGGCCGCGGGCGTGTCGCAGCGCACATGGCGCGCTATTCGGGCGCCCTGGTGACGGGCCTCAACATCGATCCCAACCAGATCGGCCAGGCGCGCGCGTTCAACCAGCAGCGCGGCCTGTCGAACAGCTTCGTCGTGCAGGACTTCAACTCGCTGCCGCTGCCCTTTGACGACGCCAGCTTCGACGGCTTCTACCAGATCCAGGCCCTGAGTCTGTGCAAGGACCTGCCCGCCCTGTTCGCCGAGATCTTCCGCGTCGTCAAGCCCGGCGCGCGCCTCTCGCTGCTCGACTGGGTCAGTCTGCCGGCGTACGACGCCGGCAATGCAGAGCACGCCGAGCTGATGCGGCGTGTGAAGCCGCTCATCGGCGCCGTGGGCACGCCCACGCCCGCCAGTCTGGAACAGGCTCTGCGCCAGGCCGGCTTCGAGGTCGAACGCTCCGACAACGCCAGCATCGATGGCCTCCAGGCGCCTCTCATCGAGACGGTCGACTTCTACTTCCGCTCCATGCGCCAGCTGATCCTCGCCCTCGTCAAGATGCACGCTCTGCCGCCGCACTTCAAGACCCTCATCAATCGGCTGTGTCTCGACGGCGAGGCCTTTGTCAAGATGGATAACATGCGTCTGGCCACAACCAGCTATCGCATCATCGCCAGGAAGCCAGCTGCTTGAATCCTTTTTACCCCCGTATTTGATAATCGTTTATACCCTTCTTCATAGATGGCGCTTGGGCATGTTAACTGTATATACCTTTGATAAAAACCCCTATATCTAATAAATAGTATATGCATTGTGCTTGATCTCAGGGTATATCATGCTGTGACTCGACTGACGCGAGTTTGAGAAATGTCACAAAGCCTGACCTATGCCCTATGATAAGTGTATCATCGACAGCGACGGCAACAGTCGGGCGATAGTCATGGGGAAGCAGGAGGACTCTTTTAGTGCCTGAAATCACCCAGTCACCGTCCACAAACAAGTCTCGGCTGTCTGATCCATTCCAATCAGGGTAGAATGATCGGATATCCAATCGACCATAGTTCGTGACAATTCTTCGACCGTCCGCTGAAAAAGATAATCTGTGGCCCTCAAGCTGAAGCGACCGCTTCCCAATCGTGTCGAGAGTGGCCAAGTCCCAGAGTTCAAGAGTTGATTCGCGTTCTATGAGCAGGAGTTCCGAATCAGGAGAGACAGCGAGAGGATCATACTCATCATTTGGTAATTGCACAGATTGCCTCAGTGTTCCTGAATCCATGTCCCAGATTTCAACAACGTTCTCATAGCCCTGCCAAGCAATGAGAAACCTTCCATCCGGCATCCAGATTACCTGGAAGGCCCAGCATATTCTACCGACTTTCACTGTTTGATGCAGCTGGCCGCTGCTCACATCCCAGATCTCAATGAGCTTTCTATCTTCTCCAAACGGCCCAATCGCCACAAACCGATTGTCCAGGGAAAGTTCCAGTAGAAAGCTCCACACACTTTCATCTAAATATCCATGGAAAGTGTGTAATAACGTGCCGGAAGCAGTTTCCCAAACTCCTATTTTGAGGACCCTTTTGGGCAATGGGCTATTGCCATCCTGTTCAAAGTGGGTATCTTCATGTAAGAAAAGCCTGTTATCAGAGCTGAATATGAAGCGCCCAGCTTGAGAGCAATTTTCAATGGTGATCCAGTGCTCCCCCGTGGCTGGGCCCCAGATCACATCTTCACCGGTCCGAAAGACGACAAACTCCATGTTAGGCGAGACCGCGAGTGGTTCGTCGCCATACCGGAGCGTCTCCAGAAACATACCAGTGTTGACGTCCCAGAAATTCAGCTCCTTGCCGAAAGAGACTGCTACTTGGTAATTGGATGACAGCTGGACCGATTTGACAGAGACATGCTTCACACTGCCATCCAGAACTGGCCGTACAGAAGAATCCCAGAGTTGAATTGTATCACCCGGAGAGGAGGATGCCACCAGTCCCAAATCGGGGGAAAACGACACATCCCTGATCTTGGAAGGACCTACAAGAGACATTACAAGGGTTCCGCTTGCAACATCTACAATTTGTATCCCATGGACGAGGGTGACTCCAAATGTATACACTCCATGTTCTCCCACAGATGTAAGCAGCGAGCCATCCGGCGATAATTTCAGGACGACGCAATGAAAGTTGGGGATTCGGTGTAGGAGCTTGTCAGACATGAGGTCCCAGATGTCGAGCCATTGGGCAGCATTCCGCCTGTCTTCCTCGCCGTATATCAGCAGCCTGCTGTCGGAAGAAAAGATGACGTCCTTGAAGCTGCTGCCGTGAAACTCTTTGGCCAAAGTTCCTGTGCGTGGGTCCCAAAGGCAAATCGTGTTGTCCTCGGATAAAGACGCCAGCCTGGTACCATCCGGAGAGAATGCCACCCTGGTCACGGCAGCGGAGTGGCCCCTGAGCTTGTATCGTAATTGATCACCGTTTGCATCAAGAGTCCATAGTAGGACTATATTCTTTTCACACGCGGCCGCCAACATCATGTTGTCTTGAGACAATGCCAGATCCATGATTCTCTCCTCGGGCGCTTCAAGGTGCCTGCGCGGCGTCTGGGATCCGACATGCACTATTTCAACAGTGTTTGGATTTAGCAACATGATCGCCAGGGTATTGTCGTGCGAGAAAAACCTCATGATATTGTCTGTCGACCCGGGTGTCTCGTGTACCAGGAGCCCGGGAGACACGTCCCATACTCTAACATACCCATCGTCGCACAAGGACATGAGTCGCTCTCCATTGGCCGAAAAAGTGGCTATCGCGTCGGGTCCGCCCCCTGGTTCATATGTCTTGAGCAGGGCCCCAGTCGCTGTGTCCCAAAGGCGCAGGGAAGAAGCACACACAACCAGTTTCCCGTCCGGCGACAAGCATACTTCTCCAGAAAAACTCGACCGATGGGCTTCAAATGTCTGGAGCAAGGGGCTCCAGTCCTTTTCGACTTCGGGCAGCCCGACAAAGGTTTTGGGAATCTCATCTTGGAATTGCGCCCGTACCACGCTGAGCTCGGGGCAGTAGATCAAAGCGGAGACATACAATTGAAGAGGCGCTCTTTCGATGGTCGGCCTGAAATGAAGTACAAACCGACGTGCACCATGGACGAATTTCCGCAGTTCTATTCTTCCTTCCGACGGGAGGCTGAATATATATTCCAACAGGTCCAGCAGAGCTTGAACGGCTTCAGTCATCTTTCTGGTAAGAATCATTGCCTCCAGCCAGTGCAAAAGATGCTTGGTCAGGAAGGCATGGATGCTACTACCGCTGGTACTGTTGCCGTGGTCATCGAGGGGCTGAATTTTGGCATTGCGAAGATGTTCAACCCAGTATTGACAGGCGTATTGGACGTGCGGAGGAAGATGACAATTGACACGAGCAAGCGGGACATCGAGCGTAAGGACGGAGTGGTCGGAAAGTTCACAGACATCTCTTTTCAGGGATTCGCACATGGCCTGCATGCAATATTCCAACAACTCCCGATGGACCTTCTGCTGGTCTATCCAGAACTCCTGTCCACATCGCTGCTCATCAAGCAGAAAGTCGCGGAATGATAAATGCAGGAGCTGGACGGTGGATGTTTCTTCATTATTGGCCTGTTCTTCTCCCTTGGACAAAAGCGAATACAATCCATCAAGGGTTTCGTCGATTTGATCTCGCTCCGGATAGGGCAACAGGTTGGCGAGAGCTGTGACGGACAAAGGCTCCAACAAAATGACAATCGCACCAACGACACACCGAAACATATCGTATGTATCCTCTTTTTCATCATCCAGGACGGCTTCATCGAACAGGGAATGCTGCAATATGTTTCTGTAGATGGTATCCAAACTCTGTTGAGGCAAACCCTTTGACACGCGGTCGTCGAAGATCATCTCCATCCTGCTCTGCAGGCGAGCCTTGGTGAGTGATCGCTGCTCGCCCAGAAAACGACAAACAGTGGCTGCGTAGATGAATAGACCATCGCTCTTGAGCGCCAACCGCTTGGTCTTCTCCTCTCCGGGCCAGGCGTCGGAAAGGACATACCTGCGCCCGATCTGGGAGAGTTCGTGCTCCAAGAAGAGTGTGATGTCGTCTTTGACACCGTTCGCGTGCACCTGCACCTTTTGTAGTTCCCGTTCGCCGACTGCGGTGTCGGGAAGATTCAAGAAAGAAGTGCGAATATGGGACTCGGGTCGACTGGTGATGAAGAGCTTCAAACGGAGGAGGGTGGTGGTGAGCCTTTCGGCCTCTGCGACAAGACGTAGGAGAGTAGAAATGTCGCGGCTAGATTCGCATTCGTCAAGCGCGTCAATCACAACGACAAGAGTCAAGGGTACCATAGTGCGTTTCTCCAGGGCCAGTAGGGGTTGAAGGATGAGGTGCTTCCACTGATTGCTCATTGCTTCGTTGGCGATGTTTTGATGGTCCGAAATTGCTTGACAGATATCATCCCTGAGATCTGGAAGCGAGTCGGCGAGCTGCCTGCAGATGGTGGTGAAGAGCTTGCGGGCATTGTTCTGCTCAGCCTTTCTCTGCTCGAAGAAGAAGCTGGCTCCCAGGCGGACGTGATCGGGGACGGTCTCGCCTGCGACTAGGGACAGTCTGTCGTGACAGGCAGCGGCCAGAGTGCGAGAGATGGTTGATTTGCCGGTACCGGCCATTCCTTTGAGCCAGTAGATACATTTTCCACCCGGCGAGTCACACCAGGCATGGATATGCTGAAGAAGCTCGACCTGCGTGCCTGCCAAACAAGCCGATTTGTGTTGATCGTCAAACGAATTGAACGCTGCATTGGGAGCAGGCGACAAGCTACCAAGTAGCTGTGCCTGTTTCGCGGACTGGAATGATTGTCAGTATACAGACTAGCGGTGCGTGCTGTCAAGTAGGTACCTTTGCTTCATCTCTTGCCTCGACCATCAAAGTCAACGACTTGTTCAGCCCCTCCTGGAGCCCGTCCAGTTTGACCTTGACGCTGGGAAGAACGTGGTCATTGAAGACTCTGAGATCCATGGCGATCGACTTGTCGAGATCCTTGATGGTTTCGAGTATCTCCTTCCAATCGTCCGTCACCGTCACGTCTTCCCAGAGCCTGACGAAGCCCGAGCGCGAGAAATGTTTCAACAGACGCATCTGGAAACGAAGAACAGCCGCGTAGAGGTGAACAATCTGGCTGCGGATGTGCGTCGCAAGAGTGTCCATTGCCGTTGCCTGACGCGACAATGCTGTTGGCGCTGCTTGAATCCGGCCGTCCTCTTCGATCACCCGATACCGAACCAGGAGACTAGACATGGTTTCAAAGGCGTCGGCAGCGTCTCCGTCTTGTGTAGCAGCCCTGACGACCGGCGTCAAGAGCAGCAGCACACCAGCCCATGCCAACGCTGCGTGTGGGTCAGCACCCACGGCCACCGAGACGGAGTCCTTGACGGCAAGAATGCCCCTGACAACACGACGGAGCTGATCCTTGACCACGATCTCCTTTCCCGCCACAGTGAGAGTGAGCTGCGAGGAAGAGATCTCCTGCAGCCGCTGTTCGACTATCGCCTGGAGGTTCCGATCCGTAGACCCTGTCCCGTCGTTCCCTCCCTCCCTCTTGTTCTGTCCCTCATCTCCCCCCGCTGGCTGCCATCTCTGTACAAGGGCATTTTCGTACTCGTGGATGAGCTTCTCGTCTTCCGATCGAAGCTTTTCGTACGCCTCTTTCCAGAGACCGGCGAGCTGCAAGCTGGTGGCAGAGCTGGTCGATTTGCTGACGTTGGAGGAGGTTGAAGATGGACTGGCAGCCGCGACAGAAGAGGAAGGCGCGGGCGGGGAGCGGAGATTCTGTTCTGCCGGGCGGAGGGAGGGCGTCTTGGATCGTTTATGCGATGAGAGACGATGAGCGAGACGGTCAAGTCGGGATTGCAGAGGCATTTTGGCGAGGTGGAGATTCTATGATGGTGAGTCTAGTCTATGTGAGAAAGGAGGGGCTCTACGTGGCAATGAACCCGCGAGGCATACATCAGGCTGAGGCTGAGGCAGTAGGCTGAGGCCTTAGGCAGTAGACTGAGGCCTTAGGCAGTAGGCTGAGGCATTAGGTAGTAGCCTGAGGCATTAAGGCAGCAGACAGAATAAGGCAACAAGGCAACAAGAAACAAGGCATTAAGGCATTAAGGCACCAAGGAACAAAGAAAAGGAACCAGGACAAGGAACGAACGAAGGATAAGACAGAATGACAAACTTTTATTGTATGAAATCTAAACAAGACTATTTATTCCCCAATCTCTTCATCGCAACCAAGGTCAAGCCACTCAGCCAGCAAATGACCGCCATGCCGGTAAACAACCATCCATTCCCGATGGCATCCATCAAGGGCTGGGCGACGACACAAGCAATACAGGCCAGCGAGTTTCGCAGCAGGTTATTCAGCGCAACTCCCGTGCTAGGCTTGCTAGGCACAAACTCGGTCAGCATGGTGGTCGTGACGCCGAAGACGAGCATGTTCCCGACGCCGTAGAAGAAAGTGGCCACGCAAGGACCGAACCAGAAGACGTGTTCGCCTGCGGTCCAGCCGTAGGTGAGTAAGGCGGCAGGATACAACAACCCGGCGATCCAGGCGTTCAAACCGATGCGATCGGCGGGGATCATGATGAGATTGTTGTTCTCGTCGTAGCGACCGGCCTTTTCGGCGGCCGCGTGCATGATCCGGTCTGTCCAGCGGCCGCCGAGGGTGGCAGAGAGGATGTACCCGAGCGAGGACGGGACGTACATCAGGCCGACGAGCATGGTGGAGAAGGAGTACGGAGCAGAGGAGAAGGTGGCCTGCACGGAGATGTTGAGCAGGTAGTAGCTGGCGAACGTGATGCTGGCGTAGTAGACGGTGATGAAAATGGGCATGGAGCGCAACATGGGGAGAAGCGACAAGGGGGCAACGAGAATGGACCAGATGGACGACTTTTGCTCTGGCTTTTCTCCCTCTCCGGGCGTCTGTTTCGGCTTGTGCTTGGTCTCAGGCAGACAGAAGAACAGCAACAACAGGACAATCACCCCGTAGATCACCATCACCCACTGCGTGCTCCGCCAGCTCCATCGCAGGGCGACAGCACCCCCGATGATGGGCGCAATCAATGGGCCCAGCATCGGCCCCAGGAAGAAGATGCCCATTGCCCGGCCGCGCTCCTTGACAGCCCACAGATCGGCGACAGTCCCGGCGCCCACAGCCTGCACCGAGGCCGATGCGCCGCCCGCCAGCACGCGCATCAGGATGAACATGACGATGCTGGAGCTAAAGGCAGAGAGAATGTTGAAGACGATGAACAGGGTGAAGGAGGCGAGATACACCGGTCGGCGCCCGTACAGTTCCGCCAGACTCGACCACCATAGGGGGAGGAAGGCGATGGCGAGGGAGTAAAAGGCCACCGACAGGTTGGCGATGGAGGGGGAGGTATGAAAGTCGGAGGCAATAGACGCGAGAACCGCTGTGGAAGGAGTATTAGTATTAGATTTTGAAAGGAGTATAGGGAAGTATCGTACGCATCAAGATCGTGCTTCCTAACGGCGCCGCCGCAGCTGTGAGGGAGACGATGGAGGTGAAGAGCCATTTATGGGGGCGGGGATGCTCTTTCGAGTCATCCAGAGAGGAAAAGAGGGGGTTCATCAGACGCATTATGATGGATAGATAGAAGATAGAAAGCAAATAGAATGGATATGAACGGCAACTTGTTGAATAAATAATCTGAACTGCACGACATTCTT
Organism: Penicilliopsis zonata CBS 506.65; assembly: GCF_001890105.1. NCBI lineage: Eukaryota > Fungi > Ascomycota > Eurotiomycetes > Eurotiales > Aspergillaceae > Penicilliopsis > Penicilliopsis zonata. Next base: position 800,398 of record NW_019208921.1, read on the forward strand.
CCGCAGCACCCGCAGTTTCCGCAATACCCGCTCAGTCTGTCGCTCTTGATAGGGAAAACACGGCGAGAAGAAAACCTTTCGGGTTGGAGTAAGCGTAAGGAAATTCATTCTTAGGGTTAGGACATTTGACCTTTCTACTATGACATTAGATGCTCAGATATACGGATCTCCTGTCGGACCATATCATGCAGCTCTTCCTAGGGATGTGAAAATAAGTGTCAGATAATTGACATTTCAGGGTAAAATTCATTGTCAATTGACTGTCAGGTAACCCTATTACGGCTAGGATCCCTATCTAAGCCTATTTGAGCTAGTCCTCTAATAGTAGCCTATAGAAGGAGATTGAACCCTAGGGTTTGTAACAAAAATGATGTGATTTTTGACAGTCAAAATGCAAACTTGATTGTCAAGATTACTAAGCAAAGATTCAGTAATTGTCAGACAATTGACTGTCAAGACATCTTTAAGGGATACTCCGGGTAAAGTATTTCTCTCCGCATTCAATTCCAAACTCATTCCTCAATCTCCACAACCCGCAGCCATGAAAAGGATGATGAGGATGTCTGTATCACAGTCCAAAGTTATGTTAATATGCCGCGGTACGCATTTGCCCAACCCTAATCATCCCATCTAATGCTTGGCTAGGGGAGCCCATTAAACGCGAGCAACTTTTTGCATACACAAACGGGCGGTTTTTAGTGAATGAGAAAGAACAGGTGTTGAAACGCTATGCAGAATTCGATCTTGATGCTCTCTGCACACTGGTGTCCTCATTGCCCTCAATCTCTTCGCCGATCGAAAAGATCGAAAAGATGGAAGGGGGCTTCAACAAAGCGTTGTTGATGACTGCAATCAATGGGAAAGAGGTGATTGCTAAGATTCCTTGTCCGCGTGTTGTGCCACCAAAATATAGCACCGCGTCGGAAGTTGCTACATTGGAATATGGTACAGTAAATCCGACAATAGTGTTCAAGGGGTTCTCTCTGCTAATAAAAGGACAGTCAAGTCCCACACTTCTATTCCAGTATCAAATGTCCTTGCATGGAGCTCTGACGCTGCAAACCCGATCGGTGCCGAATACATCGTGATGGAAAAGGCCCAGGGTAGACAGTTGGTTGAGGTATGGGGTGAGATGAATCAGTCACAGCAGTTCAACACCATTCAAAACCTGGTCAGGTTAGAAAGTCAATTGGCTTCTATTGATTTCCCTGGTTATGGAAACCTCTACTTTGATCGTTCCATCCAGTCGTCAAACCCAAGTATACCTATCGACAATGGCTTTTGCATTGGTCCTTCCTTTGATGCTTCTTGGTTCCCACAAAATGACGGTGGTACTCATTCTGGTCCATGTGTGTATTTCCATCATCATGGAGAGCTGCAGAGTCCCTAACCAATTCTTTCTCAATAGGGGAAACCTTTTCTGATCTGGCTGTGGCTTTGGTCAATCGTGGCATTGAACATGTGAAACACTCCTCAACCTTTACGCCTCATGGGCCTCATCCAGGCTCCAAAGACGAACATATCCAGACTCTGGAGGCTGTGTTGACCATCATGCCAGAATTAGCCACCAGCACGTCACTACGGCGATTCTTGAAACCAAGGCTATGGCATGCCGACCTCCATCTGGGTAATATCTTTGTTTGTGACACGGATCCCACCAACATTGTCAACATCATAGACTGGCAATTCACCTCAATCGGGCCTGCTTTTATGCAGGTTCAGTGGCCGTCTTTCCTCTCCCCCCCTGACGACTACAAATTCGGGATGGTCAAGCCAGAGCTGCCGCCAAATTCTAGTGAAATGGACGAGGACGAGCAGGCGTATGCCATCACAGAGCGAGACAGAGCATTACTATCAAAATGTTACGAAGCAGCACTAGCGAAGAATCATCTTCAATCATATCTGGCCTTTACTCGGGTTGACCCCGCGCTCCGACACCTGCTGGCGTTCTGTGGCAACACATCAAAGACTGGAATAATACCCCTTCGTGATTCAATGATGCAAATCTCGGAAAATTGGAGCCAAATGGGTCTTTCTGGCTGCTGTTCTTATTCACCGACACATGAGGACCTACAAAGACACGCGATTGAGCTGTCTACATATCAAGATTGGCAGAGACTCAAGGCATACACTCAAGAGTTACTACAAACAGATGACGACGGCTGGGTTCCGCCGCAGCTTGATTTTGACCAGGTCAAAGCAAGGCATGCTGAATTGTTCAATCTTTATATTCAACGAGAAGCAGAAGTATCTTCAGAAGCAGAGGCAAGAAGGCTTTGGTTTTATGTCGAGAATAGGAGTGAACTTGAACATGAATTGAGGAGTCTGATTGTCATGAGCTCAATTAAAGTCCTTTCCTGGAGACACAGCCTGTAAATTGATGAAATCTTCTGCTACGGGCAAATACGTAGAGCGAATTGATGTAGGGTTAGTGTAAAGTGTATTATTCCAGATGTCAGGTTAGGTTAGGGTTATACAAGAGTTAAATATTTGCGATATCTCAACCAGTTGTGTCAACCCAACCCTAACCATGATGGCTACTATCACTGCCGCACAAACTGCTGAGAATGGTCCTTGATCAAGATGCTGGTGTCCAAGACTTGGCCTGTAGAGGAGCGCAGAAACTTGATCTCCAGCGCCGTGTCATTGAGGAAGGTGAGGGAGCTGTAGCTGTAGTCATCGGCATAGGCAAAGGCCGTGTACGACGGCTCACTGCCGACCGTACTGAGACCCTCGATGTTGCCAGCTCCTCCGGCGACGATATACAGAGGCGCGCTGGGATTGTGCATGCCGTTGGGGTCGACGGTACCGTTGTAGAGCGGGTAGAAGCGCTGAGAGTTGTGGACGTGGCCAAAGACGCCCAGGTCGACGCCGTACAGGTACATGAGCTCCTCGAAGGCGTCCTGGCACACATCGCAGATGTTGTCGTCGCCGCCGGTCGAGTACCACGGGCGATGGCCCGCGACGACCAGCCAGGGGGTGACGGAGCGGTCGACACTGGCGAGATCCGCGGCCAGGAAGTCTGTCTGCTGGTTCTTGAAGCCAAAGGGCCCCGCGCCGAGCCCTGCCGATCCCTCTGTGCCGTCGGGGGCGTCGGCAAAGTCCGTCTCGGTGTCGATGAAGGTGAAGTGCACCATTCCGTACTCGAACGAGTACCAGAAGGGCGGGCGGGAGAGTGTCTTGGCTTTGGCGGCCAGCTCGACGGCGGTGGCATTGGTCGACGAGGAGGCAAACGGCCGGGGCATCGTGCGGTCGAAGCGGTGCAGGAAGTCGGTGAAGTTGCGCTGGCCCTCGTTACAGAGACTCTCCGTGTCGGGGATCTCCTCGCAGGAGGCTTCATGGTTGCCCGGCCCGGCCATGTACGGCTTCACGCCCGCGATGGGCGCCAGCTGCTCGTAGAACTGCTCCAGGATGCTCTGGTACGCCTCCTCGCCCTCGGTCAACAGATCCAGCACCTCGATCCAGTCGTCCGCGTACGCAAAGTCGCCCGGGTGGATGACCAGCTCGTAGTCGTTGATCGTCTCGGCCAGACGGTCGATCGTCGTCAGGTTATCCATCGCAGGGTCCACGGCAGGGATGCTCTGGTTCAGGATCTCCCGAGACGAGAGCTCTCGCTTTGTCACTGTATATCCGTCCGCACCATATACCCCCAGGTCGATCACCACGTCGACGGTGAACGGGGTGGTGTCGCCGGGGGTGCGAGGGCTCATGAACTGCTGCACGGTGGAATTGGTCGACACGATCTTGTAGAAGTACGTCGTGGCGGGACTCAGATCATTGAGGATGACGGCGCTCGACCAGGTTCGCGACGTCTCGTACGTCGTCGACAGATACGAACATGCCACCTGGTTGAGGTTCGTCTCTGACAGCCCATATCGCACACAGCTCTGGTTCAGCTGTTCGTACGTATTCCAGCCGATAGACACAGCTACCAATTAGCATTACCCAATAGATTTCACCCTCAGCGGGTGTGCAACGAAACATACAGTTGGGTCCGTAGATGGCCAGTCGCTGCTGGTACGGAGTGGTCAAGTCCTCCGGCAAGGAGGGGAAGACAGAAGCCGCGGCGCCCATTTTGTGTATAGGATCGAGTGTTCCCTGCCACTAGATGCAACTCTGTGAGCAACAGAATAGAAGGGGAATGGAATGGAGTATATATATTCTAGAGGATATACTGGAGGTGGTATACTAGGGATTCCTAATTAGGAAAGCACCCCGGCCCGAGTGGAGCGATCAGCAGGTACCGGCAATTACTGACCAATCGGATTGTAAGGATTGCCAAGCGGGCTGGACAAGGCGCACGTGGCGTCGCAGGTGGCTGTCACTGGAAGGGATGCAGCTTCTTCTTCCGAGGCTAACAGAGACTTTAATTAAATGTGAAGATCCTATTTACATTATGATGGTTAAGATGAGGTCTATGGTCTATAGGCCATAGGATTATGATTCACTATTAAAGATAGTAATATTCTAGAATCTATACATCTATAACAGAGGCAGGATATAACTCATAGGTTATAGACATGGGATGAGGGTATATATACTAGTGGTGACCACACGTTCCTAAGCAGGCAATATTAATGGCTCATAGCCAGTTTACTCCCTGCTATATTAAGAATCATTAAATTAATTGAGGTAGATAGCACAACTGTACTACCCAAGGCGCGCTCAAGTTCTTGAATGATACTCAGAAGACAGTAAGGTAGAATATTTTATAACTTTTATTAATGGCTAGTCTTTATACTATTCAGGTATTCACTATCTGAAACACAGATTTCTAGACCCTTCTATAAACATATTTATCAGAGGCAAATGCACCCGGCAAGGCATGTCACACAAGAGGTTGTATGAAGTCATCCTTGGGATTGATCGATCAGACAGGACCTATTATCAAGAGAGACTATGATGATATACTGGATATGCTTGATAAAGTACTATGCAAGGTGTGACCACGGAACGACCCGTGCGGTCCGAAACCTTTAGAGAGATACACCGTTACGTCACTTATCTTCAGACGATCAGTAAGGGGGCCTGGTGGTACCACAGGCAGTGCTGTACTGAAGAACTGTGGCAAGGTCTCTATACAGAGTAATCTAGAGTGGTAATTGTGTAACTCCATGACCTCTAATAAGATAGATGGGATTTGCATTCTCAGGCCGTTAGAACTTTAAGATAGTGTAACAATGTCTGTGTAACCATAAGAGGCCACTAAGATGTGATCTGTCTAAGGATGAATTATTCAGACGCAATTGCCTGCATAAGGCTGTCAGGATGAGATGCCCTCTACATAATAGAGAAATACTAGGTAGATAAGGGAAATAAGGGATTCCTATTCTGGCATTTTATACCACTAGATAGAATGAGCACAGAGTAACCTACCAACTTTATGAACTATCTATATTCATGAGGTTAATACATGAAATGAGTTATTATGGATATTTCAAATAGTAGCTCCAATCATGTTGGATGTAGTAAACTCTACCTATAAAGAAATATCTACTAGTTTTGACCAGTCACATAGACTCTGTTGTTGTCCATTCTGCACAGTGTAAGGGGTGATTTCATATAGAAACTTGATTTTAACAGAGATAGAAGATAGATATAAAACAGCCATCTATATATTGGTTACAGCCATTTCAGTCCAGTCTACATTTACATCTACATTACGGTCTACAATATAGCACTACTCAAGTTCTGCTCACAATACTTCCCGCTAAAATGCAGGCAAAGACAGTTTCTTCTTCCCAGCAGTGGGCACAAGTCTTCAACAGAGACAAAGGTATCTTCTCCATCATACTTGACACTATCTTCTACTCAATATCATCCCTAGGTTTGGAGTACTCTCGCATCCCCGTCCCAACTGTCCCCCCCGATGCGGTTCTGGTCGAGATGAAGTTCTCTGGCGTGTCTCAGGGTGATGTGCCGAGAGGTAAGTGACACCTTGATTGTATGATGATAGCTAACCTTCAGGGGATCGGTCTGAGAGACTTGGTGAGTATTGAGAGATTTAAATGTCCCTGGATAGGGCGCTGGCTAACTATCTAGGCCACGGAGCCGGAGTGGTAGTTGCCAATGGAGAAAATGTCAACGTCTCTATTGGAGATCGCGTTGGCATCCAGGTACTGTTTCCACTTGTCTATCCAGCTATATATATTCATTTCATTAGAACACCCCCGATGTGTTTCAGCAGTTTTGCGTTTGCAAGGCCGCAGATATTGTCAAGATCCCTGACAGTCTGACCCTCGAAGAAGCTGCTTTGGTATACCTCTGACCCTGTTTCCCTGGTTCTTTTCAACCATGCTAACGCTACAGATCATGAGTATGGGAGTGTCCGGGAAAGCGATAGAAAACAACTTTGAGGTGCGCCATTACCCTCATCCTCAACAAGGCCTTGCTAACCCGGAATGGAGATGAAACCGGAGTATCTTGTCAAGCCCTCCAGTGCACCGGAAACAGAGGAAGCCCTGGAAACATACGCCCAGCACAAGGTGCCTATCCCGTACCAGGTCTCTCCTCTGCAAGACCTGGCTACCGTCCTGGAACATATGGATCGGGGAACTTCTGGCGTGACCGTGCTGGAGATTCCGTGTCCGCAGCAGCAGGAGGTTGTCCAGCAGAAGAAACACACCCTGGGGACATATCTGGCGCATCGACTGGAGGAGATAGGAGTGAAGGATTATTTTGTGATTCCCGGTATGTCCCTATCTTCGTTGAGGAAAGCGTAGTGAGCAGACTCACTGATGTGATAGGCGACTTCAATCTTCATCTGCTGGATGAGATACTCAAAAACCCCAATCTCCGCATGCTGGGCTGCTGCAACGAGCTGAACGCCGGATACGCCGCCGACGGATACGCACGCTCCAGCCCGGCCCGCGTGGCCGTGGTGTTTGTGACATTCATGGTCGGGGGCCTGTCTCTGATCAACGCCATCGCCGGCGCCTATTCAGACCACCTGCGGGTGATTGTCGTGTCGGGGGCGCCGCCGTCGAGCACGTTTGAAGCAGACAATCTCATCCTCCATCACTCGACTGGCCTGCCCGATAGAAACCAGCCGCTCAAGATGTTTGAGCAGGTCACGGCGGCCTCGGTGCGATTGGACGGAAAGCAAGACTATACACAGGTGATCGACCAGACCCTCATCACCTGTCTGGAACAGTCCCGGCCGGTATACATTGAATTCCCCAACGATCTCGTCTCGATGGAATGTGGGGTTGCCGGCTCATTGAAGGAGATGACGAAACAGTCAGAGTCTTCTCCTGGTCAACTGGAAACGGCATTCGACCTGTTTGCCCGTCACTGGGAGACGGCGAGCCGGCCGGTGATCATTGTTGGATCGCTGGCACGCCACGCTCTTTCTAGAGAGGATCTCATCTCGTTCATTGAGAAGTTGGGCTGCCCTGTCTTCTGCCAGCCGGACGGCAAGTCGCTTGTTCCCGAGTCTCATGCCCAGTTCGGCGGGACCTTCTGGGGAGTGGCGTCCAATCCGGAGATCCATGATCTGGTGATGGCTTCCGATCTATGGGTGGTGGTGGGAGGTCGATGGAGTGATTTCCACCGGGCGATGCCTGGGCCTGACAATCGGGTTTTCGAGATCCTGCCCGATGGCATCAAAACACCTGATGGGGACGTTGAAGCGAAGATGGGGAAACTGATTGATCTCATCACCTCCCAGTTGAGTGCACGTACGAGTGATGCCGCGACTACCATCACCCCTACACCTACTTCTACGACGGCTCTGACAACAACGAACATGGTGCATGGAATCGAGAAACTTCTCACTCCCAGGGATACTCTCATCGCCGAAACAGGCGACAGCTGGTTTCAGGCTCAGAATATCCGGCTACCCGACGGAGCAGACTTCCAGATGCAGATGATGTACGGGTCGATTGGCTGGAGTCTGCCTGCTGCCCTGGGATGCCAGTTGGCACGACCCGAGGGCCGGACCGTGCTGATGATCGGAGACGGCAGCTTTCAGATGACTGCCCAGGAGCTGAGCACGATGATCCGCATGAAGACGAACCCTGTGATCTTTATTCTTAACAATCTCGGCTATCGCGTTGAGGTAGTCACCCTATTTCTCATTCTTTTCCTTTTTTTATCCCCAACCCTAAACCCTAAACCCTAACCCTAACCCTAACCCTAACGATGCTGACGTGGATAGACTGCCATTCATGAGGGCCCATACAACTACATCAGCAACTGGAATTACACAGCTCTGGCCAGGTCACTGTGCAATATCTCGCATGTGCCAGGATATGGAAATCCCTATCTCAAGGAGGAACAACGCAAAGAATATGACAATCCCGCCATGTTTGCGGTGCGGATCAAAACATATGATGAGCTGCAGATGGCGCTGGACCGCGTTCGTCAGGAGCCAGAGAAATTGGCTCTTCTGGAATGCTGCATCCATCCCGAGGATGTCAGTCCTGCTTTGCTTCGCTTTGGCAAATCTGTTTCAAAGCCTAGTTACTGAGATGAGCAGCTGATCAGATCTGAGGTGAACAGCTGATCAGATCTTTAGACTATAAAGATTTAGAATAAATAGCATGTCAACATTGGCGGATTAGATTTGATTTTTGACTGGCTATATGGGATCCATTTGGCGTGATTCCATCAAATGCTCTTCCTAGCAGACAATGTATGAATTTAGTTACTCTATGTCTCTGTTATACAGAAATACCAATTTCTGGCTGATCCTATTTAGGAAGGTCCATATTTTCTCTCTTCTTTCTTCTTATTATCCAGGTTAGTTTTATAAGCTTTTAATAGAGTATATATACTGATTTCTAGGCAATTCCTACACTGTTTCACAATGATATTAGTGTAAACAATTACAAAATAGGGCTGTAGGTCTAGAGCTTTAATTCATAGAGCTCTACTCTACAATATCTTGATTAGAATAATGATATGACTCCCTCTTCAAGCTCCCTGCTCATGCTTATATTTCTAGGGAATAGTGCCGAGGGATACAGTTAGTAAGCATAAGGAGCAATAGCAGTCACCAGATGCCCTATTGTTAAATATATTGAATAGGTTAAATCATAATTCTCCACTCTTTCTATCACATCATTCTCACATTATTCTCAATCCTATTCTCAATCCTATTCTCAATCCTATTCTCAATCCTATTCTCAATCCTATTCTTATCAACCACAAAGGAATCCCCACCTCTTATCTGCCTTGGCATTTTAGCCCAGATGGCGTTATCGCCCATTTCATTTTTCACTCTCCTCTCTCTCTCTCCTCTCTCTCCTTTTCTTCTTCCCCCCACTTGTTTCGCTTGATAGAAAGATGGAGAAAGACAACCCCCCCAGCCATGAGCACGAAGTGTGCATCGTCGACGAGATCGAGTCGCAGCGCCTGGCCAAAGGCCTCGAGCAGCGCCACGTGCAGATGATCGCCATCGCCGGCGCCATCGTACGTCTTCTCTCTTCTGTTCTTCTCTTCTTCTGCTGTCTAGACTGACGATGGATTCTTGTAGGGAACCGGCCTGTTCCTCGGGCTGGGCAGCTCTATCCAGACGGGCGGCCCGCTGGGCGCCCTGCTGGGGTACGCGCTGGTAGGGACGGTGGTGTGCGCGGTGCAGTTTGCGCTGGGCGAGGTGTCGGCGCTGATGCCGGTGACGGGGTCGTTTGTGCGACACGTCGAGGTGCTGGTCGACCCGGGGCTGGCGTTTGCGGTGGGCTGGAACGTGGTATACGGGGCATTGACCAGCGTGCCGAGCGAGATCACGGCGTGCGTGGTGCTGATCCAGTACTGGAGCGAGACGGACGCGGCGGTGTGGGTGACGGTGATGATTGTGGCGACGGCGGCGATGGCGCTGCTGTTTGTGCGGGCGTACGGCGAGATCGAGTTCGTGCTGGCCATCCTCAAGATCCTGCTCATCGTCGGCGTCGTGCTGATGGGCCTCGTCATCGACCTGGGGGGTGTCCCCGGGCAGCCGCGGCTGGGCTTCCACTACTGGCGCGACCCGGGCCCGTTTGTGGCCTACATCGCGACGGGCTCCTGGGGCCAGTTCCTGGGCTTCTGGGCGGTCATGTCCAACGCCGTGTACTCGTTTGCGGGCGTCGAGAGCCTGGCCATGGCGGCGGCGGAGATGCGCAACCCGCGCCAGAACCTGCCCAAGGCCTGCAAGCGGGTGTTTGCGCGCGTCACCCTCTTCTACCTCGTCTCCGTGCTGATCGTCGGCATGCTGGTCTCCAGCAGCGATCCGCGCCTGGCGGACGAGTCGGGCACCGCGGCCGAGAGCCCCTTTGTGATCGCCGCCTCGGACGCGGGCATCAAGGTCGTGCCCTCCATCATCAACGCCGTCGTCCTCTCCTCCGCCTTCTCCTCCTCCAACCAGAGCATCCTGGCCGGCACCCGCACCCTGTACGGGCTGGCGCTCAAGGGCCATGCGCCGCGCGTCTTCCTCCAGACCACCCGCCAGGGCGTGCCGTGGGTGTGCGCCCTGCTGCAGATCGCCGTCTGCGGCCTGGCGTATCTGACCTGCTCCAACAGCGCCCTCAACGTCTTCTACTGGCTGCTCGATCTCACGGCCGCCGGCGTCTTGATCTCCTGGAGCACCGTCGCCCTCAACCACATCCGCCTCATTCTCGCCTGTCGCTCGCAGGGCATCAGCCCGCGCGAGCTGCCCTGGCACAACCCGGCGACCTACTACTCCTCGTGGTTCGCGCTGGTGATGTGCCAGATCTTCCTCTGGACCGGCGGCTTTGCCGTCTTCACGCGTGGCAACTGGAGTGCCGCCGACTTTGTCTCCTCCTACCTGGACATTCCGCTGGTGCTGGTGTTCTACCTGGGCTACAAGTTCTGGAAGAAGACCAAGATCGTGCCGCTGAAGGACATTCCCATCCGCCAGGCCTTGCTCGAGGCCGAGAATGACCCGGAGAATGTGCCCATCAAGGCCAGCGGCTGGTCGAGATTGAATATCTTGTGGGGATAGCATCAATAGTTGATAATAGGAATACAAAATGTGAATAAAGAATGTGAATACAGAAGTACTATCTTATGAAGATGTTCAACCCCCCCTTCTGCCATAAGAGAAAGTTCTTCTGGTCCATCCAGTTCCTCGAGTCCTCACACAGCTCCATATCAAAAGTAAAGACCATCAGGGCCAGAATGAGGCGCATCTCATGATACGCAAGACTGATTCTCGTCAGTCGACTTCACTCACGGCGGTCATGTCTCTTACCTCTTTCCGATGCAATTGCGAGGCCCGAATGAGAATGGCTGCAGGGCGTCTCGACGGTCCGATGCGTATTCGCGGTCTGAGATGCGTTCAGGGATGAACTGCTCTGCATGCTTGAAGTATTTCGCCCGGCGGAACAACGAGTATTGATGGACGGCGACGGTGGTCTATTCGCAATCAATACATACCATCTGAATCGCTACTACCAACCTACATTGCCAGGAACGAATGTGTTCAGGATGTACGCTCCCTGCTCTGGCACAACGCGCGGCGAGGCAATGGCGACAGGCGGATACAGACGGAGGCCTTCGTCGAGACAGGCGAGCAGGTACGGCAGCTGGCCGAGAGAGACAAAGTTGATCTCCTCGACGGTCTGGAAGGAGGAGCGCACTTCGGCGACGAGCTTCTGGTATTTGTCTCGGTTCGTGAGAAGCAGATATGTCACGCCGCTGAGCAGTGACGCTGTAGTCTCCGACCCGGCCACCGTCAGCAGTTCCGCGTTGGAGATGAGCTCGTCGGTCGAGAAGCACTGAAAGAGTCAACAGTCAATAGTCAATAGCAGTAAGTTCTGTGCATCAAGGTGGTACCGTCGTGATGAACCCCTTCATAATGTCCTGTCGGTCTATCGCCATGCGACGACGCAGTCTCTCCACGGTGTGCTGTTTATGCAGCAGACGGGCCTGTTTCATGGACGAGGGAATGAAGAGGCTCAGGAACCGCCTCAGGAAGGGATACAGGGCCATCATTTGGACAATGGCAAACAGATGGATGGAGGCAAAGACCTCCTTGATCCACTCATGGTACTCCGACGCCTGCAGACAGCCGAACGATTCCCCAAAGGCCAGATCCCCAATGACGTCGAACGTGGTATAGTTGTACCAGTCGGATATCGTCACCCGGGAGGAAGAGGAAGAGGAGAGTCGGTCGATCAACAGATCGGCATACTTCCGCACCACCGGCTCCTGCTCTCGGATCGCCTTTTCTGCAAAGCTGGGGCCGATGGCCCGGCGGAGAGTGTCATGTCGCTCTCTCGTCGTGCTCACGATATGCGGCGGCAGCTCATCGCTGGCCCGATAGAACCATCCGGCCTTCTCCATGTCTTCTTTCTTCTCCCCTCGCCGAGAGGCCAGGATGTCCTGCCACGCATCCGGGTGCGAGAAGTACAGCTGGTTCGGGGCTATACGGACGATGTCGCCGTATGTCTCATGCAGGCGTACCATGTCGTACACTTGGCTGCCTTTGAGAACGTGGTAGCAATAGGGGAGGCTTGAGATGGCGTTGAACACAGGGCCGGGGAAGCGGGATAAAGGGTGGAAGAAGACATTGTAGATGGCTCGAGAGAAGAGAAGGATGGTCTATTATTAGTTGTCTTTATAATGTCTGGTATCTCAACAAAGAACATACTATAGATATAATAGCAATAACACAATATTCCATATATGTCCCCATGCTGCCAGATGGAGTAGTTAGAAGAGGGTCAATGAGGAAACATCTTAGTAAAGAGGAATATTAATAGGATTTGAGTGATGTCAGACTCTAGAGAGAATATACAGGTCATATGCAATCGCATCCTTTAGTAGATTAGAGTATCGAATAGTGAGTAGTCTGGTGTCCATGCTAGTGTATAGCTGACGCGTTCTGCGGGGTAATAGATAACAGTGTATACAGGAAGAGCAGAAGAGCAGAAGAGCAGAAGAGGAGAAGAGGAGAAGAGGAGAAGAGGAGAAGAGGAGAAGAGGAGAAGAGGAGGAAGAGCAGTTCAATAAGATTGTAGAGGCGATAGAGGGAGATGGGAGTCAAAGGCCTTCCCAAGGAGACCATAATGGCAGTGAGCTGGGGTAGAATAAGTTTCTAGAAGGGATATGTATTCTCATATCAATACCTGTATTGAATAAGACAACTAGAACCTAATTGTATTAGGTAGTATAGAATATTCTTAATATACTTATATTAAACTGGCTTATAGACTAGAGCAAGAAGAATGGCCGCAGCGAGAGTCTTTGTGCCTCAAAAGTGACAAGATTCCATTGCATGGAGCCGTCGATCCGCTTGCCTACGGAAACGGGAAGTACCGCGACGGGCCGGACCATGGCGGGGAGCATATGCGGGGAGGTGGCAGCAGGTAGAAGAGCTGGATTCGCTGGTAAATAGAAGGAATAACGAATATGCTGCTATATTTACCATGAAAGCAATACCTCAGTTGCAGATTCAGCTCGGATGAAGGCTGTTGATATATTAGATCAGACTATTGATGACTTTCTATTCCAGATTATGACAAATCTTCTGGCTCGGCCGGTCGGCCGAGCTCGTACGAGCCGTGCGAGGAAGCGACAGGTATTTGTTCGGTATTTATATATCGTATTAGCTTCAAGGCTATTCTGTAATACCATTTACTGAATCAACCACGGCCCAATCGATCATGACAGCCAAAGTCCAGCCGGCCTGCCAGCCCGTCCAGCGTGGCGTCCTGTCCTTCCTGACGCTCATCCCGGCCATTGAAGACCCCGAAAAGTACCCGGCCAGGCAGAAATGGATGCTGACGACGATCATCGCGTTGGGAGGGCTGATGACTCCTCTGAGCAGCGGCATTTTGTTTCGTAAGTGCAGTACAGCAAAGCATAGGGTTATGTTAATGAATTATAGCCGTCCTGATCGATATCGCGGATAGCTTCCACACCACCGAATCCGTCGTGAACCTGTCCATTGCCTTTTCCTCGCTGGCGGTGGCCATCACTCCGCTGTGGTGGTCGTACCTGGCGGAATCGCACGGCCGGCGCCTCGTCTACCTGGTCTCGTTCCTGTTGCTGGGCGTGTTCAACGTGCTGGCCGCCGTGAGCGTCAACATCGGCATGTTCATCGCCATGCGGCTGCTGGCCGGCGCCGCGGGGGCTTCCCTGCAGTCCGTCAGCGCGGGCACCATCGCCGACCTGTTCAAGGCCGAGGAACGCGGCAAGGCCATGGGTCTGTCCATGCTGGGGATCATGTTGGGGCCGATGATCGCGCCGATCATAGGCGGCGCCCTGGTCACCCGCTGGACGTGGAAGAGCACGCAGTGGCTGCTCACCGTCTACGGCTTTGCGCTGTTCCTGGTGATGCTCTTGTGCATGCCCGAGACGGCCACCCGGATGGACGAAGTGCGCCGTTGTCGCGCCGAGGAACGAGCCTCGCAGGGGCCCGTCATGCAGCGGCTGGGCGTGGTGCTGAAGCCGCTCGACGCCCTGACGCTGCTGCGCTTTCCCGGAGTCTTCATCACCGTCCTGTACACGGGCGTCGTCTTCGGCACCTACTACATGCTGTACATCTCGCTCGAGGACGTCTTCTCGCAGCCGCCGTATGCGTGGAGCGCCGTGCTGGTCGGCGTCGCGTACGTGCCGGGCGGGTTGGGCCTCATCGTGGCGGCCGTGCTGGGCGGCCGCTGGACGGACAGCATCATGAAGCGCGCGGCGGTCAAAGCTGGCCGCTACGACGACGAGGGCAACCTGGTCGTCCATCCGGAAGACCGCATCGGCGAGAACGTCCTCGTCGCCGCCATTCTGTACCCGGGGGCGTTGCTGTGGTGGGGATGGACGGTGCAATACCACGAATTCTGGCTTGTTCCGGTGAGCCTCTCTCTCCACTTGTGTACTCCATATATGCTAACGACAGCTCCTGGCCAGCTCGTTGCAAACTTTGTGTACGGCTTCGCCGGGATGATCGTCACCAACGTGACGATGACGATGCTGACCGAGTTCGTGCCCAGACGGTCGACGATGGGCGTCGCCGTCAACAACCTCGTGCGCAACAGTCTGTCGTGCGTGGCGGCGGTGATTGCGCAGCCCATGATCAGCAACATGGGCAACGGATGGACCTTTACTGCCGTCTGTGTCTTCTGCATCCTCTGTGGCCTGCCGTTGATCCTGCTGCGAATGAAGCGTGAAGAGTGGCATGCCAGGATGGCTGCCGTGGTGAATTGATAATAGACAAGCTTTGCTTCATGGCTGTAAGCTATGTTCAGTGACTTTAGATAGTGATTATGTAGATCAAAAACCATTGTAATAGTCTATCGATTCTCCAGCTCGATCTTCGCATCAAACATGGAGAAGAAACTGTTCTTGTCCCTCGCAAAGTCGTTCTCCCCCTGTCTGGACTCCGTCGCCACCCGCACGATATACCGCTGGAACAAGGCGACGACCAGCGCGCGCACCATCTTGCCGCCCAGATGCAGGCCTAGACACTTGCGCGCCCCGTACCCGAAGGTCGACAGGTTGTACCGCAGCTGGAGCGGAGTCAGGCTCTCGAACCGGTCAGGGCGGAACTCGTCGCCGTCGGGGCCCCAGAAGGGATTGCTGATGTTCAGCGCCGTGGCATCAATCACCACGTTGGTCTGTACGTCAGTATAGTGGTATAGTGGTAGTATAGTGGTAGTATAGAGCTGTCTTACTCCTGCTGGAATCACGTATCCTCCTAGCACTTTATCCTCGGAGCACGATTCGGCAAGAGAGAATGCTAGAAGGTGAGTAACGGTATGAGTGAAGAGAGGGTGGGAAGATACCAGGAATCGGCTCGAGACGGATGCCCTCAAGCACGCAGCGGTGCAGGAACGTATCCTGCCGGCGAATGTATCCCTCCAGATCGTCTTTCTCGGCCTCGATCTCGCTGCACAGCCGCTGCTGGACGGCCTCGTTGTTGGCGATGTGCAGGATACTCGAGCCGAGGACAAACGTGGTGACGTCCAGATTGGCAAAGATGGCTTCGGTGAAGGTGGAGAGTATCTACAAGAACACATTAACACATTAGCAATACGTTAGTATAGAATGAATGGTCAATACCGTCTTCTCTGTGATGCCCCCGTTGATCTCCCCCCAGAGCTGGACAATAGGCAGATCCATGCCCGCCCTCTCCTGGACGAAGCGGCGATTGAACGTCGCCCAACGGTGCTCAAAGGTGCGCAGAGCCCGCCATGCCGGCCATGAATACAGCCATCTCGTGAACCGTGTGCGGTTGAGGCCCTCTTGGACGACGAATCCTGCCACGGACAAAAAGTCCAGGCCGATGGACCACATCTCCTCGCGCTCGGCGCTGGTCAACGCGCCGTAGAAGACCTCGATGGTCGTGAAGAAGGGATAAGGCTGCAGAAAGGGCACGGCAAGCAGGGTCTGGCGTGTCTGGTTGCTGTCTACCGCGAGACTGTCGACATGTTCTTGCGCTCTCTGGATGAGCAAGCCGGTGAGCTTGTTCGACGCCTGGAAGTTGACAAACGCGTCCAGTTTGCGTCGCAGCGTGCGCCAGTCTCCCCCGTTGATCAGGCCGATGGCGTTGGACAAGACAGAGCTGAACAGACAGCCGGCGGGCTCTGTGCCGGCCTTGAAGTGCTCGCCTTTGCCGGAGAACCAGGCCTCGACGTCTTTGGGGTGGGTGAGGATTCTGTCGATTAGAATCATACAGGAAGAAAGAAGAGTCAGGAGGAATACATTTCAGGCCATGCCCCGTTCCAGATCCGATAGATACTGCCGTACTCCTGCTGCCATTTCTTGCTGGCCTGGCGCGACGTCAGGATCTTCTCCCGGCCCTGGCCTTGGGGGAGGGTATATCGGGGGCCGGGGATGGAGTGGCCGTCCAGGTGAAGGATGGGCGAAGCTGTCGTCCATATTTCCTATAGAATGAGACTGTGGTTTTGCTATAGGAGACTGTCAATAAAACACTTACGTGCAGGATGAATGACAAAAGAGAAGAAGATCGTCGACGATAGGCCAGTACGGCAACAACGACAATGACAATGACAATGGCGAACATGGCGATAGACAAGGAACAAGAAATGGAAAAAGGAGAGAGCCAGGCTGGCGAAACTTATATTGGCATGACGATCGGCGAATATCGCCGGCCCGAGGTTTTCCTCCGGCGTTATATTTACAATACACTGTGAGATGACTGGACTAATGGAATGCCAGGTCAGCAGCAGCAAAGTCAAAGAAATCAAAGCCATCCAGCTGGCCGGCGAAGGGATCGTCCATGGCGAGATCCGGGAGAGGCAGAGGGTTGTGCTCCACGGCGAGAGAGGTATTCTGCGACACGCGCTCGACGAGGCGCGTAATGGACGGCCAGGGCCCCGACGAGGTCTGCCGCATGTGCGCGATGCTGGTGACGGCCTGCAGGCCTCGGGCACGCAGCGCGTCCAGGTCTGGCGCCTGGAAGCCCGGGCTGCGCAGCTCGGAGAGGACGTACAGGATGGGGAAGAAGCCGGCGTGCGAATGGATCTGCCAGTGGAAGCCTTGGGCCTCTGTCGCCGAGGCGGCCATGCACCAGTTTTCAATCGTCAGGACGGCATCGGAGAAGATTCTGCAATCGAATTAGAAGAGAAGAGGAGGGATGAGGGTGAGATGATACCTCTGTCGTGTCTCTGCTGTCATGATGTGATCGCGATACTGCCGGGGGATCTGGATCCAGAACATCACCCAGAACTTGCAGGTGAGACGCCGGCTGTAATGCACCGCCATGGCCTGGATGCTGATGCGCTCGTCGCACAGGGGCAGGAGGCGACTGAGCGAGGCGTCGAGATCGCGGGCCAGCTGCTCCGCCTTGACGACGAGCTGGCGGTAATGATTGAGGGTCGGTGGCTGGGCTGTCGTCCCGTTGGTGCCGTCGCGGGTGATTTGCACGACGCGGCGGAAGGAGGCAATGCCTGTGATGCGGATCAGATACATGGTCATGTCGGTGAAGCGCGGGCAATCGACGAGCAGCACGCCCGGGGCCGGCTGCAGGTCGCCGTCGTCGATGTTCAATGGCAGCCGGGTGTCAAAGTCCGAGTCGCGGATCGAGGGCACCAAGCCATGGCTCTCTGCGGCGCGGTAGTCGAGATGGCAGATCTGCGCCCATAGACGCCGGCGCAGCTCGACGGCGACGCTGTCGACGGCGACGCCGTGGCGCAGAGCCAGCGGGTCGCGATGCAGGCCCTGCAGCATGGCGATGCGGATGGCCAGCCCCGTGAGCGAGTAGACCTCGCCCATCTCGTCTTCGCGGCATTTCGCTGTCTACATCGTCAGTAGGGAAAAGAAGGAAAGAAACACCGGTTTGGAGCGAGGAGAGTACTATGAAGATGACGAGAGCCTGCAGCACTTCAAACGAGCGGGTGGTGAGGAAGTGATGCTGGCTGAGATGGAACTCGGTGCCGGCCTGGTAGCGATGCATCAGCTGGGCCTTACTCGTGGAGAAGACCGAGACCACGTCGGCCTCCTTGATGCTGTTGATGGCCGCCAGGAAGACGGCCATGGCGAGGGCGTCAAAGGGGGTTCCGGCACTGGCAGCCGGCGCCGGACTGGTGGAATAATGGCAGCCGACAAAGACATCGAAGCGACGCGTCAGACTCGGCCGGTGGATGATTCGCACCATGGGATCGACGTTGGCCAGGAACAGATTCAACAGCAAGTAGCAGTCCTCGCGCGTGGCCGGGAGAAAGGCGCTGGCGGGCGACACGGCCGGCTCAAAGAGCATCTGGTCTGCCGGTTCTGACGAAGCGGTTTGCATCTCGTTGAGCAGCGACTTGATATCGCTGTCCTACCGTCCATTAGCAATAACGATCTGCAGCAAGACGGGAGACGCATACTTCGGCCATCCACACCCAGTGTTTGCCAGACACATAATGCGGCACGCCGTCCTCCAGCACGAGCGCATCTTCAGTCTCGGACGGAGTCAGCGTCTGCTCAGAGACCGGCGTCTCCGTCGACGAAGACGAAGGCGTGCTTGGATCCAGAGCGAGGCTCGCGGCGGGCAGCATCTGCGCCAGGGTGCGCGCGAGACGCAGCACATGGGGAGTGATTGGCGACGACAGACCGGGAGCTGATGAAAGCAATGCATTCGACGACACGGTTGATGACGGTGACTCCAGGGAGACACCTGGAGTCGCGGCAGCTCGGCGCGAGGCGTAGGAGCAGACGTGGTGGCCGCGTTCGCAGGCGGCGCATCGCGGCTGGCGGCGGTCGCAGCGGACCTTGCGGCGGCGACAAGGAAGACAGGACGTGATCGGACGGGCAGATTCATTCATGGTGTCGAGAGTGGAGGAGGAGGAGGAGAGAATGTCGGGTGAAGTCGTAACTTGAAGTCTTTGTCTGGTGCCTGATTTGATGCCTCGGCCTGATTTGATGCCTTAGGCCTGATGCCTGAATTCGAAGGTGTATTGATGCCTGAATTGATGCCTTAAGCCTGTTTGATGCCTCAGCCTGAATTGATGCCTCAGCCTGAATCAAACGGACAGCATAAGCTAGGGTCATTCATAGTGGAAATAACTGCAAGACGGCCTCGGCCGAGCTGTACACGATGGCATGTATATAGACACTGTATCCTCTCAGCCGTATCCTCTCATCTTCCTCTACTGATATACTGTACTCTCCATGGCCCTCCGTCTCCGCAAAGCATGCGACTACTGCCACCAGTCCAAGGTACGACGGGGTGCTTGCCAGTGCCGTGTGGACGATTGATCGCTGGCTAATAGCTTGCAGGTCAAATGTAGCGGCCGCAGCCCGTGTGTGCGCTGTGAGGAGCTGCGTGTGCCCTGCCATTACGGCCATGTTGGGCGCATCGGCAAGCCCCGCGGGTCGCACAACCGCAAAACCCTCGAGAAGGCCCAGCGGCTGCGCGAAGCCAATGCCCTGCTGAGCCCGGAGGGCAGTCATATTACGTCAACCGGATGCAGCAGTCCAGTGAATCCGGAATACAGCAGTACATGGGCAACCGTCAACCTGACGGACATGACGGACATGCCAGGTCTGGGCCCGTACTGGACCCCGACAAGCGAATCACCAGGGTACGTTGGCGAGATTTCTGCAGTAGGGGAGCTCCAGCCAGGGGAGACGATGGACAGCCTCGTCTTTTCCATTGGAGACGGCAGTAATACCACAGGTACTACTATTGAGCGAGGCTTGGCACCGCGCCATCATCGGATCGGGTCGGGCGCGGGGCCGTCTTCGGCTCCGTGTGGCGGCGGGAGCAGCGCGGGCGGCTGTGGGGGCGGCTGCGTGCATGTGGGGCTGGACACGATGGCCCAGCCGAAAAGGGAAGAAATCAGCGAAGACTTCGACCGCGCCATGCAGAGCACGAGTGCCGTGTGGGCTGCAGCCAGGGCGCTGCTGGCCTGTGAGCGCTGCTGCACCCTCCCGCAGCCTGTTTTCCACCTGCTGTGGGCGATTCGCCGCGCCTGTCGCTGGCTGAAACGCGTCGACGACTCCCAGATGACCACTGCCACCGCCCAGATCGGCCACTACACCGTTCCTACACGCCACCTGCCTGGCGTCTACAAGCTGTTGGTCCATCTAACCCTGCAGGACGGGGTGGAAGTGCTGCAGGCCCTGCGCGAGCGGCTGGCAGCCCATGTCGTGCTCGACGCTGAGGGAGAGGCGCTGCAGCTTACGGCAAACGATGTGCGATATCTGCACGCTGCGCTGGGGGAGTGCCAGGAGGGGCTATGTGGGTTAAGAGAGCAATGAAGAATAAGTCATGTCATCTAATAGTTTGTGAATCTACTCAAGATTACGCTGGTGGACCATGCCTGTAAACCGTTCTGCAAGCAGGGGACTGGCAATCCAGCTGTCTCCCGAAATACAGCCGTCCCGGGTAAATCTTCCAGGCGGATCTCGCTAGAAGACAACCGCCCGTAGCTATTCGCAAGTCGTCTTGCTAATGGAACCCACAGCGGGCAGTGCAGACCCTCGAGCTTGCACGCTGCACGGTGAGGTCCGTGAGGGGAAAGGTTAGGGATATTCTCGGGGTTGAGACAAGAGTCAGTTATAGATATGTTGGATATTGGTATGGAGATTCATCCATCTCATATCTTACGATGGGCGTGTAAAAGGGCAGACCTTGGAAATTTTAATATATTAGATAATCTATAGGCCAGTCTCATGTAAGTAGAGAAATGTCATTCTAGCCTGCCTGCATGATCAATCAACTATCATAAATAGATCCATTGTTAGTATGGTATTCATTCTAATCAGTCTCACCACGCCTCTCCTGTCTGGATAAAAGAGGTCCAAAAGTCAATCGCCTCTGGTCTGGCAATGGAGATGGTGTCAAACTCCCCCCCCAGCTCTAACATTGTTGTTGGATCCTCCGTCAGCGCCGGCCAACGAGCGACTCTTTCCGGTCTCCCCTGATTCGGATCCCCGTGTTTGATAAAGTTGCTCCAGAGGGTAGACACCACCTCGCCGACGTATCGATCCCGGTCTGTCCACGGCCGCATATCACTCGTGACAACGCTGTTGAAGGTATACGCGAACTCTGCGCCGTGGAAGGCCCCCGTCAACGGGCCCTTGTTCTGCGTGAAGCCGGCCACTTTCGGCGCCGAGAAATCAGGCTTGAATCCATGATACGCCGGCGGAGCGTGTGTGAAATAGTATCCAAACACAGGGCTTGAGGCCTTGGTCTTCCACAGCCGCGCCCACTCGCTCGTACTCACCCGTGTCTGCTCCTGTGCCGACAGATTCCATGTCTCCAGCGGTCCCTGGCCCATTTCCGTGTTGGCGAGCGGGTATACCGCGCGGTATCGGTCTTCAAACGCTGCCCCGACCCGCTCATGGACGCACTGGTGGAAATCGTCGAGGGTGAAGCGTGGCTCGGCGTAGACGCCGCTTTCATTGGCGTTCTGGCCGGTCAGGATGGGAATGTCGTTCGGGGGCCCGTCGCGGAGAGTCTCATGGTACGGCTTCACAAACACATGTCCGTCCAGCACCGCCCGGAAGAAGGGCGGAGGCCCCCAGTAGCGGGCGTCGCGTTTCAGGGCTGCGCGCGCAAACAGCAGCGGGTCCGGGTGCTTGCGGGCTTCTTCCAAGCTGGAGAATCCCAGTTCACGCAGCAGCGCGACCCCGTCTTCCTCGGCGTGCTGCAGCTGGCGATAGGAGGGAGCCATCGTGGGCATCATCTGGTCCTGGGGGGATCGAACCCCGGACTGGATGCATGCGCGGTGGAAGAGGCCTTTGGTAATGGGGGAAAAGAGCAGGATGGCTGTCTATCAGCAAATAGCTGTTTATAATAGGGTCAAATACACACTTACTGGTCATTGCTGATCCGGACGATTGACCGCCAATGGTCACTCGGCCGGGATCCCCGCCAAACGCAGCGATATTCTCCTGTATCCACTGCAATGCTTGGATACAGTCTAATATGCCCTGGTTGCCCGATGCGCCAGACGGTTCGGCCTTGCTGAGCTCAGGGTGCGCCAGGAACCCGAGCATGCCGAGTCGGAAGTTGGGGACGACGACAATGACGCCTAGAAGAATATCTCAGTAATCCATAGTCACGGCGCAAGAGTGTCTGGTTTACCCTTCTGTGCCAGCCCGGTGCCATTGAAGTTCTTGTCTGCATTCCCCCCCTCCCGGAACCCTCCCCCATGCATCCAGAAGAACACAGGATACGGTCCGTCATGTTTGGCGCTGTCGGGCACCCACACGTTCAGGTACAAGATATCCTCCGACTGCGGCACACCAACCAGCGTGTCGTAGAACTTCGGCGGCGGCGGCAGTTGGTAGTTGACAGCGCTGTTCTGTGTGCATTCTCGGACGCCTTCCCAGGGGGTCACCGGCTGGGGGGGACGGAACCGGTAGGGCCCCAGGGGGGGTGCGGCGTAGGGAATGCCGCGGAAGACGGTGATGGTCGGGTCTGACTCGGTGTGGCCTTGTACCAGGCCGCCGGTGACAGCAATGGGGCTGGTGGTCATTGTAGAGGGATATATAAAGTGTTTGTGTGGTAGTTGTTTTTTTATTTATCATTATGTGGATGTCTTGTATTATGTACTCTTAATCTTAACTCCGAGGCGGGGGTGCGGGGTACCGGCTAATTCCCCACTTGGCGAGTCTCCTGCCGAGACTCCGCCATGAGGAGGCATTCAGAAGAGTAGGGGCTTTCAGTCTCATATACTATCTGCATTGTTACAAGTACTTCTATGGTTGCAGTAGTTATCTCTAGCTGCAGTAGAATATGAAGGTTCACTCTACTAATGATGCTAAAGTATAGTTCTGATAAGTGCATTAGCAGTAGATTGTAATCTTCTATCATTAAATACTCTACAGTTTCGTTGGATGGAGTTTTGAGAGGAGAAATATTGTAGAGATATAGCCTCTATAGAAATACATATATGTATTTATTTAATTTATTTATTCATTAAATACAGGTAACGCTTCATACTCTGTACTTGTACTTATTCTACCCCTCACTGTCTAGACCTCTCTATTACAATCTGGACTGCATAAACCTGGACTACATGAGGATGTGTTGTCAAAGCACATTCAATTATAAATACAGGCCTCCCCTGGATCACCTCCATCACCTCCATCACCTCCATCACTTTCATCTCTCTCATCTCTCTCATCTCATCTATCATTCTAAAATGCGCGTCTACGTCGGCAAGCTCAACAGCACGTCCAACACGGCGGACAAGTCCTCCAAGACGGCCGTGGACGAGGTCATCTCCTTTGCCTTTGACGGCGGTTTCCGCGAGGGATCCACGGCTGTCCTGGTCGGGCAGTGGACCAAGAGCTACGAGGGCCATCCCAAGGCCAACTACAACTGGTCCGGCACCATCACCAAGTACGACCAGTCCTCTGGCGAGATTGAGATCTTCACTGGCGAAGATACTTACTATTGGTACATAGTTTACCTACGTACTTCGTAGATGATACTCCATACTGACTGCGTCTAGTTTCACTGGCAATGTGTCTGGAAACACAATGAAGCTGGACATGTTCAAGCAGGAGAACCGGTCCGAGTATGGTTCTGCAGAGCTGCAGCTGAAGTTCACCGAGTAATATTAGTATATAGCAATCACAATGAGTTGATAATATATTGTAGAGACGGCAGAGCATACTAGTCCTATAGGAATTATTGATTAAGACTCCAAGTGTAGTACTTTATGTCCTCGAAACCTTTATATTATCACTATAAGCATATATGACCTATGGAGGTGTGAAGAATACTATTAAAAATAGCCAAGGTGCACACCATTTCATTCTTCATCTAGCCCCTTATATTTAAATCAAGAGATGCAGGATAACCTCAATACAGCTTTTATAAGAAATTCAGTTATTTACCTTCAATATAAGATATATAGAAGCCTATAGAATAAGAACACATATCAATGACTTGTCTCTAATTATCATCGAGGGCCTTTCTACACTCAAACCTTTCAGTACTTGGAGGACTCTTATCTGTCTAATTTGCCTCTTGGGTCTGTAAATGAAGAACATAAAATCGAATGTCCACCCTCTTCATTCCCAGTATACCTATTTCTTATCAACAGAATACTCCTATGATATTGCCACCATCAGTCCAATAATGTTGATAATGACAATCCGAAGATGGATTGAAAAGTAACACTCTCTATGGTTGACGAAGCCAAGGATCTAAGAGCAACTCTTCCGGCTTACTCCGATCTGCTGGTCGCCACTGAACCATCCTTGAAACAAAATCCAGGAACATTCTCTTATCTTGCCCTTCAAGGGAGGTTAATGAATCCTCCATCCCACGGCATTCCGGTATAAGGTCTGGAAATTTGAATCTCCCTAGACTCAGTTAGTGCAAGAGATAGCGCTGGGTTATGGGTCAGTACCTTTATTGTCAAAATATCGACTGCTTTCCTTTCCATCTTGAAGAAGGTCCATAGGAGGGGGGCCAATCAAAGCGATGATACGAGCCAAATGTCTTTCAACAGAGTGCGTCTCCATTCCAGACTTTGCCATATCAAAGGGGCCACTTCCTTCGAGCAAATCCCAGATCTGTGTTTACTCAGCCATCCTCATTCCAAACGCATTGCTTTTGATATTGTTACCAAAACCCCCAGATTCCAAATGTCAACGCTGTAACTCCACCCTGCGTCAAGGATGACCTCGGGAGCGCGATATTCATCTGGCTGGATAGAATGATGGTAGAAAGAACGTTGATCTCCGCGCACCGCAAGTCCAAAGTCAGTGATTACCGGTCTGCCAATTTCCTGACCTTGAAGACCAAAGTAATTCCGTGATAAGTATATTGTCCGATCTTGTAGTCCTTTCTGAGGCAAGGGTTCCTGGATTTCGTCTTGAGCAACCAGATGTAGCCTGCTATGCTCACGGAGAGCCATTAATACATTATCGGGTTTTAAATCTTAAGTATCTGAGTTAGCTGCCAGTATGGTACCCCTAGGTCAATTATTTAGGGAAAGATATCCCTGTACCTGTATGAATAACCGGACATTGAGAGTGAAGATAGTCGAGGCCTTCTATGATCATTTTAGAGACCAGTCTGAGGGTGTCTGGTGGGATGACGTTCCCCTGAAATCGAGCCTTCAATATCCAAAGAGGTTCGCCGAGGGGCTCAAAGACCATACAGACATGGGTGCCATGGGGTCCTTGGACATCGAAAGAATCGACCAAGGTACGAACAAAGTACCGACCCTCGTGGTGAGGGTCCCCTTTCGTAATGTGCTGAGTAATTTTCAGCTTGAAAAACTATTCATGTTGACTTTGACTGCAACATAGCGCGGCGGGAGCCAGCACCATCTTTACATTAGGCTAGAGACATTGAAGATTAAGTTAGTAATATAAACATACTAATGAAGGTCCTATGCCAACCACACTATTAAGCTTGTTCCCTATCTAATATTAGCAGCAATCTGGTATCTTTTATTGAATACTTCATGAATGCGCACAGGATAATAATGAATGAGTTTATAATAAAGCGTGCACTCTTCCTCAATAGGTTGATTTATTGGAAGCAGCTTAATAGGAACTAATATAGATAAATAGGAGCGTGACTATAGGAGCTGATATAGAGACATCAGCAGTGACCTGGGCGAGACCATTATTCATTATATTAGGATGATTAATAGAGTTGCCTGCAAGTTACATGCTTTATAGCTAGATCTTTAACACAGGCCAGAATTATTAATATAGTTTGCATACCCTGTAGCTACTGAGTACTCTATCATAGAGCTATACTATGCCTCCGGGCGACTGGTAATATAGATAACAATTCCAAGCTAAAATATTGGAGTATAGCCAATTAGAGTACTGTAATTATATAAAAACTAAGTAAAGTAAAGTCCTCAACAACATTTATTCATTATATTTATTCTTAGAGAGTTTCACTTCCCCATCATGATGCCAGTGCCCAAAGTGATACGCACACCCTCTTCATTATATATCTGCCTAGAACTCGGGGTTTTGGGTCCTGGATAGACGGGTGCTCTCGCCCCTGAATGAAGGCTGACAGCTCAGTGTCTTTACGCGATTTCCACCTTGCCATTGAGTTTGGGATTTTCCTCAATTGACTTGGTGATGTCGTCGTATTTCGCGACCCGATCAGTATTCTTCCACAGGATCTGGAGCAAAGACCGAACACTAGTTGAAAAGGAGCGAGACATGGTGTGGACTATAATAGAGTCATGGGCTCTAGGAAGAATTAATGTTTAAGAAGAGGAATCAGTGAATAAGACTAAATACAGGTTTAATTTCTAGTGGCAGGGAGTTGCCCTTTTAAAACATGACCATCCCAGTAAGCATTTACTCACTAGAAAGAAAACATGTTCTAATGCTGTCTGTGGATACATTGCATTTGCCAATAGAATCCTTACTTAGATTTAAAGCTAAAAGTGATATAATACGCAGCCGCTGATTTCTTAATAATCAACATGTTTTTTGCTATATGCAAAACCCCATATATTGTCCTCCTAGTCGAATTATGGGTCATCTCATGCATTCAACTGACACCCAGTCCTGTAAAGAGTATACTCTTAGTTGCCTTGGGCTGGGATACAGCATTTGCTGACGTGGCCTGCAGCTTTTACTTTCATACTAAAAGTTGTGGAATACACTTTACTTTACTTTACTCTCTGTTATACAGAAATATCAATTACTTAGCACCAAGATGTAATGTTCACAATTAGCTAATCCTATTTAGGAAGGTCCATATTTTCCTATATAATCTATTTCTTTTATTTTCTCTCTTCTTTTCTTTTTCTTATTATCCAGGTAAGTTTTTAATTCAGCTTTTAATAGAGTATATATACTGATTTCTAAGCGATTCCCTAGATGATTCCTAGGCAATTCCTAGGTGATTCTTAGGTGATCCCTACATCAATTCCTAGGCGATTCCTAGACTCTTTCACTAATTATCTAGATTAGTGTAAATAATTGTGAATACAGGGCTGTAGGTCTAGAGCAGCTTTAATTTATAGAGCTCTACTCTATAATATCTTAATTAAGATAATAATAATACTGATTATAGCCCCCTCTTTGAGCCCCCTCGCGTAGCGAGGGTATTAGGCTCGTACTCTATACATTTCCTGGTAGGGCTCTTTGCAATGTCTACTAAGTCTATCTTTCTGGAATCCTCTCTCTCCCTGCCTTTCCCCTTATTCTACCTTTTATGCTACTCAGAAATTGTAATCATTCTCATAAGGACACGCCTTGTATCACCAAAAGATCACATTGCTGGCGATATTATATCCCGGGCCCTAGGTACACTCCTATCCTTTTTAATCTTAACCTGTTTATATTATTATTTTACTCTGTGGTTAAAAGTCATACATATTGGCTGATACCCCTTTACTATATAGAAGAGGGCCGCATGTGATTGGATGTCGGCAAAAAAGACCAATTTCAGTGCAAATCTAAAATCCCAGCTCAAGCCGAAACTGGCTCTTTTATCCTTTCTTTCTCTCTCTCTGATCATATAATGGCTCCCCTTACGCGCACTCTTTTAATATGCATTACTGTTGTGCTTCTCTATAAAGTATTAATACGATACCCCATCTACACGGCCGACAGTCCAATCGAAAGCACCATTCCACCAGTCAATGTTTTCCCCCTACCCCCTAGTGAGGCATGGGAGACCCTGCGAGGGCAGCGTTTCCCCGCGAAGCTATGGCAGAAGAGCAGCTCCGAGATCAGCGAACGGAACCAAGAAAGAATACGAAGCTGGCGTCTGCACACGCCTTACCTGCGCCACGAGCTGCTGACGGACGCCAGCGCAGATGAATACGTCCGGGAACGATACGGTGCGTATCCCGAGCTAGTAGAGATCTATCTCTCGCTGCAGGTGCCGATTCTCAAGGCAGACGTGTTGCGCCAGTTGATCTTATATGCGGACGGAGGGATCTGGAGTGATCTGGACGTGACGTGCCATGCGGCGATTGAGCGCTGGATCCCCGAGCCGTACCGGAACGCAACGAACGTGCTGGTGGGGATTGAATTCGACGGCGAGCAGTTCGCCAGCTGGACCGTCATGGCGAAGCCGCGCAGTAGCCATTTCGCGGCGGTGATCCGGTACATCGTCGCGGGATTGCAGGAGTCGGCGGCGCAGTACCAGACCTCCATCTCGGGCTTGACCATGCAGACGATCAGCGACGTGGTCAATGTGACGGGTCCGCAGGCGATGACGGTGGCTATTCTCGAGAACCTCCGGCTGGAGATGGGCGAGCCGGTAGGGTTTGCAGATCTCGTCAACGTCACTCGCCCTATGCTGCTGCAGGATGTTCTTGTCCTGCCTGATGCTGCGTTTGCGGCGTCCCAAGCCGAGTGGCCGAAAGATCGGGGGGAGTATCTGGTCGAACATCACTACGAGGGGTCGTGGAAGAACGAGGGGGGGGGGTATCTATAGATAACAGCTGTTGATTATGGTGATATATAGAATAGTGTATAATATTAAGATGAATTAATCTAGGTATGGTTCACAAACCAGCACGGTGACGACAGTCGTGCTATAGACCGTGGATGTCCTGGACGACTGGAAGGGACGAGAGAGCCAGAAGAATTGGAATGGCTGGCAGAGATCAAAGGAATAGGACGGCTAGCGACACTGGAAGATGCAGTATAGATAGAAACTGGCGTAGACGTAGAAGTAGAAGTCCAAGTAGACGTAGAAGACAGAGGACAAGTATGGGATCGCCACCGCTGGTGTGGTGAATTCGCCCTCGATCATATAGCAGGTATCCGAGTTGTAGTCCCATGCGGTGGCCAGAAGCTAGAAGTAGAGGAGGAAGAAGAGGAAGAAGAGGAAGAAGCCACTACTGAGCTGGACACAGTATAGACGGTAACAACTCAGAGGTGAGATATTCAATCGAATACCCTCACTGGAGGGGCTCAAGGGGGCTATAATATTATTATTTAATTTAGATATTATAGAGTAGAGCTCTACAATAAACTGCTCTGCTCATACTTATAACACTTAGTAATAATGATTCTAATTAATTCTATATTAATATCTATAGATACTAGTCCTAAATCTCTGTTTATTCTGATTTTATTATGTTAAAGAGCATTCTAATTATTATTAATAACTGCTTAATCAGTGCAGGACTAAAGGATATGATTCTTGTCTTATAACTATTCTATATTGATATCTATGCCTCCTGCATTATTGATCAGGATTATTAGATTCCATGTTAGAGCCTTGAGAATAATATCTCAGGTGTACTCATATATAGTACTAGGATAAGACGGATATAATAGGTTTATCTAGCAGGTCTATGATATAAAAGTCCTATACTCTGGATGGTATTGTTATACTAATATTATTATTACCTGCCTAATACACAGGCAGCTTAAAGGCATCGAGGTCGTAATGCCAGGTAGCCAGCGACTCCGGGTCATACACACAGTCCATGACAGAGTCATTGCCGTGCCACAGAGGACGCAGCGGCCAGGTACAGATCTCGACCTCCTTGTCGTCGTTGTAGGGCATGGTGGCGTTCAGGCGCTCCGGCACGACGCCCTTTTCGACCCAGTCGATCATGACGGCCATGTTGGTGGTCGGGAAGGGCGAGTTGGGCTCGTCGCTGTTGGGAGCGCAGTGGACAGCCCCCGGGATGATGTACAGGCGGTACCACTCGTTCAGGGCCTCGGCACTCTCGAGATAGTCCATCTTCGGGTACATGATCTGGCGGACGGACTCCCAGTAGCGCACCGACGAGGCCGTGGGCACACTGCTGTCGGCCTCGCCGTGGAAGTGCAGCACTTTACCGCCGGCGACATTGAAAGGGGTCAGATCGGGCCAGGTGGTCTGCAGGGTGCTGTCGTACTTCTGCCACGCCCAGTTCATCCATTCGATCAGCGTGTCGTAGGTGACGTTTGTGAGGCTGTCCATGGTCATCTCCTCGGTCAGGAACAGGTAGCGCTCGGGGAAGATGGCGCCCAGGGAGTCAATGTCCAGCACCCACGAGTCGGTCTCGTTGTCGTACTGCGTGGCGCCGTCGGTGAAGGTGGCCCCCGGCTGGTAGGAGAAGTAGGCCTGGTGGCCCTTGCTGTCGTGCAGCCCCTCCAGGATCGTCTGGGCGACACGCACGCCCTGCGCCGTGACGTTGCCCGTCTGCGCCGGGTACGCGGGCTCGGCGGGCAGGCGGGTGGCCGCCGTGGCCGGGCAGTCGTAGGGGACGCCCACCAGGGTGCTGATGTCGAAGTGCAGGATGCACAGGTCGGTGCGGGCGATGACGCCGTCGACCAGACCATCCAGACCATCGCAGGCGGCGATGGTCTCGTTCATGATCTTGGTGAACTCACAGGGCGGCGGGTAGTACTCCTCGGTCAGCTCAACAACATTGGAATACATGTGCTGGATCTGCTGGTGGGCATAGCGGAAGGCCGGGGCGCCGATGATAGCACCATCCAGCTCGTCGCCGAAGCGCTGGACCTGACTCCATCCCTCACGGCCGCCCTCGGAGCATCCCTGGTAGTAGGAGTACAGCTTCTCCGAGTCGGACACGTTATAAACATTGCTGGTCAACGCCTTGCCGACGATGGTCATCTCGTAGATGGCCTGGTAGCCGAACATGGTCATCTCCTGCCAGTTGAGAGTGCCGTTGGCCAGCAGATCGACCGCCTGGAACTGGTTGTCGAAGCCCCCGAAGCCGCCGTCCGTCAGGCCTGCCGCAGCGCCGTACACCAGGCCGCCCGGCAGCGAGCCGGACACGGTCAGGCCGGAGTTGATGGCGTAGCCACCACCGCCCGTGGCCAGGAAGCGGTTGGCGAAGCTGCTGGGGGCGGGCAGCCAGTAGTTGAGCTGCACGGTGTCATTCAGCCCCTCGTGCGTGTACGCGAAGGTGACGTTGCAGAAGTCGAAGTTGGTGGCCGGGAAGAAGTACGAGCCGCTCGAGCTGGCGTTGTACACCACCGCCGCCGTCACGCTCGAGCTGTCGATCTCGATGCCCTCGTTGAAGTCCGAGGTGGGCAGCTTGGACTCGATGTAGCTCGTCGTGCAGATGTCCGTCAGGCTGGCGGCGTGGGCGGCCGCCGCCGACATCGTCGCGGCCAGGAGGGTGGGCTTGTGCATTGTGGGAGGAATTGATGACTTCGGCTTGCCTGTCCTGATCGTCAATGGCGGGGGGGGCTGCCCCTGTTTATATATTTTTTTTCCGGTAGACTCTCTATTGTCCGAATATTCCATCCTCGGTCTATACCCGAGCCCCGACTCTACCCCGCACGCTTCCCCAACCAGGGCAACCTGCATGGGGAACGTGCGCCGTGTTTATGGGGAACTTGCAGCACCAACGTGGGGTTAGACTTCCTTCTCCACGTTCCACTGTGGGGTTGCTGGCCTATCCCCAGACCCCGGCGAAGATGGTGCTCCTTCGGCCCGTCGCTTACACTGCGCTGCATCGGAGCTTGATGAGGCCCCGACTGCCTGCTGTGGGTGGCTTCCCCACAGATTCCTGGCGGTGTGAGCTCAATATGCCGCATTCCTGTGGCCTGCTGGGGACGCGTAACGGCTCCTCCGCTAGACACTCCGAGCGGGCACTGCTGCCCGGTTTGACGGGCTGCATTGGCTGTCAAGCGGCCTCTGCCAAGATGCGACCCTGCCACAGGCCACAGCATGATCCTGTCTGTGGAGAAGTGACCCGTCTGCATTATCATTTAGTAGTACAATTTACTACATGATATACAGTCACATACCTCTCTCCTGCTCATTCCCCTCAACCCCACAACAGCAGGATGCAAGATGACGAATGTGCGAATGTCTCCGTTATTATATAAGCCTTGAGCAAGTGGTAAATTAATGCCGTATTCCATTTTTAAACCATAACCCTATGAATTTAACTAGATTTGTCTCTATAGTATTGGTATCTATCCATAGAAATATAGTATCAATTGGGAGCACTCTAGGAGTATAAACTGAGGCTTATAGGAAGCGAGAGGAAGAACTAGCAGCAGAATTGGGCTATAACTACTCTCATATGACCAGGGCAGGTATAATAACATAATAGCATCAACACGGTCGCTTCTCTATTCAAAGTGTTCTCTGCGACTCCTCAGACCACAGCCCAGGAACACCAGTTCTGCCTGCATCTGAATGTCCCACCTTCGATGCTGCAAGCCAAGCCCTGATGGTCTGGTACGGGTCCGCTGCTGGATCCAATCTTAGACGGTATCTTCACATCCAGTTGCCTGTGTCTTGTGTGCGCGTCTTTGCCATCTTGTCGTACAGCCCTACATGTAATACGTCGGGGCTCATTCTAATCCCTCGATGACGCCAGGCCGTCGGATGTCTTGATCGAGAGGGAAGATCTTGAAGATGCCTCGCCTCTCATGAAAGTGCTGAAAGGCAGTGTCTATTGTAAAGGTCGTCGACTGTCTGGAGCGTCTGAAGAAAGGCCATAGAGGGTTTCTTTAGTAACAAGTCAGTATCTGTCTATTGCACGCTGATAGATGACATATTAACTTATAGATATATGTTATAGCTTAGGCTATTTTCTAGTTATAAATATAGTATCTTATTCAACTGCGGGGTTCTTTTTTTTGATAATGAATAATTAAAGCTAATTAGTGGTGATTATAAGTAGTGAATTAATATGGCCAGATATATAGAAATATATATTTAATAAAAAATATATCTATTAATCATATAGAACTACAGCTTCAGCCAACCAAGGGAATGAAGTTCATCTCTATTATATGTAATAAATCTATGAAATCACTAGGTATCATAGGCATCAACCCACTACTCTCTCCCACAAGGCGACTTCAAGGTAGTGACCGATATCAGAGCTTCCATCGGGTCGCATCACACCCCCTCCACGCGCCTTTAGGTCCTCCCAGTCATCCCAATGCTTTTCGATTATCTCGCCCATGCCCGACGCATTTAAAATCTCACACAGTCGGTAATGGCAATCAAGAAGAGTGACGCTGGGTAGTTCCAGACCCTCTGTGTCGGCTGCCTGTGTGAGCTCGATCCTAGTGCTCCCCGGCAAACCTCTTTGCTCAGATTTGGGGAAATTGCCGAAGATCTTTCTCTCGTAAACATTGACATGGCCCTAACATCTTGTTAATTGCAATAGACAGTAAGATATGTGATAGTTGATTATATGAATAACATGATGGTTTACGCTATCCACTCACTGTGGGTTTAAATGCTATCTCAAAACGGCCGAACGCCTTGTGTATCGACTCTCGCAGTGTGACACCATTGCGCAGGTCATTGATGGAGGTGACAGCCATTCCGATATGCCGAACGCCAGGGAAGCACCGATAGAGAACCTCCCAGGCAGTGGCTCGCTGGCCCGGTGGTGGCTTACTGGTCAGCAATCATCAAATTCCATAAGCAGTGAAGATCCCGCTTACTGTTGATTTATCCCAAGACGCATATGCGAAGGGAATTATATGGGTTACGTCCACATAACAATTGTCCTCATTGTCGGGCCTCCCTCTCTCAATCCAAGTCTTGGTGTCTAGTTCTCCTGAGACAATACAGCGATAGCTATCTCGCTTCTTGCAGAGCTCTCGAAATGTCTCTTCTCGGTACTGTGGTTCATCTAGTGTTGAAGCCACAGTCTCAACGGCCTCAAGTCGATTCGCTTGTGGGGATTCGGTGACGGTACTGCTATTCGACCGGGCTTTCACTGTTTTATAAGAGCATCTTAGTACTGTGATTCTCATAAAGAATGTAGCACTTACTGGGAATCGCAAGGGCAGTGAGGAGGTTGAAAAAGACATCATGGAGCTCGCTATCAGTGGTCGCATTGTTGATGTCTCTTGCTATCGATTCCCAGCCACCCGGCGGCAGCCAGTCGAGAAAGGCATTTAGTCCTGCCTTGAATTTGCCTTCCTCCTTATAACCCTGCGGCTCATAGCAGGCAATACGCTCCCTAGCGGCTGTGAGAAGGTCTGGCAGGGTCTGCGATGATTCCGTGTCCGTGGAGAAGGTGTATATTCCTCCAGTCTGGGTGTTCTGGCGCTGTTGCAAACAAACAGACTCTCCGCTGCCCCTTCTGGAGAGAAGGAGGCACTTTATCTTTGGCGAATCCTTGATAGCAGTTGTAGATGTAGATGTAGATGAAATGAAAAGAAAGATGTCTAGGAACTGCCCACAACTGCCAGGGAGGGGAGATGTCATCACTACCGCAATTCACAGGTGAACCAATTATAGATGTGATACCAGCACCGCCTTAGATGCCGCCTCTCCTACCGCCTCCAGTCTTAGTCATGTTGTCTATGGCAACCATCACTGGCACATATAAGCTTTCCTATAGAGGGTAGTGAATAGATCAATATCCCACTATTTAATACCTTATAGTTAACTCCTCTAGAATAGGGTAGTTACATGGGAAGTTAATAGCCCAAATTGTTCTTTTTATATATTGTACTATCTAAAATGATTCTTTAAAATATAAATAATTACCTTATATATCTAGATTTATTCCTAGTGTCTTATAGTCTTGATCTGGTGTTAAATAATTGTCTAGAGTTTATTTTATTTTGTTTAGATTTTGAAAATCACTGAGATAGGTAGTACTGCTTATCTAAATCATTACATATATTCTATACATTTGACAATTTTTACTTGGACACATGGAGGAAATCATAGGCCCAAGTCATCTCTAAATGAAGGCAATTATTGAACCGTCATTCAAGAACCCTTGCATCTTACCCTGAATAGCAGTCTAGCATGCCTCTTACCTGACCAAGCCAGACTTCCAAACCTTTTCACACTCGGGTAGTGCCCATTTCACCATCCATTCAGACGCGAGAACCTCTTTAGCAGAAGGGCGACTTTCTGGTCTGAAAGAAAGCATCGATCTGAGCATGGAGAAAAGGGCATCACGCTCGGCGGGCTCAAATAGTGGCATTCCTTCTACTTGTCGAGGCTGCTGCACACTGTCTTCGAAACGATCCTCCCACGATCGGTATGACTGGCGATTTATCGGCTTCCCATCCCCGCTGAACTTCTTTCGTCGGGTCTCCCATTTGCTCCACCACTCAAAGGGCAGAATGCCAAGTGCATCAACATGCTCGCAGGTTATATCGTCTTCGGCCGCCAGAAACCCCTCAAACAGTGGACTTTGCCCAACGATATCCCATATCGAGCAGGCAAGCGACCAGATATCCGAGGGAAAAGAAAGCGGTTTGTCTGGCTCGAAGCGAGTCTCCGGGGCTCGGTTCACAAGAGGAGTATGAGACTCGAACTTCTTGTCCTTTGCAGGAGAAAAGGCCTCACCAAAGTCAGAGAGTAGAATTTTAGCTTCTGGAAGTTCAAGACTTTCACTCGCTTCTCCGAGCCAGATTGGTAGAATGGCATGGGATGGGACACTGGGAGGAAGCTCTTTGCCATCGAAACGAGTGATGGCCTCAGACTCTGGCTGACCACACTTCTCGTAATCAAATCCAGAGGGAAGTTGAATGAGGACGTTGCCGTAGTGAAGATCACCATGGACAATCCCCTGTGAATGTATATACTCTACTGCAATTGCAAGCTGTGCTGCCAACGCCCGCGCAACTTCTAGCTTAAAAAGGCGAATATAAGATCCATCTTTTGAATCTGAGAGACTCATTCTCGCTGGGCGAGTCACATAGCATGCGTGAGTGCCATTGGGTCCTTGGATTTTGAATGTGTCCAAGATGGAAGGTATCATAGCTTGGCCTAGACTATCATGCGAAATCTGTCGCGACCTGGAAAGGTCCAAAAGCACGTTCAACTCGTGCGGATTCGAGTCTGCTGTACAGACTTTGATAGCGACGTATTTGTTGTTGAATCTTTCGTCTTGAGCCAGCCAGATTGTTGAGTACGAGCCATGGCCGAGCTTCTGGACTACCCGATAGCGATTGTGGAACCGATCTCCAATCGCTACGGGGTGGTAGCCTCCTGCTCTGTATCTTTCCAATTTCTCCACACCCTCGATGGGAACGTACAAGTGACGCACTATTGAGTCACTTTCCGATGTCTCGGACATGGCCGCAGACGTTGAAAAGATGCAGCGAAATTGACTGTGGCGGAACGGTTCCCTTGGTATCTTGCCAGCGGTGCAATGAAGGCGAGAAAATGATATGGGTGAATACAAAGACCGCGGGAGGGATGGACTTAGGAAAAACTTCATTTTCTCGGAAAGAACTGGGTTGAGGGGTGGATAGGTCTTTGCTTCAAGTTGACCCTCGGCGCGTAATCCACTGGCTTTAGTCGAAGGTTTTGAGGAGCCACGCGCAAAGTGAACTAGGGGTGAACTTTGCTCCGAGCCGGCGACCCAGCGTAATAGATGCTACTGCTTTGATTAATCTTTCGTGAATTCTATTTGACCATACTTATTGATTCATTTATACCAAGCCCTATGACTGCATAAGGCCTATATTTAGATACTCTATGATTTTGCTAGTAACAGTTGATTCAACCATAGCCTATCATATAGGCGCTTGACTCAGTAGTCTTTGGCCGCGGCTGCTGAGTGAACTATTATTAGGGAAAAGTAATCAGTATAGATCTCACCTAATTATTGATTCTATAAAATATAGCTATATCAATGCCAAATGTCCTCTATATATCTCATTGTTATGAATCACTTCTATTTATTATGATCTTCAAGATCTAGCTTGCTTTAAATAGAAGCACCTTTTGTCTTATCTATTTCTACCTTTATAGATTCAATAATCATCATGTCTACTGTTAATGTTGTGAAGTATTTCTTCTACAGGGGCTTTGTCCCAAAGACTGAAGAACGAGCTCGCCAATTAATCACTTTGGCGTACCAAACGGCAAGAGATCAGAAGCTTTACCCCAAGGAAATTCTTATCAGGTACAGGGCCTTTACTGCCATGATTAAGTCTGCGTTATAGATTGGAGTTCAGCTGGCCTTAACCGCTTTTAACCTGTCTCATGAGATCAGATCTGAAATCCATAAGACTACTTCCATCAACGGCGTCCACCAAGTAGATCCTCTAGGGTACCACGTCACTCTCTGTTTTAAGGATGACCAACAACTTCTCCGTGGTACCCACGTGTCAAGTCATGGCTACGTGAAGGACCAGGATCATTTAGAATTCATTCATGCGACTCATACAGGAGAGAAGCGCGACGATACGAAGAGACAGAGAGGGAAAAAGGATGTGTGGCCATCGGAAGATGGGCTTGTTCTGGCGTCAGAAACGGGTTATAGCCATCTCTTACCAAAATAAATCCCCGAAGCAGGGCAATTCGTTATGTGTGAGGATGAACTTACCGGAAATGTCGAGTTGTCCTTTCAGCCCAGGTGATCTGCGAATTGGTGAATCGTCATGTACTTAAGAAGGTCATACCTATATCTGAAGAGGACTACTCTCACCGATTTTGAGATATGCCATTTTCCAAGAGCTTCATCATATCTGCCGTAATTATTTGACTAGTGACAACAGTGCTTGAATGTTTCTTTGCTTTTCTTTCCCCCTCCCTTGGCCAAGAGGAAGCGGTTGTTCTGTTGGAGTCAGAATGATCCATCTCAAGGCGCTGTCATGACTAATAGTTACTACATATTCTGCTCTACTACAAACTGCTTTGTTTTTGACCTACCGTACTTGCTCCACTAACCATCCCCTAAATATCATATCAAAGTCCCATCATGTACCACTGCCATCGCAAGTCCATTACACATTTCAACATACTTTTTTTCCCACTTGATGCAGACTTTTTTGAAGTTGAAAATAATATAGACTTTTTAATTTGGCCTCAAACATTACATAACAACTTAATGATCTTCTCTTTTATATTTTCTTTTATAATATTCCGCATTTTTCAAGGATATAGTTGTCTATGATTTCTAAAAGACTAGTCTAGCTGGTAGTTAAATCTAGAACAAAAGGGATATATATATGTACAAGTGTGTCTAGTAGAGGCTGGCGCACTCCCAGTTGGCAGGCTCCCAGAGGCTGCCGTTGCCAATGTACTTGGCCTGCTCGGGGAAGGGACAGATGGGACGCTGCTTGGTGACGTAGTCGAGAGTGGTTTCATCGTGGAACTTGGTACCGATGAGGTAGTCGGGAGCGGTGCCGTTCTCAACCCAGGCGATCATGGCGAGCAGGGCGTCGTGCTTGGGGTCGTTGAAGCCGGGCTTCTCGTGGAGGTGGTTGCCGGAGCCGTCAGTGCCGATGGTCGAGGCCTGAGACGAACCACCAATGTACCAGGGGGCCTCCATGTTGGAGGGGGTGTTGCCGCAGTGCTCCATGCCGGGGATGAGGTAGAAACGGTAGAACTCCTCGAGATCGATGCCCAGGGCCTTGAGGGTGCGCTGGACGTGCTTGTAGAAGTAGACACTGCTGCCGGTGGGGATGGAGGGATCGGCCATGCCGTGGTAGTGGATCAGCTTAGAGCCCTTCTCGTAGAAGGGGGAGAGGTCGAAGTCGTCGGCGGTGGCATTGCCCGGGTTCAACTCGTCCGACAGCTTGATGATGCTGGCGTTCCAGTCGGCCCAGGTGAAGTTGGTGCCCAGACCCAGGAAGTACTCGATGTAGCTGAAGTCCGGGGCCATTCCCCAGCCGGTCTCACTGCCGATCTCGTAGTGGGGGAAGATGAAGGTCTGGTCGGCCTCGACCCAGTCGTTGTAGTAGTGGTACAGGGTGTCCAGCTGGTCGTCGGTGATGCAAGTCGTCGAGTCCGTCACGTTGGCGTCGCACAGCATCACCTCCAGGTCCAGATCGCAGCGGCGGGGGTCGGAGATGATGTTATCAACAACACCATCCTGGGGGTCTTGAAAGTATTAGCAAGTTTCAGGGTTTAGGGTTAGGGTTTAGGGTTATATGCGGAGGATGGTGATACGTACCACACTGCTTCAAGGTCTCGTTGGCAATGAAGGCAAACAGATCATCGCTGATGTGGTGGCTGGAGTTGGTCGGGTAGTTGTACTCGGCAGAGAAGATGTTGAAGAGCTGCAGATGCTTCGTCCACCAGGCGGGGGCACCGACGACGGCGCCGTCAAAGTCATCGGGGAAGGCCTCGACCTCCTTGAGACCCTGGCGTCCACCGGTCGAGCAGCCGTTGTAGTAGCTGTACTTGAGCGACTCGCCGTAGTACTTCTCGATGACCTTCTTGGCCTCGACGACCGACAGGTGCATCGCGCGCCAGCCCCAGTCGGTCACAGACTCGGGGTTGGCAGCCCACGAGTTGTCGAATGCCGAGTCGTGGCCGGTATCGGTCGACATGGCAGCGGCACCATAGGTGACACCGGCGCCCTATATGAATCAGTATATAACCTATTATGGATATATGTTGGGGATGGCTACCATCTCAGCATAGTTGACACCTCCGGAAAAGGCAGAGTTGCCAGAGACACTGTACGTATGTTAGTAACAGAATAGTTCATCAGCTGGATATAGTGTCTACATACACCATACGTCCCTCCCAGACGTCAGGGAGGAAGAGACCGAAGTTGAAGGTGGTGTTGGCATCGGTGGGCATCTCAATCTGCACAACGCACAGCGCGGGCAGCTGGTAGGCCGGGTCGGGGAAGCCAGTGTCGGCGGCGGGGGGAGTGAAGGTGCCGTTCTGGGCGACGCGATGGGCGAGCACGACGGTGGCATTGGAGGGGATGATGGCCTCAAAGGCGCTGGCCGAGCAGTTGAAGGTGCTGGCATTGGCTGCGCCAATGCTGCCCAGCAGCATGGCTCCGGCGGTCTTCTTCATTGTAGAAGTAATAGAAATAGTATTTAGTTGGTATAGTAGTCTATCTGGTTAAAGAGAGTATAGAAGGAAAGTGTGTGCAGATCAGATGAGAAATTGCCACACCTACTTCTTTATATACCTCTAGATTCTGGAATCTTACCACAGCCAAGTATATTAACATGGATGTCGATCGGTGGATCTGCATACGTTTGTCCGTCAAGCTGCGTCAGTCTTTTTTTCGGAGATCGCCCGGATTCGGCATTTCGCGTGGGTCAACCACGGGAGAAGATTAGAAGATGGCGTCACGCAATTAAGGTTAATCAGTCTGCAGGCTGCCATAATTACTTGCTCGCAGTTGCTGTAGAAATTTGTGTGGCAGAGGTAAAGCCGCCGTTGTTAGACAAGGGTAGATACTGCCTAACCTAATATTGCGCCTGCAGATCCATCGCTAGTCCTTCTAGCCTGAAACTAAATGGAGTCTCATCTTTAAGGAGACAATTATCAAATCATACTATGGACTGCAGCAAGGGAGAAAGAGTTCTCTTTCCATCGAGTTTGCACCTGTGGCAATCTGTCTAAGCCACACCGTCATTTGATAGAGGCTTCACGCCGAGCCACGGATATGAGCCAAGAACCGCAAACGAAGTGTCGGTCTAGGCTGTGGCACTGCCAGAAAGCATAATAATACTATCCTGGCATTATTATTATCATGATTACTAAAATTAATGCTAAGTTTAATGCTGCCGAGCGTAAGATGAGTGACGACTCATCGGGGCTATGCCAGCCAAGATAATGGTGGTTTTGGAGTGCCAACTAATTGCTAGGCACATGGAGAGAGACGCTAGTAGTATGATCAAGGCAGGTATCTTCAGGTCTAAGCGAAGTGAGGATTTAGAGTGCAATTTAAAGTACACACTATGCATCTGAGAATAGTGGTTGGCCTATAACCGTCTGATTGACTCTCTACCTGTAAGCTTGTTTGGCAGATCACCCACAGAGTGCGCTGTGAACAGCCTGAATAGGCTGCATATTACTTCCGGGATCAGCGAATGCATCTTGATCGCGAAACTATATCTGCGACGCTCTATACTCCGGACTCCGTAATTCCGTGCTGAGACAGCAGAAGAGGACGCGACAGAGACACGTATGTGGGACCCGCATTTCTGCTCGAGGAAGGCGGTGAAGCATGGCATTTCATCGGCCTCGGCTCAACTTCGCGTAATCCTTTTGGGTTAGACCAGAATCAGATCCAGGGATCCTCCGGGAAAACATCTTTCCGGAAAGGATCACGTGAGTGAAAATAAAGTTTTCCATAGCGTCGGAAAAACGACGGAATAGCCCAAAGAGGACTAGCCCGTACTCTGGGCTACGCAGGAGTGAACACTGTGTACTCGGTGCTCCGTATTTCCGAGCAAACCAGCATGTCCCTGTGGGGAAAGATCTTAACAGACAATCTAGATCGATGAGAAGAGATAGAATACTATTCATAAGAGGAATTCTTAGTATCTTCTCTGGAGTAGGCAACTGCCTGGTCAGCCGAGTATACCATTATTTAACCTCAATTCCGCCCTTGAGTAATCTTCCCGGAGATCATTTATAGTCCGGCGGTGGAATGTGGGGATGGCTGGGCATGGAGAGTGAATTAAGTCCGTGCTGCAGACCAGTCTTATCTTGGTCTCAATTTGACCTATCACTTCCAGCGCATTACTCTATCCCTGATTATCCATGTTCTCTATTATTCAACGATACTCTATACTGTATACTATTATATATTCCATTTACCTTGTAAAGCTCTGTACCTCCTCCTTCTAATCAGTTGATATTAGTCAGTCCTACCATGACTAGCTCCTCCGTGGTTACTCCGTGCTCTATACTGCAAAGGAACGATCAGCCCGTCCGCAGGAGTGCATATGACCTGCATCTCCTGCCTCATTGGACAGCCAAAGCAGGGAGCGGACAATAGATCAATCAGAGCAGACCTGTGCGTCATAAGTCGAATTACTGTCTTGACCAAGAGGTCCAGCAGAGAGTATAAAGATGTTGTATCCCCAGGTACAATGGACTTCATTCCTCATCCCCCCACCATTTCCTTCAATCTCCATACCTCCACCGCCATGTTGCTGCTCCTGCTGGCTCTGGGCCTCCCTCTGGTCCACGCGTGGTGTGACATCACGGCGCTGAACCTAACGAGCGGTGTCTACTACACCAGCGAGAATGAGACCATCTTCGAGGTCGCAGAGGCAGTGAACCGTGGCGTGTGCGACATTGCGCGCTACAACCGCATGGCGGACGCAATCCTCCCGCTGCTGACAGGCGAGGAGATCCTCATCCCGCCAGAGGTGTGCGACCCCGACAACCGGTCGTGCCTGATCGTGCCGGAGCCCAACGCAACATACGCCGACTGCATCATGGGCGGCCCGCACACGTACACGACGCTCAAGGGCGACAGCATAGCGTACATCGCGCTCAAGCTCAACCTCACCGTCGAGGCGCTGCTGACAACCGCCTGGGTGCCGAACATGGGCGACCCCGACGCCCCCGTCGAGGTCGGCCAAGTCATCAAGATCCCGCAGTGCTACCCCAGCCAGTGCATCGTCCAGCCAGGCGAGTTCTACTATGGCACCTACAAGGATCTCGCTGCCATGCTCGGTACCACCCCAGGCCAGTTGATGGCCTTCAACCCGACCTACAACCACACGACGGCCTCCCAGGGTCAGGGGCCCTGGATCAGCTTTTCCATGGACTGCATGCCTTTGTCAGATAATGTTACTGCTGTCTCATTGTAGCATGGGCAGTATACCAAGATTAGCTGGTTGTTTAGAATATACACCGCTCTCTTAGACCTGATTCAATATTACATTCTAGGTGTCACACCATAAGTACTTTGCATTTTATTTTATACTGGCTACCTAGATAATGTATAATATTAACACATTACATAAATTCTAAACCTAGCTAAGATAAACCATGACAAGAAGCCCCCACGAACGATTCCTTGTCTCTTGTGCACTCGGATGTTCGCTGCCCCCGCAGATCTAGACAGACATTTCAAATCCATCCACGAAAAGACCCTTCCACCAGTACCAGACGTTGCTCTTACCCAAGCAACTGGGACCCGACGAATCCAGCAAGAATGCCGAGAAAACCGTGGATCAGCGATCGATGGGAGAACTCAATCAAGTTCGTCCCAGAGTCAACCGCATGGAGGCTGAATCCCACCACTGGTATGATGGAGATGGCTGCGAAGATAGATCAATAATAAACTATCAATAAACCAAGGGAGATCGTTTGAAAAGGAATGCATATACCATATTATTCTTCAAAATATTCTTATAGACTCTCTAGTTTTATATAGAGAGGACTATTAAATCACTAAAATAGTAAAGATAAAGTATTATTAAAAATAAAACTACATAGCTAGTCTTTGCAACCATGCAATAACATTTCATTTCATACTTTTTATATTAAGCTGAAATATACTAGTAACAAAAGTTGAGGATTTAATTGAAATATAGATATCAAGGCCAACTATATAAATTTAGCTTGATCAAGGATAGAGAATATTATTATGATAAAATTCAGCTAACTTCAATCCTACCTTTATGAGTTATATTAAGGAACAAATAACAAAAAGCCCTAAACCCTAACCCTTTCATCTTGATGGGAGACGTGAAAAAAAACTTGACGATGCAATGAGCAGGTCAATTTTCAAGGGTGAAAGCAATGGGGGCGAGGCTGAACTAAAGAAGTAAACGTTGACAGGGAATAGCGAGCAACTTTCACTAGGTCTGCTGAAATATTTATAGACCCTGTGGTGAGACAGCAGCGCTGATGAATAATATTCAAAAATAGAGAGATGAATATATTAGGATCTAGCTGGTAATTGCTGCCCTCCCGAGCTGGCTGCATGTCAGTTTATATAGATAACTATATCTAAGCACTTAAAGCCTGGTTAATCATGATCCTATATAGACATAAATAATTGTTCTCTTGTGGTCATTCTATATGCAAAGGACAGCAAAGACAAAAGTATGACCGGGAGGAATAGACTGGCTCAGCATAACTTGATGACTTGAGGGTTTTTCAATTCTCTGTAAAATCTCGTCACTATGGCATTTTGAATTGCTAAGTGGGCTAGTTTAAAGTATTTAGAAGTATATATTTCCAAAAGTGCCTGAATGGTGTTTATGATATAACTTCACTCAATTAAGCTACTTAATAAACCAACCATCAGGTAATACTCTACGTATTAATTATAAAAGATATTATCAACCTTAATTATCCCTAAAATATATTCAGTAATGCTGATAAGTAATTTCTAATTGAAGTTAATAGGCCCGATAGTTAATCCGATTGTTTGAGGGAAACAAGCTGGGCAGCTCTTGCTCTTCCTTCACCCCCT
Organism: Penicilliopsis zonata CBS 506.65; assembly: GCF_001890105.1. Taxonomy (NCBI): domain Eukaryota; kingdom Fungi; phylum Ascomycota; class Eurotiomycetes; order Eurotiales; family Aspergillaceae; genus Penicilliopsis; species Penicilliopsis zonata. Next base: position 844,806 of record NW_019208921.1, read on the forward strand.
CGAGCAACAAAATATGGAGAAAAGGCGACTCTTCATCCTTTCATCGATACTATCTCGCCCACGATTCTCATACTGTTATAGACGCTTGAATAAGCGATATATGGCTGATCAACACGCCCCTTGGGAACCGCGCGTCTTCCCGCGTTCCGGGTGGGATCTCATCGATCCTTCTGTACGTATTGAAGAAGAGACAATCCCGAGCTATCGAGCAGGAAAGTTCTATCCTGTGCATATTGGCGAAGTTTTCAACTGCCGATATCAAGTTGTGGGCAAGTTGGGCTACGGATCCAGCGCGACAGTGTGGCTTTGCCGAGACTTGATGTAAGTACTGTAATTCTACCATAATATACTATAATGTACATGTTTGTATAACTTGGCAATAACAGAAACCACTGTTATATATCATTAAAGGTGTATACAGCATCCACAGCGACGCATGAGGTTGAGATCTACCACCACCTACAAACAATTCAATCCGACCACGCAGGCCAGACGTGTCTTCGTCCACTGATTGACGTCTTCCAGGCCAGGAGCCCTAATGGAGATAGTTTGCACACTTGTCTCGTTCACCCACCGCTGGGGATCAGTCTTAGCCAGCTTACTCGGCTACTTCCTGGGAAGGTGATGAGCAGCGCTATGGTCAGGACGACCATCCGGAATGTCCTCGCTGCTCTTGACTTCCTTCACACGGAAGCACAAGTTATCCATACTGGTAAGTATCCGTATAGGGCAAACGAGAACTGTATATTTATAGAGAAAACTCCAATTCGATAGATCTCCAACCCAACAATATCCTGCTCGGCATCAAAGATGACTCTACTCTGTCCCAGTTCGAACAGAGAGAGTTCGAAGCGCCAGTTTCACGTAAGATCATGCAAGATCGGACTGTCTTTCTGTCACGGCCACTCGCTCTCTCCTACGGAACGCCCGTCCTCTGTGATCTGGGCGAGGCTAGGCTGGGCATTGAGCAGCAGGAGGGCGACATCATGCCGGACCTATATCGGGCGCCTGAAGTTATCTTAGACATGACCTGGAACTACAAGGTTGATATCTGGAATGTCGGCATGCTGGTATGGCCCCTCGACATAATCCATAAACCAAGTACTTATATAGCTCATGTTAGATATGGGATCTGTTTGAATACCATCATTTGTTTCGAGCCCGAAATCCTGCCCGCCAACTGGACGATGAATATCATCTGGCTGAGATGCAGGCCGTGCTTGGGCGCCCGCCATTACAATTTCTCCAGCGGAGTGAAAGAAGCCTCCAGTTCTGGGACGAGCATGGTCAGTCTGACTAGCTCACTGATTACCTCATTGTGTGAATGATATTAACTGATTTCTTCCTTCCAGGGCAGTGGAAGGCAGCTTCAATCCAAGCCGACAGTCTCGAGATCCTGGAGGAGCGACTTGAGGGAGAAGAGAAAAAGGACTTCCTTCGCTTTCTCCGTCGCATGTTGTGTTGGCTGCCAGAAGAACGAGCTTCTGCAAAGGAGCTTCTATTCGATCCTTGGTTGATGACGGGTCTTTCAATAAAAGAGAAGCCTTGAAGCCAGCTGAATCTATGTAGTTATCTTTCCAGGATAAAAATGTCAGCCCTGGGCAGAACCAGTCCCAGAGCAAGTACTCATAGTATATACTTGATATACACAGTAATACTACAATCAGACCAATATGTCCTCGAGTATTTAGTTAGCATAAAATATTAGTAAGACTATCAATTAGCTACGAATCAAGATGATTATATGGAGTCTCAACTAGCCCTGTAAATACTGGTGCTAGGCATAGATTGAGTCACACTTGATAAATAAAGCCCCATCAATTGTCACTTTAATAGCCAACAAAGACCTCTCTTCATTTCATTGTAATATAATTGATACCATGGAAAGCCTTTCTGAAGAGGTGTTTATGATCATCCTAGAATACAGTGACCAAAGAACCCAGGCTGCTCTTTCACAAACATGTCGAGCCTTCCACAGGATCACCCTGCCATTCCTATACAAATCGGTCTGCATCCAAGCCTCTAAATGTGACTTTGAGAATGTTCTACCCACCATTGGCAAATACAGCAATCTTATTCATTCCCTGGCCATTGACACGAACCGAAGCAATTTGTCTCCCTGCCGCGTGGCGCCTTATCTCAATGCCACAGCAAAGTTACAGGCTCTTGCGCTATACGGGGGATACTGGATGTGGGATGGGGAAGACGAACGATGGGCGACCCTCGAGGCCGATTTATATGGATTTTTCACTCTGCAAACTGGGATACAAAGTAATCTCCGCTCATGTAAGATGACTCAATTGATTATCGCGTCTCTGATGGATATACTAAAAGCGCAGTGACGCTGGATCGTGTTGAAAAGAACGGCCAAGCGGCGTTCCTACAATCGCCTGTCGTCTTTCAGATCACGACGCTGCAGAAACTCACTCTACGCGGTTTTCTGCTGGACGCATCGAGTACAGCAATTGAAGCGCGGCTCCACCGCTCGACAGACTTGACTATTCTTGTCATTGAACGCAGTTATCTCGCCTTTCCTGCGCTGCGAAACATCCTGCACGCGCCGCGGGCATTGCGCCGTCTGACGGTCAGCCATGACCGTTCGTATGGAAGCCATGAACTTGGATTTGTCGACCAGCATGAGGCAAGACTGGCAGAGTTGATTGACGTGCTGCTTCTCCATCGCAATTCATTGGAAGAACTCAATTTTGCAGAAGAAGATATGATCTACAACGAAGAGGCTCCATTTGGGTATAGTTGGCAGAAGGGGAGCCAGCGCGACAGTATATATGCAGATTTGAGCATCATTGAGGATGACAGGAATGGAGATACTGATGATGAAGATGATGAGGATGAGGATGAAGAGGATGAAGATGAAGAGGATGAAGATGATGGAGATGACTTCAAAGTCTATGCAAAGCAGTTTCCCTCTTTACGGCACTGGGACTGTGATGTGGATGGTTTAAGGATATATTTGAATGACCCAGAGTACTAAGGGCTCGTATCGAAATATGGCTAGTAGTTGGTGCTAGATCAGATAGAACCTTGATGTGCCACTGTGAGAGCGTTCAGCACATCTTCATCATAATCCCGTGCCTTCTGGAGGACTTTGGCCATGTGCATGAACGGATGAGGGACCCCCAGATACCTAATATATTAGTTTCATTCAAGACGCGTGGGATCAAAAACCAAATACCGTTTCATGGTGACTTTATTCCCCGCCTGCACGAGTTTCACGCCATACGCCTCCCCCTCGTCGCGCATAGGATCGCATTCCGCCGTGATGAGAAAGGTATCACACAGTCCTGTGGAATCGGGGGCTCGCATCGGCGACAACCACCAGTCAGGCAGGGATGCCCTGAGCCGGTCCATCTGGTTGGCTGGGAACACATGCTTCTGGAAGAAGGACATGCGCTTCCAGTTTAACAGTGGAGCGCGGCTATACTCGCGGAAAGAGGGATAGGGGGAGTCATCGAGGCTGGTGTAGCTGCACGAGTCGGTCGTCACAGGCACGGCGGGGACACAGAGACGAAGAGGGAGGCCGGCATCTCGAGCCAGATGCTGGACGACGCAGCATAAAAACCCACCTGCAGAGATGCCGCCGATAGAGATCGAGGAGGGGTTGATGTTTATCTCGTTCGATTGATGGGTCTGGCCTGGTGTCATGAAATCCATACCGATGCGCCGAGTGAAGCTGTGCAGCGTCTAAGAGGCGAAGATAGATAACGTACCCACTGTAGAGCAGCCCATGCGTCTTCGATTCCTTTTCCAAATACCGCCTCTAATTCATGAGCATATATATTCCTATACACGTAGCAATCATACCTGGGCAGTGTCGGTAATTGACATCCACAACCACCAGACCGGCGCGATCCCGGACCTTCAGGCAGAAGAGAGCATCTGCCTGCAGACTACCAAAGACGAAACCACCACCTTGAGAGTCAGCAGTAGTTTGAACATGATACAATCGTTGGGTATTCTTCTACCGTGAAAGTTGACATGAACTCCGTAAGGCCCCGGTCCGAAGACGTCGGGATCGGGTGTGTAGACACGGACAGGGACGGGGAAGCCGTCGGCGGAGGTGACTGTATGATCGCTCACCCGGGGCTCGCCGCTGCTATCGTATATCCAGGGAGTCACAAAGCGCTCCGGGTGGGCGCGGCACTCAGCCAGGGGCACAGTGTGTGTGGGCGTCAGGTGTTGGATTGTCTCGATGAAATAGCGGACAAACTCGGGATCCATCGCCTGAACAATGGCAGGGTCAATATCTGGTGAGACAAGCCGGAGATCCATTGTGAAGCGTATGTGTCGGTGGACTCTCGTGGTTGAGATGCGTTGTAAAGTAGAAGCATTGCAGATGATGCGGGGTATTTACATGAATCTTATCTTATCATATCTATCTCGGCCGATCTGGAGATCCAGAGATGATGATGTTTACATCTTAAGAAACCAACCATGCTTATTCCTTATAATCTTGTGATGTTGAATCACAATATAAGTATACTATCAACCTGACCAATACTTTATAGGACAAAGGTGAGCGACGCAGCTACAAAGTGGTACATCCAGCGTAGCCCATCTCAATGCCGAAGCTGGAGAAGTGCCCGATGGTTACACCCACGAGGCCATTTCCGGCAGAGCAGGAGGTGTCGCGCTCTCCAGAGCACAGCAGGCAGGTTGCCTCTGTTCCATAGCTGTAGTATTCCTGCAACACATGAGATATATATCTTATGGATTAGTGTATAATTCTAGGCGACTTACCGTCCCGTAGTGGACAAAGTCCTCGGGAGCAGAGACATACATATTCTAGGAGATTAGTGAATAGTTTGATTCAGGCAACCGAGGTAGTCTTACCGGCACACCATCAAGTTCGTTGTTGCCGCGCTTCAAGGTGCCTGAGATGGAAGTGCCAAAAGCCGCAAATTCAGAATTGCCAATGGGAAAGGCAGCCAGAGCCGTGCTGGTGATTTCCTTGTCGGGGAAATTCTGCGCCAAAGCAATGTACGAGAGATAGGTGAGGGAGCCCCCGAGGGAGTGGCCGGTGGACTCGAGCGTATAGTCGGGATACTCCTCAATCAGGGCTGCCACCTCGGCAATCACGGTGTCATGAACCGAGGACCAGGGCGAGTAGATCCCATTCATGATCTGGACACCAGAGGGAAAGGTGACGCCAGAGAGAGTTGGAGTCACCAGGGTGGTGTCGATATCGTTCAGAATGTCAGTCACTAGATGGTGAGTCAGTCTTGTGGCTATCATCAAGGTGTGAGACATGACCGACCAGTGGTTGAGCCTCTCATGGCCACAGTGATTGTCTCCTCAGTGGTGGAATATCCTATAAACCCCTGCGTGTCGGTCTCCGCATCGTTGATTTGCAATGTGATGGTGACGTCGAATGCAGTGCCGGTGCATCCTGTGTACGCAGCAGACGACAGTTCGGCAGAGCGCTGGAGGGCGGCAAAGGCAGAGGGATCTGGAATGCCATCAGCGTGGTCAAAGGGGATATGTCATTCTCGGTCTCACCAGAGGTAGCACGACCTAACAGTGCCGGGCTTGCAGAGGCCACAGACACTCCGGTGAGAAGAATGACAAGAGTCTTGGACATCATTTTGGGCTTTGTTCTTGGAGAATGAATCTGGTTGTCTTGGGAAGATACGAAGGCGTGCGGTGAGGCTATATATACTTCTGTCTCCCTCGGCTCAGTATTCGAAGTTGATGTCAATAGTATTACCATCCGAGGCTTCGGCATCTCTCCTGGTGATGTATCATTTGGGATGCTTGGCAATGTTGATGATATATACGCAGTCTGGAACCGAATGGATGAGTAATAAGGACCCTGAATCTGGGGGACCCCAGCTCTATCTCGGCATCTGGCAAAACGAGTGGTCCTTGAAAATCCCGATCTGCCGGTAGTTGTGTTAGGCAGCAAAGCAATCGCCGAGGCATGGTTATTTAATAAATTATACTTTGGAGACTTGCGGGGTATTCTGGGGTCCCCGGATCGACTGCTTTGTAAGTCAAGAGTTCTACATATGATAAGTAGGCATGTGAGATATTTTCAGTTTCAACAAAACCAAGGAGGTAGAGCAGGTATTGTAAAGCTTAGTCCGCTCTGATAAAGCCTCGGCTGACATAGGAGATATAGGCAGGTACTACTTTTAGAAATATTGAAAAATATCAAAGGAATATATACTGTAGTAATGCAGTCATATCCGACTGGCTATGTATTTAAATATCTACATGAAGTGCATCCTTTCAGACATAGGTATCACTTAGAGTCAGTATATACATGAACTATAGTCCCTACTCAACCAGCTTGATGGCTTCAATGATCCCTTCTCCCATCCCCGGTGGTTGGAAGAAAGTGACGGCAGTCAAGCCTACCGAGGAGAGCAATTCCCGCCATTGGCCCTCGGAGCGCTCAAACGCGGCGACCAGGGCCATCATCATCACACTCATCGACGCCGACATCAAGTCGCAGTCGGATTCCGGCAGGATGGTCTCGTGGATGATCAACCGCGAGTATCCTGGCTTCATGGCGGCGACGATATTGGCCAGGATGGAACGGCAGTGTGCGTCGGACCAGTCGTGCAGCACCCAGTGGAGGAAGTAGACGCGAGCCCCTGTTTGTTAGTATATAAACTCGGCGTTAGAGCGAGAGACATACCTTGGATAGGCTGAGGATTGAAAAAATCGTATTCCTGTAATTCTGCGCCAGGAAGGCCAGTCATACTGGCCACAACCTGCGGCAGATCCTGCAAGACCAAACGGCCCTGTTGATGCGGGAATCGTGCCCTGAACTGGGTCAGATACTGGCCCGCGCCGCCCGCGACATCGACAAGGAGGACGCCGTCATCGGTGAAGCCGTCCAGGATCCGCGTCTGGATGTCGAACCAGTCGGTCCACTTGAGCGTGGCCTGTTCCTTCCAGGCCATCCAGCTGTGGAAATCAGCAGCCAGCGCTGGGTTCTCGCCCAGCCAGCCGAAGAAGGGCAGTTGCGTGCCCATCGCCAGCTGGAAGGGAGTCTCGTTGATGGAGGCTGGGAACTGGTTGTTGTTCTTGCGGAAGAACTCGGGGGCTTTGGCGGTGCACATATTTCCAACATCGAAGCTACACCATCAGCTGTGAGCTATGAGATGGGCTGATATATGTGTGGACTTTACCATGCTCGTGCGGTGGCCTGCATGGTTGAGCCCGCCATGGCAGTCGTGAGAGCAGACGGTTTGAATGTCTGTCCGTCCTGCAGGACATATCCTGTCGCCACAAGCGGGCGAATAACCTGGTCTATCGTGGATTAAGAAATGGCGGTACAATTACTCATTGTTAACTCACTGATAACAATTGGATCGGCACCAGACGTCTCTGCAATTTTGGCAAGGGTTGTTCCTTCTGGACGGATGCCAGTGAAAATTCCCAGTTGGACGCCCATCCGTATCGCCATCAAGATGGCAGGATACTGGCTGGATCTTTAGCAGAGGCAGTAGGACTTTTCAGTTGGCGAACTGACCATGACCATATCCCGCATGATCCGTTCCGCTGGCGACTCAAGGGCATCCAGGAGCTTTCGCGCGCTGGCCAAGGCGGCAGCCCGAGTGTCTGGGTTGAGGCCATCCGGAGACTGCAGGGAGGCGGTCAGATCGTCGATCTGTTTGACTCGGGCTTCCCAGAAACTCATAATAGCTATAATAGGTGTCTTTCCTTCTCTGAGAGGACATAAGCTGATTCAATTGTCAAGTTATGAAATGTATCCATGCTGACAGCCCCTTTATTTCCATGCTGACGCGTCCCCTGTTAGTGCTGTGGCATGACTCGCATGGAGACCTCAGAGAACATCTTAGTATTTAGTATAGAGAGTTGATATCCTAATAAATTATTAGTATTATACTCTAGTAAGGATTTAATTCTGTAATTGTCAAATTGTGTTATGAAGAACATTTAGATAGGTACTGGTAAACTAGCTGCTTCTAGTTATGTAACCTTATACTTTGTATCTGCAGGGATCATATCCTTGCACTCTCCCTGTAATCACTGCATAAGAAAGATAGGAACAGCCACAATCAATGACTTCCATCTTCCAGTCCCGTCAAGATGGGAGATCATGGAGACGCCTTGGTGGGAGTCTCAATCGCCATCTCCATCGTCCAGATTGCTGCTGTCGCTGCCCGATTCTATACGCGATACTGGCAGCAAGTCCCCTGTCGGATGGATGACTACCTCATTATTCTCGCATCGGTAGTGACTCTTATTCATTCCATTAGCCATGAGCTGATTGATTCCTTGCAGGCGGCATGTTCAGGGCAGGCAGCTCTATATATCTTCTGTATGTGGAAGACATTGTTTCTCTCCTATCTAACAGAAAGATAGTGGTCTATCGAGGCATTGTCGGCCGCCACCTCGAGATCGTCGAGCAACTGCCTTTGAAGCTCGTCATTCTGGGCAAGGTAGGGTATTCCAGGCTTTTTGTATCATCTTCTCACCCTGCTAGGGCCTCTATGGATACAAAGAGAAGAAATTCTCCGGGGATGGAGGGCAGGGGTTCTGAATGCGCTAGAGTACAGTAATAGACGATAATCCGATGCGGGGTATCTGACTGCACCCCGCACGACTCCATGCGGAAGTGGCGTGCGGGCCGCAGTCTGATAACCCACAATGGCATTAGATTAGATGAGATGTAGATAGTAATTCAAAGCATAAATCAAACTGAGTTTACATCACATCTATTGAAACAGGGTCACAAAGGCAGCCTCCCTACTCCTCTCTAGAGGACACCATCTTCAAAGAATCCTGCCACAGTCGTTCCTCGTCCTCCGGGCTATACGTGTGTGTCACGTACGTCGAACTGGTCGGGACCCCATCGTCAGGCCCCCGTTCAGTCTCAGAACAGGAGCAGAGATAGCGGCCGCCTCGGCCTTCCCAGTCCCTGCTGATCGCGGCGTAGACGGTAGTTGCTGCTCCTTGCTCTGGGGTTTGCGATGCTCTCACCAACGTCGCGTCTTGTATCATTGCCGCGACTAGCTCCGCCGGAAGATGTCTTGCGATCTGGGTTGCAACAATGCCAGGGTGAACACTTGTGGCGTGGATGCCCTGCGGGCCATAGCGGCGGTCGATCTCGTTGGCCATGTAGATGTTGGCTGTCTTGGACTGCGCGTACGCAACCCATGGTATATACCCGCCTTGAGTGAAGTGGTAGTTCTCCGACGGGTTGAGGCCGCAGACCCGGTGCCCTGAAGCAGACAGCATCACGACGCGGGACTGGAAGGCGGGCGTGCTGCCAGCCAGCAGGGCATCCTTGAGCAGGTGGAAGAACAAGAAGTGCGCCAGGTGGTTTGTGGCAAACTGGCTCTCGTATCCGTCTTCCGTGAGCTCGAGAGTTGGGACGGCCATGACTCCCGCATTGCCGATCAGGATGTTGACCGTGTTCGTCTTGGCTAGGATGGACTTGGCGGCGTTGCGGACACTCTTCAGGGAGCTCTGGTCCATCTCAACCAGATGCATCCGATCGGGCTGCAAGAAGTCGCCCAACGCAGTCTTTGCCTTGACTAGGTCTCGGGCAGTCAGGAACAGGGTCGCTCCTGTCGCAGCAAGGGCACGCGCAGTCTCGACCCCGAGGCCAGACGAGACGCCGGTAATGACAACTGTTTTGCCTTTAAGTTGTCCTTCCATCTGGCTATCCTTGACGATCTGCAGGGCGGTTGGTCGCGCATCTCCAGGACCCTGAGGGTTGGCGTAAACAGCAGCGTATTGAGACATTGAGGTAGTATAAAGCCAATTCTTGAGTGATGGTTATTGGAATATGATTCTTGTGCCTCAACTACAATGGCCTTTTATACTTCAAGTCACTATGATCACTTAATTAAGATTACTAAAAAGTATATAATTTTGGCTGACACTTTTGCCATTTCCGGTCTAGCCTGGTTCAATGAATTATCCTTTTAGTCTAGCGCTGTAAGACTAATCAAAAATCAACCTGATTATGAATCATCTAATACGAGGTCAGTGATGAACCCGATCAGCCTCACAACTCACAGCATGGAGAAACAAATCAGGCCTCATGGACAGCCCGATGGCGGGAAAGAGCGGAAGAGAATGCAGAACCGGTTGAATCAAAGAGCCCGAAGTGCGTCATCCACACCAGACTCCTCCAACAGACGTACTAATCCATCCACCAGGGGTGAGATTGAAGCAGCTGGATCCAGGCGCGGGCAGGTCCCGGCGACCCCCGTTCAGAGTCCATCGGTGGCGTTTGGATGAGCAGGAGGAGTCCGTCATCAGCAACGATCCGAGACGGCCAGGAGGAGTGAGTGGAGGGCAGGATAGAGACTCTTCGCTTCCGGCAGACCACCAGCTGCTGCATCTCATCCAGTTCAACACCTGCCGGGCACTCTGGTCGATCAAAATCCTCCTGGCACGCTTGACGGTCTCTCTCATGTCGTGTGCGGGCCAGACGGTGCCGATCGACACCTACGACGTCTTCCCTGCGTTTGCAGTGACATTTTCCCAGCTTCCTGCCCGTCTGGGCTGTCTGGCGCCGACTCCGTTGCAGACAGACTGCTTCCATTCCACTTGGATGAACCTGTTTCCGTTTCCCAGGATGCGCGACAACCTCATCACCTGGCAGGCATGTTTTGACCATGTAGAGCTTGTGACGGACCTCATTGGCAACCTCATAAACACCACACTCTTCTATGCAGGCCCTTCAGGTACGATCCCTGCCGTGGCGGCCAGACTCGTCGTCTCAAAGGCCGAGGACGACGAGATTACCGCGTCTCGCACGGGTCTGATCGTCTGGGGCGAGCCGCATCTCGCTGAGAGCTGGGAGGCAACCCCAGGCTTCCTTCGGAAATGGGCTTGGGTCATGGCAGGGTGCGATGAGCTGATCGAGTCAACCAATCGCTGGAGACGGACCAGAGGGGAGGAACCAGTCCAAGTTTCCACTTTGGCATAATATTAAAGACAACTGTACGTATATGGAATCAACTATAGACCCGATCTTGTTCTGGTGCAGATGAGCATGTCTAGATAGTATGTATAGGTGATATACCATCAGGAGCATGGGAATATCAGTTTTTGTCTCGTGCTCCTGTGCTTAAAGTCGCGGCAGGTATAGAGACATATTTGCAGATGAAGCTCTACTGCATAGAATATGTAGTGGTCAATATAATCAATGTCTTATTAATATCAGGTGTTTTTAGGCATTTCCTGCCTAAATCTTGAGTTTAATCATGTTCTAAATAGTTCATAAGAACCATGAATAACAATGGATTCCACGAACCAGGCAGTTGAGCTGGAGAAATACGTTAAGATATATAATATATTCCCTAGGTAATCAAGGATATATAGTCTTATTCGCCAGCTTAGGTGCCTCACTCATATAGATTCTACTGACCTAATATCTTAATTGTGAATGTTACTAATTATCATATTATAAAATAAATATACAGCTATAAAGGCCTCCAGACTGCCAAATGTTAGGTATAAAGGTGAGATTTTTATATTGAAGACCTTGTGCAACAGGCATTATCTGTTATAGGTAAGGTTTATATATAAAGATCTAGAACTAATAGTAATCATGATCTGGTAGGTTTATCTATACTCTTATATGACAGCCACCTCCTGCTAGGCCTCGCCAATCAATCCCACGACTGCCATGGGAGGGAAACCAGGAGGATCCATTGAGCTACGATCACCCGCTGCTGCCTTGATAGCTTTGTCGTAGGAGAGAATTTATTTGAGATTTAGTTTCTAAAATTCCTCTTCCTTAGTATTCTATGGACAGTTTGGTATCCTCTGAAGCATTCTGCTTGGAAAAATAAAAGTTAAGAATAATGATTCATAGAGCAGGAGAATCTTGGTACCTGCACCTTTTAATATAGTATAGCATACTAAATATAATGTCAACTTTCAATGGACAACAGGACTCTCCCTTGGCTATTAACTAGATGACAGGTATAAGGGCATTTTCATATAAATCTGATTCACATGAGGACCAGCATTAGTATATAATAGTATTATCTCCCACACTCCAGCTATAGATGGAAAGCAACTCAGATAGATAGAAAACGACCACATCAATGATCTAAAAACCTGCATTCTAAACCATTAATTATCTATGTTCCATAGCTATCATCAACTCATAACTTTCCATTCAATCCACTCAACCAGTATGTCCAGTGGTGGGCTTCTGCCCCATCTCCATAAGCAGTTCCAGCTCGGAAACGGCCTGTTCCAGCTCTTCGTCGCTCGGCATGTTAACAATAATCAGATACATGACGTCCTGCCTGAGCAGCTTAGACGGCCGAAGCGTCTTGATGCGCTTCCTTTGCTTGTACTGCTTCCACTTCTCCTTGATCGGCTCGACGGGCGGTTCGCCGCGCGCAATCCGTCTCGGGTTCTGCAGGCGTCGGATGCGATCAATGAGGTTCGTCTGTCCGAAATGGCCGCCAGTCAGCACAGCCGTGATTGAGCCGGTGTTGGCCTTGTGGGTTGGGTCATTGAAGCGTGAGACAAGCGCCTTGCGCTCTGATGCGGGTGTGACCAGTGCAGATCCGGGGTTTTCGTGTTCCTATACCCATTAGTATATTATCATGGTGTCTATCTGGTGATCATGTATAAAATTCTTACATATTCAACTTGTGCTTTGCGATCCATGTAATCCTCCACCCACCTGCCTGCGCTCTTCATCTTCGCAAGAGTGCCCTCTGCCACTGCCTGGTCCAGATGCGGATACACCAAGGGCGCGGCTTCTGGGAGCGCGAAATCGCCGTGTGTTGTGCCGCTCTTGATCCGCAAGTTTGTGAGCCGTTGTTTGAACGGCGTCATGACTGGGTGCTGCTCCGTGTGCGTATACTTGGAGATGATAGGGGCAAAGTCGGCCCCCGGCTTGACCTCGCCGGGCTGGTTGATGTTCACTGCCTCTGTGGTGAACAGCGGTTGGGTCTCTTCCCCCTGGGGCTGGCTGGGGAATTCATCCTTGATCCCCATCACCATCGCGTACAGGCCCCGCGGCAGGAACAACTCTCTGTTGACCCGGTCCAGGTACTTGTTGCCCCGATACCGAGACTGACACTCGCGCGCAGTGCCCGCCACGGTCTGAACGACCAGACTTACAATGGCTGGGATCGTGCCGGGGATATTGCCCACAATGCCACCGGCCACCCACACAACATCGATCCACATGGACGACTAGTCATTCTTAGTCGACACATCATGGAAAAAGAAAGGAGAGCAGCTCACCTGGCTGGCGTGGTAAAAGTCGTCAAGGAACTGCAGAAACACATCCTGGTTGAGCCCTGCGTTGGCTAATAAGGGGGCATAGGCGTGCACAAACCCGCGTCCCCGGGCGCGCGGCCGGCGCTGGGGGATAATCACAGGGCATGGAAGCCGCCAGTCCGCCGGGACAGGCCCTGCCCGGCGCACCAGCGCCCGTACGTTATCCTTATCTTGGGCCTCCTGGGCCTCCTGGGCCTCTTCTGTCTCCGGGGGGCCATTGGGGGACGGCCCCGATTCGTGTTCGTTGTAGCTGGGGGCTGAGCCTTGCAGTTCCTCCCCCATCTCGTCCAGCTCCCATGCGGCCTCATCGTGCTCGTACCGGGGGTCAAGTGAGTAGTTGGACACGCTGTACTTGTCGCACTCATTCCTTGCGTACGCGGCTGGGTATGTGGTCTGGTTATTGTAGGCTGGGGGTGTGGTTTGGGTGTTTTGCTCTGGGTATCCAGCCTGGGTATTGTAATAGAGAGGGAACTCGTCAGCCCGCTGGTGCCCCTGGTAGACAGCCATGTCATCATTAAATGCCGGGAGCTCGTCGGATGGCTGGTGGACGTAATTGTAGGCGACTTCATTGCCCATGGCATACTCGCCGCTCGGGGACATGGTGCTCTGCTTGGACTCGGACTTGCTGCGTGAGTGATCGCGTGAGGCATGAATGGCTTCCGACACGAAGCCGATGCCAGAGCCGACATAACTCGAGATGTATCCCATCGTTGTGAGGGTATAATGATGGTTGAAGGTTTTGCTTTGAAGAAATGTGGAGTAGAGTGTAGGTTTTATATATATAGAGTAATCTATTTTTATTTTATTCCATCCGCATCATCACTCTACAAAGTGCTCCGCCCATCAATTAGGATTCTATCCCTGTCTCATGTACTGCCGCATTATGTCACTGAGCCTCGCACATCCTATTTTAGAATACCGTCGCTACTCTGTAGGAATATGTAGTATGTGTACCTTGGACAAATTAAAATATGATGTTATAAGGAAGCTCTTGGCGAGTCTTGAAATGCGCTAAACCGAAAAGGGAAGTCGAGATGTCTCCCCACCCAACAGCTCTCTCTAATTGGTTACTGTGCAGTGATCATCAATCCAGGGCGATCCTTATCAAAAAAGGTAGTCGATTTTCCTCGTCTATGTAGCAGAGACTTACGTAGTGGCCCAGGCCATTTAGTAACGACGGTTAGTGAAGGTTTTTTGAGGTTTTAAAACAGTTATGATTAGTTTTAAAACTAGTATTAAATTATTATATAGTTATTAATTATTTTTAACTTAATAACTATTATTAATAATAGATAATAATTAAATTATTATTTAAATATAATACTAGCTCTATTTTGAAAAAAAGAAAAATTATTACTTTATAATATAATAATTATTTATTAATTAATTATTAATTATTTATTAATTATTTATTAGTTATTAAAAAATAGATATTTATTAGATATTTATTAGATATTTATTAGACTTATCTATTATAA